>NC_046681.1:25080339-25392924 GCF_009870125.1 Drosophila pseudoobscura | reverse complement strand
CCGCCCATTGAACAGTTTGCAGCAACCATAGGTAAGTGGGGATCTGCTTTAGAAGAACACAACCATATAAGAATCATTCCGTTTTTTTAGGTGAAATCAAACGCCTGTCGCCGCGCCTTCACAACCTGAACTTCAAGCTGACTTACGCGGACATGGTGACGGATATCAAACCCGATATTGTGGCCGGTACAGCAGCCTGCGAGGAGGTGCGCAACAGCAAAAAGTTTTCCAAGATCCTGGAACTGATACTCCTGCTGGGCAACTACATGAACACGGGCTCCAAGAACGAAGCTGCCTTTGGCTTTGAGATCAGCTACCTGACCAAATTGACCAACACCAAGGATGCGGAAAACAAGCAGACGCTGCTCCACTATCTGGCCGATCTCGTGGAAAAGAAATTCCCCGATGCCCTCAACTTTTACAGCGATCTGTCGCATGTGGACAGGGCGTCGCGTGTGAATATGGATGCCATACAGAAGGCAATGAGGCAAATGAATTCGGCGGTAAAGAATCTGGAAACGGATTTGCAGAACAACAAAGTCCCGCAATGCGATGATGACAAATTTAGTGAAGTGATGGGTAAATTTGCCGAGGAATGCAGACAGCAAGTCGATGTATTGGGTATGTCTTGGGATTCCCTCCAATAACTTGTTCATAGATAATACAATTTCGTTCAATTTTCAGGCAAAATGCAACTGCAAATGGAGAAGCTTTATAAAGACCTGAGCGAGTACTATTCCTTCGATCCCATCAAGTACACCATGGAGGAGTTCTTTGCCGACATCAAGACCTTCAAGGATGCCTTCAAGTCGGCCCACAACGATAATGTGCGCGCTCGCGAGGAGCAGGAAAAGAAGCAGCGCATGCAGGAGGCTCGCGAACAGTCGGCCCGCGAACAAATGGCCCGACAACAGCAGAAGCGTGCCCTGGTCGACATGGATGCGGCCCAGGCGCAGGAGGGCGTCATGGACAGCCTGCTGGAGGCGCTGCAAACGGGCTCGGCATTTGGCCAGCGCAATCGACAGGCGCGCAGACAACGACCCGCGGGGGCCGAGCGACGAGCACAACTCAGTCGCAGTCGATCCCGGACGCGAGTAAATAATGGCCAACTAATGACCCGCGAGATGATATTGAACGAGGTGCTCGGCTCGGCGTAGTTTGGACACAGACACCCACCCACACACATACACAAGCAATTCCCCCTCCTCCCTCCTTCTCTGTACATATATAAATAGACATCTGTAGCGATCTAAGGGCCTAAGACATTAGCCATGTACATCTGTATCTGTATATCTGTGTATCCGTATCCGTATCTGTGTAGCCTTGTGTACATATCAATTCGATTGGCATGTGTACGGGTGGAGTTAGCTAAAGCAAAGATATCTATTTTAACAAAGCCGCAAAGTACTAAATAAGCTCTGGGCGGTAGCTCTCGTTGGAGAATCGATTTAAATGATGTGAAGCATTGCTGAAAGTTTTTCAAGTCACAAAATGGAAACATTTTTCTACATTAAACTAAGGGCTTGTACAAGGGCTATCTATACACTTGATTAGATATCTCTATTTGAGGATTTTTAACGAAAAGATAAATTTGTGTATTTTTACTATACTAAAGAATAATCGAACATTTTTGTTTAATATGTGATCCATGAGGAATAAGAAGACGAAGAACTATAATGAAAATAGTTCATTTTTGTTTCTATATAATTTCTAAAACAAATCTAATGCCTTTTTTTAAGACTGTCTTTTCACTACTTTTAAATTGAGAAATCTAAAGCTACGTTTTAATCTGTATCTAACAAGTATTCTTTGTCTACTTTATTCAGTCTTTATTATGGAATGCAAATATTATTGAATCAAAGAACTTAAATCTATGTTTATTTAAACTAAAACGAAATTAAAATAACTTAAATCTATTTCCGTATTGGCATCATTCTTTAAAACCTTTATAAATATCAGTTTTGTATAAAAATTATTATCAAAATTCATTTAAATTAGTTAAAAAACACTTTTGAGACCTGATTGAAAAATGAATTATTAATTTATTAAAATTAAATGGCCTGCCATATTAGTCCCAATGTCTGAATCCAATTAAAAAGCAAAAATTAAGTTCATTAATCAATCGAATCAATCACAAATGATAACCTTGTATAAGACTGTATCCTACAATTGTACTCAATTTTCTCAAGAAATGTTATGCCCATTCTAGTTCACAAATCAGCAAATGCCTCAAATCGAAATCAAACCAACTTTTGACTACCCCCAAAACGACAAAAAAATTATATATTTTTATACGCTTTTACTACTGAAACTGATAAATTGGTATATGTTGCCTGTTCTTATGCTAGAAACTGAGAGACCAGTCGGGGGAAAACTATCAACTAACTATCTTTATTTTGTGGTTCTTCCTGTCGTTCTGCTGTGGCATGTTTCTCCATCATTTTGCTGTGCACTTCGTTTTCGAGGCACTCGATGTGTGATGATATCTAAATGAAATGAAATTTCTTTTGTATTTAATTTGTTTTTAAGTGGAACTTTTTAAATCGTGTTTATTTTTACCTTTCGCGCTACACTTAACAAATTGTTAATTTATGCCTATTTTTTGTGACAATGATAATCGTAGAAATACATTTTGAAAAATAAAAAATATATTTTACCAAAATCAAATATAATCCATAGTGCAAAGAATGTTTTAATGATTGATTAAAGTCTGCAACTACTGTCTAGGAAAACCCTATTCCATTGGCTATCATTTCGAAATCCAAAAATACCTTTTGGGTTTTCCCCACAATTGTATTTCGTCGCGTTTCGTTCTTATTCGTTTTAATTTGTTTTATTAACAAAGATATTTTATCGCTAATGTCGCGGCACCCATAAAGCTCTATGGAGGTGCTGGAGGTAGTACGATTACCTTCTACAACGCACAAAATGCACTTGCCCTGTAGTTGGAGGGGGGGACAGTGCTCGTATGAGAGATGTAAGGAGTGTGCGGAGTGTGGGGTTGGTCGTGGCCAATGGCCATAAAACTCTCCAAAACGTTAAACGAACCGACAAACAGCAAATGCCGCACGACAAAGCCATTCCATTCCATCTGTCATCGTCCATAGTCTGGCGACGGTAAATACGTTATTCGTTATACGTTCTACATATGTATATTCGTTATAATATCTGGTTGGGCTCTGGTTCGACAGTTGTGCCCTGGTCATATCTGGCTGGGACCTGATTGCCTCTCGAGTTTCATTTTTTTGGAGTCTGCTTTATGGGACATGCTTGGACATGGCGCTTGCTTTGCTTTCTTTATGGATTTATTAACATAATTGAAGAAAAATATATAAATATTTTTTTTGAGTTCTTTACAATCTGTTTATGTTCCACAAGGGACAGATTCTAATTTATGATGATTGGATAGAGATGCATTAGAGTGTTTTAGAGATCATAGATCAGTTTTTATTGGAACCGGGAAAGGTTGAGTGTGGCATAATTCCCTGAGGATCGGTCATCACTTAGGATAGATCAATAGATTGATGGACCTGCATTAAAAGGATTTTAAATTCATGGAAATGATTCATAGTAAATCTCTTGATTTTTTGGAAACTATAAACTGAATGCTAGTATTCCTTAGATAGTTGTAATGATTTAATCAATTTTCGTGCACCCAGACAAAAAGATTATTCAAATTTAAAATGTATATTAATTTGTAAGTGTATGGGTCGTGTTCAATTAAAGTTTATTTATTTTCACTATGTATGTATTTAAAAACCATTTTCCTCCGATTGTCGTAATTTAGGGAAGAGGTTTTCATAGCTTTCTAATAAACAGAGGAGAAGGATTCTTTGATATACATATCTTAAAGATTTGAAGATTCATTCATATCTAAACTATAAGTTTAGCTGGCATTTGTACCTCACTTTAGAAGGATAGATAGAGAAAATTAAAGGGAAATATTAATATATAAGGGATCTGATTAATATATCTACAGATCTATACTGAAATTATAACCTTGTTGGAGTGGTTTTGATAGCCTACTAATAAACAGAGGAGAAGGATTCTTTGATATATCTTAGAGATTTGAAGTAGGAGAGAACTAAGCAGAAAAACGTCTAAGTAATCATAAGGAAAATCGGATTAATATGTATTTGTTTGTTCAAATATGCCGATAGCTACAGAGCTGAAGACGACCGTATAGGTCCTTCCTTGAGATCTTAATAAGACTCTGATTTAGAAAAAGAGAAGCTAAATTAGGCGCTTATGTTGAGTAAAAAGATGGATTAAAAAAAGCCAGAAAAGTATAAATAGTTGTTTAATAATACAAACTTAATTTAAATGGAGATGGTTTATATTTTGACAGATAGTTCTGTACACATCATAAGGAAAGTATAAGCAAATGGTAGACTCTGACCCTAATCTATACAAAATTGATACATTAATAAATATGTATGATGTATATTATGCTACTTTATGTTGAAGATGATCTTTCGAAACGATTGATTCATCTAGAACTCAACTGGAATGAACTGGGCATATGTTTATGTACATGCATACCTCCCTTTCGGATTAGCCTTTGTAAGCCCCTAATGACTTCCAGGTAACCTTCTACCTTGTTACATGACTTGCCCGTGCCTGACACAACCCAACAGAAACCGTTTTGAACCTCACCTCACCTCACAGAACCAGGCCCCTGCCCTACCCGTTGCCTGGCCCAGCCCACGCAGTAAATTCCTTCGAATTGTTGACGATATTTGCGAAAAAAAGCGAAGAAAAAATCTGGGCTGTGGCTGTGCCTAATTGTTGTGTGAACTTTATGATCTCAGCCCGATCAGATGCGATCCCAACCCAACCCAAACGCAGCCCATCTATCTGTATCTGTATGAGCCTTGTTTGGTGTCCCCGAAACCGTTACGATCGTGTCCTCCTGCTCTAGGTCGCGTTCGCGCAATCATAAAACTTTGTGTTTTGTTACCGGCCCTTTCAATTGTTTTACAATGTTTTGTCTTTACGGGCACTAAGGGGTTTTTTGTTTGGACACGATGATCCTCGAACCGAACCAGTTTCTGGTAGATCACATCACTCTCCTTCGCCAGCGTTAATAAGTGAATTTTAAGTACATCCCATAACTCGCGAGGCCAACGGCTGTCGATGCTGTTGCTCCTGGTCCTGCTGCTCCTGACCATAGACCATCCTTGGTTCCATTGTCACAGCTGTATTCATTTCTAATTATTTGACGCGACATTTGCAGTTTTACGATAGGGGATCTTGAATGATCAATGAATGTATTTTTTATAAAGATCCTTCTCGAATTTCTGGAATTGCTTGGGATTACTCAATCGGCGCGAGTAAGTATATTTGTGTTTGGGATTAGCGAGGGAGTTGACTTTTCTGAGAAAAACGATGTAAGGATTAGCGATAAACTGGTAGATTCGGTGGGTTTTTGTAACGGTTTTCTAGATCTAGATTTCCTTTGATCTCGGTTATTTAATATCTTAGCAGTTCACTAAAAGTTTGTGTAAGATTTGATTGTTCTATATATAATTTCTTTAAACCTGTTACAGGAGGAATAAAGGATGATCGGCATGAAACTAGCCCAAAGTATCCTCAGAATTATAATAATATAATATATTTTGTTATTTTTCATTTATAATATGTAATATAGTTATTGCCAGAACAACAAGGCCTTCAAATTGCATCTTGATGTCTTTTGATGTTATCTAACTGATAATTTGAATCTTTCTCCAGAATATTGAAACTTGAGTTAAGGAAGTTCGACTTTAGATATTCAAGAATCTAATGTTTAATTCGTCATATATAATGTACTGAAATTTAAAAAAAGAATTCAGTGAAATAAATATTGTAATATTATTTTTATAATAGAATCTAACTGAATTGTTTAAAGATATATGAAGGTCTTTTGCATGTAGAATAAAGATCTCTTCAAAATAACATACGTTCTTTTGGTCGTCAATTAAAATAAACCTTTTGTAAACCTTCAGAAGCTCAGCAAGAATCAATCTACTGAGTTAGAATACAATCTGTTCGATCCTCAGGGTAAATGCACAATAACTATCGTATATTTAGACGATTAAGAATAGCTTCTTATCGAAGCCCTTCGGTTGCAGACCACCTTAACCCCCAGACAAGTACAAACGTGCCACCTTGTCAGTATCCTAGCCGATCCATAGGCAGTTCTCTGACTATAACAATTATAGGGCAATTAGAGCCCAAGTCATATAATCGTAGAGGCGCCCATATAAACGACAATTGCTTGACAAATAACAAATATCTGGACAATGGAGCAAACACTACGCCATATCAAATACGATAATACAAAAGTACTATATATGGAGAGTACAAGTATATGCCTATAAAACTCTCAAATCTGAATAGTAAAGCATTGATTGGCACTTGGGGAGTGGTAAAAAAGAATAGGAAATCCCTTTCATTCGAGATGTTTGTTCAAGTCAAATAAAACTACATACAGCATAAATGAAATGAAATCCCCCTGGTTATGGTCGTAGAAATATGATTTTATAGCCACTAATTGCATAATACACAGCATGCAATTACTTAATTGGCCAACGGCAATTGCAATTAAAGTACAAATCGAATGCTTGTACAACAAGCCGTAAAGTAAAAGGTGAAGAAAACCCCTTTTCTTGAACCCATCCACAGACATGGCTTACACGGTTTTACCTGCCTGCAACACCGAGAGGCGTGGTCTACCTGCCAGCCATCGCAGGGCCAGAGCGAGACAGCAGCTGGGCCGAAGAGAAAGAGACCAAGCGGGCAACCAAACATAAGCCATCTTGAATTTCGAATCCACAACGGAAATGAGGGTTAAAAAATACCACCTTATGGCAGAGTGCCTGGGTGTGAGCGAGACAACTGGTGTCTGTGGGCCGAAGTGGTGGGACGACTGCCTTTCCATGGGGTTTTTTATCAGTTGCGTTTGCTTTGCTTTCAGTTGCTCTTAACGTCGCAACACGGCAGCACGCAACGGAGAAATTAAATAACCACAAAGCCTGAGATACCAACCAGCGCGAAAGTGAGTGCAAAAATACCAACATTTACGCGGAAAAAATACTTCAAACCACAATCGATTAGCGCTGCAAATTGCAAGCTTGAGTGCGGGAGCAGAGTGCGTGTGTGTGTGAGAGAGCGAAAGAGAGTGCAAAGGAAGATCAGCGAAAAAGTGAGACTCAAAGTGGAAGCTAACGGAATACGGATGCTCAAATAAACTTGAGAAAATGTGCAATTACTTGTAAAACAAAAACAGAACAAAAAGCATTTAGAAAACATTTAAGGATTAAGTCAACCATACAGCTGGAGGACTCGTGACATCACAGCCGGTCCAGAGCAAGAACAACAATCGCGTTTAACCTCAAATTGAGAGAGGTCCAGTCGCCAAAATGGTTTCACACTACTACAATACACTGCCCTACACGCAAAAGCATAGTGCCGCCAATCTGGCCTATGCCTCCGCCGCCGGCCAGCCCTGGAACTGGACGCCCAACTATCACACGCCGCCGAATCACCAGTTCCTGGGCGATGTGGACTCGTCGCATGCGGCCCATCATGCCGCCGCTGCCCATCAGATGTACTACAACTCCCATCACATGTTCCACTCGGCGGCAGCGGCCGGGGATTGGCATTCACCCGCCTCCAGCTCGGCGGCGGCCGACAATTTCGTCCAGAATGTACCCGCATCGGCACACCAACTGATGCAGCAGCATCATGCCCATGTGGGTGGCGGTCTGGCCAGTGCCGGATCCAGCAGTTCCGCCAGCTCAGGCAGCAGTTCCGCCGGTGGACCAGGACCCACTGTGGGTGGCACGCAGCTGAACGAGACGAACAGCAGTCTGGGCGCCGAGGCACCGCCCAATCACTCCCAGCAGCAGCAGCAGCAGCACATAGCCGAAGGACTGCCATCGCCACCGATTACCGTTTCGGGCAGTGAGATCTCCAGTCCTGGTGCACCCACATCGGCCTCGTCGCCGCATCACCATCTTGGCCACCATCTGAGTGGTCCTTCTGGCAACAACAACAACAGTCCATCCACCCACAACAACAACAACAGTGTCTCTGTAAATAACAACAACAATCGAACATCGCCACAGAAACCGCAGTACTACGAATGGATGAAGAAGCCCGCATATCCAGCGCAACCCCAACCCGGTAAGTGTTCATCAAAAGTTCATTTTTGTTAGATATAATTTTGATTGGATCTTGCAAAAATAATCCAGAATTTTCCGTCGGATATAGATTCGTTGCTTGTCCCAAAAAAGGGGAAATTTTAGTAGAGAACTTTTTATACCCGATACTCAAAATGAGTATTGGGGTATATTAGATTTGTGGTAAAAGTGGATGTGTGTAACGTCCAGAAGGAATCGTTTCCGACCCCATAAAGTATATATATTCTTGATCAGCATCAATAGCCGAGTCGATTGAGCCATGTCTGTCTGTCCGTCTGTCCGTCTGTCCGTCTGTCCGTCCGTCCGTCTGTCCGTCCCCTTCAGCGCCTAATGCTCAAAGACTATAAGAGCTAGAGCAACGATGTTTTGGATCCAGACTTCTGTGATATGTCACTGCTCCAAAAATATTTCAAAACTTTGCCCCGCCCACTTCCGCCCCCACAAAGGGCGAAAATCTGTGGCATCCACAATTTTGACGATACGAGAAAACTAAAAACGCAGAATCGTAGAAGATGACTATATCTTCTAGAGTGCAAAATCTGAACCAGATCGTATAATTATTACAGCCAGAATCACGAAAACAATTTCACTCTTTCTCGCTCTGTCTCACTCTAACACACAGGTTTCATGGTCGGTTTTGCCAATTGCAAAATATGAGTTCAAGGATCTCAGAACCTATAAAAGCCAGAGCAACCAAATTTGGTATCCACACTCCTGTGATATTGGACCTTGACCGTTTCCTGTCCAAATTTCGCCACACCCTTTTCCGCCCCCGCAAAGGACGAAAATCTGAGGCAACCGCAAATCTCAGAGACTATTAAGGCTAGAGTAACCAAATTTGGTACACACACTCCTTTAAGATGTCACTATAAAACGTATATCTCAGAATTTCGCCCCACCCCCATCCGCCCCCACAAAGGACGAAAATCTGTTGCATCCACAATATTGCAGATTTGAGAAAACTAAAAACGCAGAATCATAGATAACGACCATATCTATCAGTTTGCTGAATCTGGATCAGATCAGATAATTTTTGTAGCCAAAAGGAACAAATCAATTTGCAGTGGCTACGCAGCGTCCGACGTCACGCTCAGACTGATTTTCTGTCTCTCTCGCACGCACTCTTTGTCGTGTCGCTTAATATTAGCGGCGTCTGCCGGAGGAGAGCCATACTGACTTAGTATCGGGTATAACCGTAGAGTTGCGGTGTCCGCAGCAACTCACAACGTTCCCCCTCGTTTTTTCTGTAAAAGTTTCAAAGGAAATAATCATACTATAGTCGTATAGGAGATCTGGAATTTCGCTTCTATAAAACCCACCTATAAGACACCTTCATTGCTTATTCCAAATTCTTAGTCATACATTAATCAATTTCTGTGTTTGCCCTCTGAAATTCGGATGACCTTCGCTGCTTCTTGGGGTTTCTCCCAAATCTCCCGGATCCTCCTCGACACATTCCAAAGCACAGAGCTGTGCATTGTCTTTATGTCAAACTCTACCTTCAGCTCGTGCGGTTCGCGCTTTTCTCCATCTCCATGTATAAGTATCTCCGTCCCACACTGAAAGATGTATAATTTTATAAGAAATCGTTTACCTGCCATAGATCCACGTCCAATGGCCAATTAGCTCATAAAAATCAAAATTTTGTTCAAGCTTCATTTTTATGATATACCATTCGGGCTGCCCCCAAAAGTCGAGGGCGAGAGATTGATCCCAAGAGACGCCTTGATTTATGTTCCTGGCACTCACGAAATGTGTGCTGCCAGCAGCTTGCTGTTTGTTTGTTTGTTTGTCTGTGGATTCTATTGACTAATTTCGTATCGTAAATCAATTTAACTATAAAACATACATACCATACCAAATGGTTTGATCATCTTCTCAAAAACTTGCAGTATTTAATGAAAAATATAAACAAAAGTTGAAAAAGGAGAGGTGAATGATAGTGAAGGTGGAGTACGAGTGAGAGAGAGAAAGAGAGAGCAGAATAATCTCACAGCAATTAGCATTGCGGGAGCTCTCTAATTGGAGTTTTTGAAGTGTGGAGATATGTTGTGGGGTCTGTTTGTTGGTTTAGTTATGCCTTCGGAAAAGAATACAACGAATATTTGATAATAATGCAAATATTTGATTGGGAATACATATTTCATGGGTAGAGCTACGCTACTTTCTTTTCGAGGAAGTTCTTCCTTGGTTTGTGAAAATCTCTTTCAGACCAACAATCAGGCGATGAAGGAGAGTTCGGTTCCCCTCTTATTCGATAAGGATTACACCCAATTAGTGGTTTCTCTTTCTTTAGCTTAATTTCGCTTCCAATTTACATTGAAAGCTTGACTTAAGCAAAGGTAAAGCTCAAGCAGAGCTTTGCCATTCGATTTTACTATGGCTTATGGTCCCCTCTAGGTCTCTGTCCTCCTCTACCCACCAGCATTCCTCAATTTATATTCAAAGCTTAACTCTAGGAAAGCTCTGGCTCTTTCTTTAGTAGCTTTCCCTATATTACCATCCCTTTTCTTTCCCCCTGCTGCCGCCTGGTGATGCAAATTTTGTGCATATGCAGTTTTTGCTGTTATCTTTTCATGTTTTGTTTGTCTCCTTGTCCTCCCCGTCTTTACGAAACTTCGCCGCAAGCCGCAAAGCCACAGAAACAACAAGAGAGATCAATGCAAATGTTAATGCACACACACGAAAGAGTGAGACAGACTAAATACACACAAATGGAGAGACACACTCACACACGTGAACACGCTTACGATTTATGACCCGAGAGCGCATGTCAAGACGAACGACATCGACGACGATATCGACAATATCGACGATATCCATTAAGCCCATAAAATCTGTTGGTATGCAATTAACGTTTATGGCCTTTGCCCGTTGCCGTTTTTTTGTTGTCGGTTAATCCACCTGGTCAAGCCGACAAGGCAACTTAAGTTTACTTTATTTATTATTCAAAGAGTTGGCTGGGTATTATTGTCTGGGACCCCACTCTCTTTTGGTCTGAGTAATATTTTCTGATTACTGTTAAGGAAATCAATTAAAGAATACAGTCGAGTTTCGATTACTTAAAATTACACAATTGCAGAGCTTCATCCTAGAGGTTAAAGCCAAAAGTGGTAAGATGAAAACACAAAGAGTGCAAAGCGAAAAAAAACTGAGAATAATAGACGAGGAGTCCTTCTACATACATATGGATCTACATTACAAATCCATAAACTTTAAATCTCTTTTACTTGATAGTATACAATTCTCCAACAGTTCCGTTTCACTAGTTTCTGTGATCTACCATATCTCTAATTTAAAATCTCCATTAGCATTTATTTTTCATATGTTAGATGCTGTTCCTAGTCAGAAAACTATAACTGTAGTTCTTTAGAGAACGGGCCTATTTATTTTGTCGAGGCATGTGCCAGGGTACGTCACAGCGCGGCCCACTTGATTTTGGGGTGTGGCAATAAAACAATTCCTCTGGCTCTGCCCCTTGGTGGGGTGGCTGGTGGTGCCTGGCCTGATGCCTTGTACTTTTATTTCAATGGCTGGCTGGCTGGCTGTAGCTGGTGGTGGTTCGGTTCTGGCAGGTTTTTCGCGATTAGATTAGTGAGGGGGAAATCAAATAAACGCCCGCCCTGTCAATAAGTCCTGGGCTCTCCTCTCACCGATGGTTACGAGTTCTATTTTCTGTTGCTTCAATAATATTTCGAGTGATATGGAAACGTGGCTACAGCGCTACGAGCGAGCGTTCTTTTTTGTCCCCAGGCGTTATCTGGGGGGAACGTCAAAAAGCATTGGTAGATAAGCTCGATTCCGTTGGGTTTGCGGCGGGCATATTGATTAAAACAATATAGGGCCATAAACCAATAAAAATTAGTATTACTTCCAATAAAAACTAAATAGCGACATTTACGATCAAATCTATGCAATCATTATTAAACGGCAAGAAATGGCAGTTTTTTCATCAGCTTTTATTTCGAAACATTTCTGGAATTTAATTCGGGGAATTTCGAAGAGGTCTTTAAAAATTTTGATTTTTGTTAGAGGTACAATTTGTTCTATATATTTATTAGTAGGAATTCCTATTAAATGTACCCAAAGTTCTACTGGAAATCCAAAATTACTCTCTACTTTTATGAAAAGTTCATCAATCATTTTTCTAGTTCCCGATTTATTATCATTCAAAGCTTTCAAGTAAATGAATCATTGAACAATTGCAAATCATATATGACTATAATGGGTTATTAATATCCTCTGATATGATATGATATCTTTATGACTTTCTCCAGACGTACGTATGTTCCAGACACTTCATGATAATAGAGCTTTGATATCTTTCTTTCGAAATTTGAAGGAATTTGTATATTTGCCAGACAAAGAAATGGGCACCAAAATTCGTACATTGCATTTATAAGAAATCAGTGCCCATTTTTTATTCTAAAGAATTTATAAAGATGGTACATCTATCACAACAAAATTTACATCTTTTACTAATATGTCCATCCATAATCCTTTAATTGTAAAGATTATATGTACATATATAAACGTTTTCCTTTACAAAATTATCATATATACATACATATGTATGTTCATTCATATATTCAGCCATTTACAGAAATGGTTTCCTTAGAATATACTTCTAAATAAAGCATAGAAATTCTTTAAAATATCTATCTCCTGTACTCTATCTCTCCTTCATTAGATGTTCATTAACAAAATCAGTCTATCTCACTCATTAAAACCAAGGAGTGGAGTTCCTACTAGAATTGTCTGTTCATTTAATCGTCATTGTCCATGTTTGGGGCATATAAAACAGCCTAATGCCACATGACACATTGAGATTTAATGTGTCAATATGCACAGAAAATTTATATCGCGCCACATAAATAATCGAAACGGAGACGAGACACAGAAAAGGTGAAAGAGAGAGAACCCCCCCGAAAAGAAGAGACTATATGCCAGAGCATAGATTTATATAGCAGTACCACGATCTACTATGACACATCTGAAATTATTACAGCACCCAGAGATATGGATAGAGGATACCTACGAGTATTTTTTAGGGCGGGATGGTCTCAGCTGTGGAGCGCACACTCGTCCCTGATAAGCCATTAAAAATGGCCACTAGCTGCAGTTGGAAATTGGTTCGATTTGGGTTCGGTTTCGGATCGTTATCAGGCACTATCAACTATCAATGTTTGCTGATGACATTTACCCTTCCAGACCAGTCCAGTCCACCCCCTGCCACCCGTGCGTGTCGAAAACTGAAGTCAAATTTCAGTTTGAGGCTCATCTAGGTCTGGTGTTTCCTCGGGCATAATACTTTATGTATGTGATTGACATGATGGGATTAGCATAGAACTCCTCGCTCCTATACGTACTCGTACGTACTCTATTTCTATTTCTCTTTCTCTATATCTCTCTCTGTTTGTCACGGACTTGTTACCATTGTGTCATTTACTTTGGGCTTAGTTCTTCAAATACAACACACACAAAAAAATATAGTTTTTCGTGTGGTATTTGTATTGGCTCTGCTCTCTGATATAAGTAATAACCAGAAATTCTGTTGTGTTGTCCGCCAAAGCCCTCGGGACACACACACACAGACATTTGTACATATCTATCTGTATCTGTATATAGTATATACGAATATATATGATGTTCAATTTATTTTGATATACCATTCAAGTGTATCGAGTTTATATTGGAGGCGCCCGGGATTTTGTAGAGCTTATTTTTGGTTTAGAAAGGGTTTACTGAAAAGAGGTGGTAAATAATATTGGTGGACTGTTGAAAATTTCGTGATTGTTATAAATGATGTATGGAAATATTTGAGGCAACAATTGGCAGAAATTATATTGGATTGGGGGATTGATTTGATTTCTTACCTATCGTTATACCCATAAATCATATATTGTTTTATCTTAAGATCCTCCTTTTGTGTTTTGATGAGAAGAGAAGTGAAGTCTCTTATAAATTGTTAGATGATCCATCTAAACTTTCCTTAAGGAGTTTTCTCAGAGAACTGCAGTAATAGAAGTTTAATTTTTTCATCAACTATTCTTCAGTGGCGGTTTTCTCTTTTTTCTATATTTTTTGCTTTAAATTTAGTTGCTTAATTTCTGCTACATTTTATAGAATACTCTTCTTTAGCCTTCTCTTATTATTTCTATATAAATATAAATATATATGTTCTTTATATTCTTTTTTGCCTTTATTACCTCCTTCTATCCATCTTTTATCCCTTTCTCCTATCACAATGATTCCTCAACCCATTTCGCATTCCATGCTTCCCCTTAAATAGATCTTACCAGTCCTGCCTCAAGTTGTGTGGGGCCGGTAGGTTTATCAATGGAACAGTAAACACGAGCAAGCGAACAGAAAATATAAACTATAAATTAGAAGCCACATTTCCTGTTCAGTCATAAACCATAATATCATAATGAAAAAACGAGACTGGCCGGCAAAAAACCTTCTCCACCAAAACGCGACATCGAAATCCGATTGTCAATCAAAAATTCGTCGAGAGCTTCATTCGAACAGCGACGACGAGGACGATGACGATGACTGCCTGGATGACACCTGTTTATATCTCAGGGCATAAGTCAGAGCTGATTGACTGATTGACTGACTGACGACTGACTGAAAACGAAACCCAAACAAATTGTGATTTCATTTGGCGATTCTTTTTATGATATTATATGGGGGTTTACGATACGGTAGCAAAAAAGCGGAAAGAAAGATTTGCCATATTCATACGCGTATACTCCGTGTAGTACTACTATATTGTGTGTGTGGGGCGGAGAGAGGAGGGGGGGGGGGGGGGGGGGGGCACCCGTTAATCGCTTAACAATACAATAAAGTAGCAATAATTATAAAAAACTAAAATAAATGCTGCCTCCCCCATATAAATGAAATGACCCATAACCATGAATGAAATGAGAATATATATGATTGCCATATTTGTGATTTTTATTTCCAACTTTGATTAGGATGATTATACGCTTGATGAGGGGATTACTTATGCCTAGGCTTCCCCATTCGGTTCTCTCTTTCTTTCCGGGTAATTGTTCTACAACCTGTCCCCCACCCACTCACTATTCTGTGTGTCTGTGTGTTTGCTATGTGCAACATTTGCTCAGTTTCACCCCAGAGTTTAAACAAATATTGTTGCACGCTGACCCGAGCCGAGCCGAGCAAAGTCGTTTGTCTTGTTTTTTAACCCACTGAGATAACACTCTGCTCTGCTCTCTGGGAAGCTGGAGAGTAGCTAAGACACTTCTACTGGCCTCAGAACATTTATAGTTTACTTCCAGAACTGAGAGAATTTATTGCATATTAATTTGTTTATTGTATTTATGAGTATATATCGGTATATTATTGATCGAACAATCACGAGGGAATCGTTCAAAGCTAATTTGTAGAAAATGATTTTCCGAATTTTAAAGGAATAACATTTAACAATTAACATTTGGTAGAATATTAGGTTTGTCTTGAAATTCTAAAAGACTCTAAGAACTAGAGCAAGCGAATTTTGTGTACAGACTCCTATTATATCAGGATTTCAGACCCTTAAATCGTGAATTTCTGTGGCCGGCATAATTTTAAAGATACAAGAAATTCGAAAACACCGAATCATATATAAAAATACTAGTTTTGAAAAACAAAACTCTACAAAGACAAAATCAAATATCACCAGAACTCCGATACAATTCTTTATATGCAGAGTCTTTGAAAATATACATATATTTCCTTTAACATACAAACATTTAGTGTACTCTTTTGATGAAATAATCTTATTCTAATTATTCTATATGTAATCCTTTTGGAAAACCCTTTGCAACATTTGGCAGACCTGTGCAGCACTCCCAATTTAGAGGATCTGAGCGAATTGTTGGACGCAAGCGGTAGGAGGCGGAGGATCCATAACAAATGGATCCCCACAAACATTTCCCACTAATTATTAAAAAGTTAACTTTCCTTTTTGAATGGTTTTTTGTTGTTGCGGTCTAATGCGATTTTTGTGTTTTGCGTTTTGCTGCATGCATTTTTTCTTGCATTTTTGTGGTTGGGGGATATCATAAATAATGGACCCTACCCTCCCCACCTCTCTATACCATGTAGCCCAGCCCTCCCCTGCTCCCTGGCAGTATTCCTCTATATCATATATCCATAAAATTTATGGCATGCATCGTCGTCGTCGTGGCAGTTTTTCTTTCTTTTTTTCTTTTTGTGGCAAATAATTAACGTACATTTGAAAATAATTTTGTTGTGGCCCAAAGAAACGGTCCGCCCTGTAGCCCTCTAGGCTCTACTTCTCCTGCTTCTATCCCAGTCTCTGTCCCCCATCCTTTCCTCTCTTTCTATTACTGGCCTTTGGGTATTTATGGCTTTAATGGCGACTCATTCAGGCCATAAGCAGCAGGCCAACATTTTTCTGGTACGCCGATGGCTGCCATTTTATTTTGTTGGTCCCCCTCTCACGTATGGCTGTCTCTTTCGCTCTGGCTACCCCTCTCTCTTTCCCGCTTTAAGCCATAAATAAAACGAGCTCTAGAGCTGACTCAGAGACTCAGACTTCGGTTTGGAGTTGGAGTTGGAGTCGGAGCCATCGCTGCCATTGGCGTGCCTCGTCAAATCATTCCCCAACTCCATCGGCAACCCCTTCCGCCCCTTCGTACAGCTGCTGCCTGCCTCTCTTGGTTGCGTGCCACATTTGGCCGGGGCACGTACGCGAGCGGCATTCGTTTGTTGCACGCGATCTGATAATATTATTATTTCTTTTTCCTTTTTCGTTTTTTTCTGGTTGGAATTTATAATGCTGCGTGCCAGGGCGCGGTCTGCATCCGGCCAGGGATGGAGCAGTGCTGGGAGTGGTCTTAGAGAAGGGGGTCCTACATTTGCATATGTATGTGTAGCGTACATATACACACATATATCATATACATATATATGCATGCCATATAAAGTGTTTGCATGTCGCATGTTTCATCTTGATGGAAGCCATTTTGAATTTCTTTGTTTTATACTCCTCTGTGTGTGTGTGTGTGTGTCTGTGTGTGCTGGTTATTTATGATCCGTTCTATTATTCAGGTTACACTTTTTTCTTGACTGTAATTTGATGCCATTTGGTTGATTACCGAGAGCTGAATGTAAATATTTAAACTTAATTATTCGAAGTCGAATTTTATGTTCATATTGTGTCATATATATTTAATGGAGGTATAATGAAATAACACTAATTATATCTAGTTAATGATAGATATATGATCAAATATAATAATTACCATCCTTCCATAAATTCTCCAGGTATTTATAAAACCACAGTCTTATAGGAACCACAATGCTATGATGGTATTCAAAGGAAAACCCATACTAAATATACATTTTAAAGATTTTTTGTCCACATATTCTCCAGTACCTTTCCTAAATAACGATAATTATTCTTCATTTCTTATTGTTAATGGTGTTTAATTTCCAAATGGTTTTTAATTCTAACATATTTCAACAAAATCCCTATGAACACACACAAGAAGGATAGACCCTTGATACGACCCAAACCATTTACATATTCCTTATAATATGAAATAATATATGTTATTTTTATCCTCAAAGCTGATCCTTATTATATGCTATTTCATTACTTCCTCTACCACAATTACAACCATAAATTTCTCCAAAACAATTCCCATTACAAGGAGCGACCATATAGCAAATGTCAGCCTTATTTACAAACCCCCCAGAAAACAGCAGCTAAATCTTTGCCATCTAAACCCTTGCCCAAAAACCCCAACCCCAAAGGGTAATATACGGTTATGGTAGGCTCTCTCGATCCCCAGGAAGGAAACGAACCAAAGCCAAGAGAAGAGCAAGGAAAAAGGAAGAAAACGAAAAAAATAAACGTCAAATCGAATCAAATGATTTTATGATGTAATTTGAGCTAATATTTACGATATAAGAGCAGCTAAAACAGCAGCAAAATGCCAAATAAATGTTATTGTTATATTGTCGCTTGGGTGGTGTTGCTGCCGAGACAAACATATACCACTTCGCACTCTCTCTCTGTTCCTCTCCCACCCACATTTATGGTGCTGATGCTGAGAGAGAGAGGGGAAATAGCAAAGAAAAGAGTGCAAAATTATTTGCCAGACTTTAAGTTCGAGCCAGAGAGGGAGATCTGAAGAGGGGGTTTACCCTCCCCACCAGGGAGGAAGAAGGCAGGCAGAGTGTCAGAAAAGTCAAGTGTTGCTGTGTTGTTCTGTCAATCCTCCGGGGTGCCATAGACGAAATTGCTCTTTCGGTTCGAAACAAAAGTTTCTGCCTGCAAAAAGCTTTAACGTTTCCATCCACCCGCCCCCAAAAACGTTTAAATCCGAACAGACCAGACCAGTATCGGAATACGAATACGGAATACTGGTGTAAGTCAGGTAACAAATGTCTCCCAAAAGAATTTTCACAGATCTGTCTGGCATGGCAAACGGGACAAAGATGTCACAGGGGCTACTCAACGCTAGTGCTTATCCCTTGCAAGTGACAAATTAACGCTCAGCGGGGGATGGGGCGGGACAAACCACCACCACATTGAAAGACCCTTAACGGTTAGCCGTAACTAACCGCAACAGTAACTGTTACATCCGCCGTAGCGTAACTGTATCTGTAACTGCAACTGTCCTTGTCCTTGGCCCGTGATTTCTCTCCGGGGAGCAGACCACATAATTGCCCAGCAATCAACAGCTGTTCCAATTGACAGGAACAGAGGTAGGCACGGCACCAACCTGATATAATTTATGGCCCAAATGATCTTTACTTTTGCTGTACTACTATTTCTGTATTTGCCATTGGCATGGCTCTTAAGTCATGTTCTGTGCTGTTTAAACAATTCGCCTTTGTCGGCATTTGAAGTTATTGGAAGTTATGGGAATCGATCCATAAGCAATTGGACTCGATTGTTAGGATTGTTAATGTTTAAAGATGGCCCAGGCAGGAATTATAGAATACACTGGGAGATCCTTCAAGAGACATTCAAGAGATATTCTTTAGCTGAAAGGAGAAAAGGATTATACTAGAGCTGAATGTATGAATTGGAAGAGATATATCAGAATACATATATCAAAACATATAGAAGAACCCCAAAACGAAGACCACATAGTACAAAACTCTGTAATGGTTTCAATTATAGTTTTTACATACATATCGGAAGCGCAAAGAACCCCAATTTTCGCACAGTGCCTCATTCTGCACTAGCAATCAATAGAGAGAACCCAATCAACTATCCAAACCCCAACCCCTATATCATATTGTACGCACTCGATGAGTGCAGAACAACCATTAAGGCTTATCTGGACAAAGTTTCACTCCCTCCGATTCCCTACACCCGATTGAAACTCTACAGTTTGTAACTCCATTGATATTGATATAGACCTCAACCGGGATTAGGATAGTGCGTGTGTCGTCTGCACCCTAGAATGGGATCCAATTGGTTTTTGAACTATGCCGACGGGCAAAGCCCAGCCAAACTAATCTATCATTATAAATATAGAGAGAGAGAGAGAGAGGGGGATATATATAAAGCAAACAAACTCCAGTCAATAGTATTAGAAGTTAAAGAAAATCAAACTTTCAATTAGGCAGAGCCTCGTATGGGTGTATCGAATACAGAGCTCCATTTGATATAAATTACGAACCTTGGTACACCACGCAGGCAGGCAGACATGACGAGGCCTCCAGTGACAAAGCCATAAAAAATGTCACACCTTGACGCACAATTTTTTATTTAATTACAAATAAATATATTTGTATGGCTAAAGCCAAGCAACATACTCGTTATAAATATATATGTTGTTAAGTATATCCCCTGGATATATATCAGAAAGATTTTGAAACGAAATTTATTTGTATAAATGACGAGGTTTTCATGATGTTTTTCCCTGCTCTTCTTGTGCTTTTTTTTTGCCATTCATTCATAATCTTATCTGATAAAGCCACAGAGCGTAAGAGTGTGTAGGAGTTAGGAAGATCTTAGTGGGGACTCAGACAGTTGGCTTTAGACTAAGTATGGTAGGGGCAGACATTAGCATTAGCTCTACTTGATCTACATTCATGCATGGTGTTTGTTTGGCTTTGTTTATGGACCCCAATAAAACACTCAGTATTGTGGGTAGGGATATAGTGACTTTATAGTTTTATATACAATATACGTATACGTATACGTATACATATACAAATTTATTAGATTATGACTGTGAAGGTCAGTGGTGCCACCCACTCCATACCCCTTCTAGAGCTTGTGCTCCAGTTTGTCTCCTTCTAATTCTGTGCGGATTCCATTGTTTGCAATGCGTGGCTCTGGCTCCGTTTCAGGTGTGAGAAATTGGGACCTCAAAGTGGTAACTAGATAAAGCTCTTGTGTGCTTGTGGCAAAGATAGAGATAACCCCGTTGTGGTACAGCTACAGCGCCTCAAAGAGGTTGCTACGACAAATCCATAGTAATGGGGTCGTATTGTGGTAAAAACTAGGGTGAATTTTGATTGACTATTTAGGAAAGAAGAACTTCTATGATCTGAAGAATTGATAAAGGAAAATACATAAGCAAATAAGGGGATATTGGAAAGCCTTTTTGCAATGCGATCTTAAAACCAGATTTAATTTTTAGATAATTTTGTAACATAAGATGATCCCTTCGATAGAATAGAAAAATTAAGTTATTTGCCAACTACTTACACAGTTTAAATAACAAAAAAAAAAGTATTGTGTAAAGTTCCTTCAACCTTCTAGAAATTTGCAAATCCAAGTGATAAATCGTCAAGTGGAGAGGGCACTTCCTTAACTATTATTTACACTATATGTATATAGTTTTTCTGCTTATCTTTCACTTTGATTTCTAGATCTTCAAGATCTTGTACCTCTTACGTAATAGCCCACACAATTCTATTTCCACCTTAGCTCCTATTAGTTTGCCCTCAGATTGCGAAATCATCCAAAAATATGTTTTATTTTCTAGAATTTACCCAGTAAATCCTCACCAAGTTGATAATATTGTTGATGTGCTGGTTTTTCCTTTTATTTGTGCACACTCTTCAGATCCGTCAAGTCTGTGTCTAAACACGTTCCGTTCTTTGTTTCGGGTTACGGTGGGGTTGGTGTTATCAGCCCCAGAGCGATGCCCTGCGCCCACTCTGAGAGCCGTGCCCACTTTATCATTAGATTTGGAGTACAAGAACACGCGCTAGATGAAAAATTGCAAAGCAGACTGGAAATTCTAAATTTATTAGATACTAGATTATGAATGTGGACATAACAGAACTAAAAGGCTTAACATTATTCGTAGTTTTTGAGGGTTTCGTTGTTTTATAGTAGTACTTGTACTAGTACGAGGTATTACCACATTAGACCAAATAAACGAGCGCCGAGGGAGAGACAGAGCGACTGTAATAAATTCACGTCTAAGCAAAGTGTAAAGAACAAATAAAAGAGCGAGAGCGAGCAGATAAGAGAGGAACAGCCACAAGAACAGACGGTTTTCAGTACCAGCTGTGGCGGACAGACAGAGATAGCATCAGAGGAAAACAGTAAGGAAAGAGCGCTCAATTGAATCTCAGAGCTTTAAAGCACTGGGTTAAACGGGAGAGCAGCTTTGTCTACAAAGCTTAGTATAGAGCCAGTCGCGCCATAACTTGGAATAAAAGAAAATACCAATATTCCACATAAAAATGCTGCCTAAGAAGCTTCTGTCAGGTTTTGCCACCTCGTCTCATGAAATACATTTCCTTATAAGTAAGATGATCGTTTAGTTTTATTTTATGTTGAAATGTACATAATTCTCATACAAAATAGATTTAAGATCAAATTTTAGAGCATCCCTAATGTCTCTAACACCTTTGTATATATTTCTCTACAATCTTTCACCTTGTCTCCTACAAATGCTGGTTCTAGTACCACTGTGACGTTGCCTTTTTTTTTGTTTTTGTTGCTGGTTGAACTTTATCATCTGTGAAAATATTTGTTTGTTTGTCTGTTTGCTCGATTTTAATTGTAAGAAGAGAAGGTACCGTACCGTACGTATCGTACATAAAAAATTAGAGCAAAATCCCCATTCCAAAAATGTTGTTTGCCCAAGAATATGCCGGTTTGCTGGTGTTGGTGGTGTGCTTATCACGTAGGCACTCTATGGCATGATCCCGTGGCCTTTTTCATGCCTATTTCTCATCTCCTAGTCTTGTTCTTCTCTCTCTCTATCTCCCGATACCCTTGCAGAGGGTATTATGAGTTTGAGCAAATGTTTGCAACAGGTCCAAAGTATCAGTTTTAAAAATATGAATTTCCAAAAAAAAAATTACAAATATCGAAATTAGATGCTTAAATGTATCATCATATGATCCTCAAGGGTATCAAAAGTTTCGGCCTCTAAAGCTTCTCATCTTTTTCTGTTTTATTATTTGTGTATTTTTGTGGTTAATTCTAGTCTTCTTGCTTTGTCACTTATTTGAATTTTGATTGACTAATTGCGCTCAGCTCAGCTCAGCGCCAGGTAAACCTACCCTATACAATCCCCTTTTCCATTACCCAGAACTGACTCTGATGATTGTCGGCTCTTTGTGAAATATTTTTCATGTTTACCGCTTCGACTGGGGGGGGCTGTGGGGTTTGCATGGTTGTTGCTGGGGGCCATGGCATGTGACAGCTTTCTATGGCTATCATAATTTAAATATTGTCATCTATTATAACAAGATGAGCCCCCCGATGAGAATGAAGCATGTTTGTCCACCTGACGCCAGTCAGTCACTCTCCCCAGTCAGCCATCCATCCATCCCAAGTGGAGTCTCGGTTGACATAGCCCCCGGATGGGTTGGCTGTTGGATGTGCCAGAAGTCGGGCAAAAGCTGACGACAGTCTCCCGCGCACATGATCTTTCATACTTTGCATGGTTTTCATTTCACTTTATTTCGCTTGATTTTGCATCTTTAAGGAATGTTTTACTCTCGCATGATTATTATATTAAATTTCGAAATGTTTCAATCTTTTCTAACCATAGTTCTCCATATTCTTTACAGGCAAAACCCGCACCAAGGACAAATATCGCGTGGTCTATACCGATTTCCAGCGCCTGGAGTTGGAGAAGGAGTACTGCACTTCCCGTTACATCACCATCCGCCGCAAGAGCGAACTGGCCCAAACCCTATCCCTGTCCGAGCGTCAGGTGAAGATCTGGTTCCAGAACCGTCGCGCCAAGGAGCGGAAACAGAACAAAAAGGGCAGCGACCCCAATGTGATGGGCGGGGTTCAGCACACGGACTACAGCCAGCTGATGGACGCCAAGGCGAAACTGGAGCCGGGCCTGCACTTGCCGCACACCCTGCACTCGATGAATCCCATGGCCATGAACATACCCGCGATGCGCCTGCATCCGCACCTGGCGGCGCACAGTCATTCGCTTGCAGCGGCAGCGGCGCATTCCCATCAGCTCCAGCACAGTGCCCAGATGTCCGCTGCGGCGGTGGCCGGCGTCGGGGCGCTGTCGATGTGACATGATTATGAGGGGGCCACTGCTGCGGCGGCCGCTGCCTCTGCTGCCGATGGACATCATCCAAGAGCAGCGACGTCGGCGTCGACAGCAATGTGCTATAGCAACAATATCATCCACAACAACAGTTATATGGATCATCATCACGAGCAGCATCCGCTAATGGGGGTGGGTGGTGGTGGTGTGAGCGGGCGGGGAGGAGATGGAGGTGGTGCGTACAGTGCTTCTGCTCTTGCAGTGGATTTGGCTTAACCCTTACGGTTGCACAGTTAGACTGTTTGTGACCCCAAGATAATGGGCGAATGTGAATGGGAGAAGGTAGTGTGGCGCAGCGATGCCTTGGAATATTGCACGTTGTTAATTTTTGTGATTGTATATTCCTGGTGTTATAACGCTGCCCCACGCTCACACGCACACAAAAACCCCTCCAAAAGCTCTCCAGTTTAATGTAAATTTGATAAACATACCTTTCCCCCACAATACGCACTTCTTGTATGTATTATGTTTGTTTTTTGTTCAAAAGTAATTTAAAGTAAATGTTTATCGTCTAAGTTTTAAATATCTATGAATCTAGTTCTTAAGCTCTTAAGCCCTGGAAAAACAAATTCACTTTAGCCGTCCCCCCGTTTTAAAAAGAGAGTTAATGCAGCAAGGGCAAGAAGAGAAATACTTAACATAATTTAGTACAAGATCGCACAAGAGATAAACCTTCAAACTTTGGTGCAACTAATTATAAAGAAAACTTGATTCTTCACCCCGTGTAAATATCTAAATAGAAAAAGTGTTTTAACGTTTATTACTTTTATATCGTAATAACAATTAGCTTATAGTGTAATCTAAAATATACCTACGAGTACTACATTTAATGCATTATTTGAGCACAAAAGCAAAATTAAAATAAAATACAATAAAATAAACAATCTAAATAAATGTAACGTTTTTGCCCACAAACAAATACATACACATACATATGTATGTAAAACCATGTTCATATAATTTAATTAGTTCAATTATGGCGGCAATTAATTTATATCTGATGTTTGTATGTGTGTATATGTGCTTAGATATTTAAATAAAATATGAACAAAAAAATACCAACACAAGAACTTCATCTTTTTATTAAGGGTTAATTTGTGGGTTAATCATTCACAATGGTCGCAACGCGACGCTCCACCTACTGCCAGCAACAACAACAACAACAACGACTACAGAAACGTCACGTCAATTGAGCAGCTTGTCAATTATTCTCCCTCCCCCGACTCTTCGTTGACGCTCTCAGCCATTGCTTGGCTCTCTGCAGCCACGCCACTATTGCCTGCTCACTTGCACTCAGGCATAACATATAACAGCAGGGCGAGAGAGCTGTCATGCAGCTTTGTGGCCATTGACTTCGTGTCTCTTTATTTTGTTTGCAATTAAAGTTCATAAAAAGTCAATTAAACACACGTGGATTGCAGTTAATATATGGAGAGAGACTGTGCAAGTGTTTGATGGTGGAAAAAGATGAAGTTAAGTTTATTTTTGAATGCAAAATTTGCTGGTGCATCTAAAAGCTACATACATATGTACATATGTATGTATGTATGTATATTGGCTTATGATCTGTGCCTTTGCTGTGTTTGCAAAGCTATAGCGCTTAAAAAAGTGGTAAACTTGGTTCATTTTGGTTTCTTATATGTACATACATTCGACTTTTTCGAACAATTTGAGGCCAGGAAAAAAAGTGTTCGTTTTTTGTTGCTTTTTAATATCGACTTCTACGAAGAAGAAGTTTCATTTCATACATATGTACATATGTATGTGATTCCTTTAACAAAGCTTCAAGTTGATATTTGGATCAACATTGACTGTACTGAATTGTACTGTTTAATCTTTTGAGTGCAAACGAAAAAGCGATGATCTTTCTATGTGAAACTTAAGTGAAGAATAAAATATCAATAGATTAAACATTTATTGCACTTATATCAAGCAAATTTCCATGAAATACTAAATGAATATATGTATATGTACATATGTAGTATATAAAGCAAATACCTTTCAAACCCATTTAATTGGCGCCCCATCGACCTGCCGTCACAACAAACAAGACGACGATCTGAAGTGCCAGACGACAACGACACCATCGATAGGACAGGATGGGTGTAGTGTTCCATTGGGTATGGGCAGCCGGAGGCTCTCAAGCGGTTGATTTATAGAGCACACGATTAGCAAAATCGGAAATGTCAAAGCCGAAAGTTAAATATACAACCTGTCCAGATTTTGATACCCGTGCAACAAAATTCAATACGTGCACTGGCCTGGGCCTGGGCCAAAAACGTTTTAAGATTAAAAACTCTGTCAGAGGCATACCGACGTAATGGAATGAGGGAATGGGTTTATATTTTCGCTTTGGGGGTTACTCTGTTTGTACACATGGTACCGACAATATTTTGACTTTATGTAAGAGCGATGCGATGCAAAAACCCAGGGACAAGTAACCAGAAATGGACACAGAAAAAACCCACCGATACAGATGCAGATAAAGGAAGTGGAGGACGGCAACGTTTTTCGCACCTACATGCTAAAAAAAAAACAGAAAAATTTGGAACCGAAATTGGGACTGCAGTCGACGGAGCCCGGAGTGTGTGTTTGCATTTGTTTGTTACGCCAAATGCACATGCCGATTCGGGTGTATGTATATCTGTTCCCCCGATGCTTGGGCAGAATTTTTGAGGAACTCAACCCGTTCCCGGTGCAGTTCTTGGTCGCTGGCCTTTGGTCAGTCTGCTGGAACGAAATGTTTGACTTTTGCCGACTCCCACAGACTGTTTGATGTCCCACTCCTGCACTCCTTGCACTCCTGACAGCCCCTTGTTTCCAGCTACTGCATTACACAGCAGGGCTGTGGCAAAATTACGGTGAATTCACAGCTTATGTTCTTCAGTGTCCTGTCCGCCATTTTGCAAATGCCATGACATTCTCAAAAATGGATAAAAAGCAGCATCCTCATCCTCTCACTCACTCTCAAGTGATTTATGGTCGGCTGTATCTGGTTTCATGTGAAAGCAGTTGGCCATTGGACGGACCAAGAGCAAGAGCAAGATCAAATGCAGGAGCGGGGTTTACAGAGACCGTATGTGGGGGCTATAAAATGTACGGAGTGATCTTACTCAGATCACTCACGAACGGGGAATAACTTTTATGGCAGGGATTACACTAAAAGAAAATACGAAAAGTATTTTTTTAGAGTGAAAATCTGTTCAATTTGTATAAAATTCAATTGTTTCTAATAGAAAATTGTATAATCTTAGTTTTATTCTTAAATTGTTTAAATATGAAGGATGCCTTCAATAAATATTTTGAGAACATTGATCATTTTTTAAACAAAAATTTGCACACCTTTCCATAATATTTTCATTATATTTTCTGTATGATTTTTCTCAGTGCCTGCACCAATATGGCTGCTAATAGGGTCCAGAGCAGAGTCTCGCATCCGTCCCCCCCTCCAGGCACCGCTTCTTCGTATCTTAATTGGCACCCATGGGGGGGGAGGAGGAGACGGAGGATCGTGCAAAGCAGCAGCGACGACCCCTATGAACATTAAAAAGAAAGAGACCCAGAGTCCCGGCCTGGGACTGGGACTGGGTTTTGGGTCTCGGCAGCATAATGCCCAATCATCTTGACTTCTGCTTACAGCTGCTTGCTGCTGCTGGCCGTCCCATTGTCCTCGTCTTTGGATCATAAAAGTTTATGACATCCGACGAAAACTAACGAAACGTTCGAAAATTCAAACTTTTTGCTGTTAACGAAGAAGCCCCCGGTTGCGTCTCCTCGCTGGGATATGCTGCCTGCCGATCAATTCCCAGTTGGCGTTGTATGTCTCTATTAGCGCTGGACAATGGAGGACGATGTGCAGCATCCAGCGGAGTGGATGTGGCTGCTGCAAAAGATTATAAATTGAATGCCATATAAGTCAGGCATCTCCATATATAGATATCTACACATATGTTCGATCCAATCAAGCTGAAACTATCCATACCCCCTCTCTGGTTACGCCTCTGTTCCCTCTTTTGTGCACACATCTTTGACTTTTATATATTTATTGCTGTGAAAAAATGTTAATTCTTGAACGTTATACTTTTATTTGACTTTTACATTTTGATCTTCTCACCCTGAGAGATCTCTCCATTTACCCGCCTCGCACATAGTTGACTCTTTCGATTGTGCGTCGTCGTCTAGTGTATGTTATATCCAAGAAGATGTATATCTGGTCGAGTCGATTCGTTTCGTACTCCTCTACTCTACTCTACTATGTATTAATTGGACGTTGGCCGCATAAAACGGAAAGTAAGCACCATAAATCAATCGCTGAAAGAGATTCGATGTGGAAAGGGTTTACAGACAGTTGGAAAGGCCTTTTTGGGGAGAACCATTTTGATAGAAATTTGTTTAAAAATATTCAAAGTTTTATGCCAAATTCTTAAATCTAATCAGAACTGAAACTGATTTGAACCCAAAGAATTTTTAGTAGTACTCATTAGCAGCCATAAATAATTATAGCCAGTTTCATTTTGTATTATATAATTCTAATATTAATTTATGTTCGTATTAGGGTATGCTTTCTTTAATCGATTTACCTCGCTTATCTGGGGAAGTCTGGCAAGCCATTTTCTGACTCATTTATAAGTTCTGAATAATCTATAATAAAGAGAAGATCGTTATAATTGTTGTAGACATACATACATACATACATCGATATTTATGGCTGCATCTGAATTAACCGAATTGCCTTATAGATGCGACAGCAGCACTAGTGGATCTACAGTCTTCTCTAGCACCGTCGATGGCTTTTATACGGACGCAGAGAATCGTTCCAAGTTGCTATTTACCTTAGAAGCATCACCAAGGATGGTGGGAATCTATCCCAGTTCACCAAGGCATTGTGCACCACCTAACACGTATTTCCCTGGCTCACGATATCAGCTTACAAAGTCGTCCCTCATTGTTCCATCTTCTTTCTAAAACACAAACTTACTCAAATTTAGCAAATCTTTATATTTTTTTGGTTGAAACTCACTTTATATTTGTTAAATATATTTAAATATATAATAATAATATATAAATATTAATATAGGCAAATCACAAAAAATGGTAAATATATGCATGAGAATTAGACTAAGAGGCACATCCTTTCTTATTTACTTATGTTTTTATGGAATTAGCAAAAGTCAGACATATAACGTTAAATAAATTATGTTAAATCATCGTAAAGTATGCATCAAAACAATGCACAAAACAGACGCCAATTTATAAATCATAGACCATACGAATATACATCACCTCTTCTCGAGTCAAAATTTGCATATGCCTTCATATTTTTCGATTTCAAAACCATTCCCAACCTTATCCGGTTATTGTTTTGGTATTTCTGGTTTTGTTAGTTTCAAGTTCAGATCGATCAGACGACTTGAGACTGGAGAGTGGCTTAAAACCGCCCCGGAGACAGTTTGTGTCCATTGTATGCGGGAGTTTGATTAACACCAAATTCATTGTCCCAGCAACGAAATGTTTATTAGTGACCATGCACTAATTAAACTCTGTCGTGTGATTTGTCGACTGTGGTTCAGCTCGGACTATCTGTTTGTCAGTTTGTCAGATTGTCACTGCAAATGAATCGCTGCTCTGTGGAGCAGAAGATCATAAATGCCGCTAAAAGGTGTGGGCGTGAAAAAAGAAAACAACAAATTGGCGTTTGTTTTGGGGCTTTGATTTGATTTGTTGATTGAATTGATTAGAGCCGTGCCCCAGAGTCGTCATGTGTGCATGTCTGTGCGTGCCAGTGTGTGTTTTTGATATTTTTTGGTTGTGGTGTGGTTGGCGAGGGTGTAATTAATCACAACACTCAAGTTCGTCATTTGACAAAAAGTGCTAACTACGCTAATAAAAGGAATTTACATAGAAAAACGCACAAAAGTTTATCTAAATCGAAACTGAATTGTACGAGTCAAAGCGAGTTATTACACATAAATTTCAGAATATATTATTTCGCATAAAATCAAATGAGATATCCATAATTTCAGTTTTTGTGAGTTCTTTCGCGATTTAAATTCAAAACTGGCGCCCACTGCTATGTAACAGCTAGTTACACAAGCTAGTTGCTACAACACACAGTGACAGGGAAATTAAAAGAAATTAAATAGAAAAACAGATCCCCAACTAAAAACTTTCAAGGACAGTAAAAAGCGTATATTGGCTTATTAATAACAATTAATATTCTGTAATCTACTATCTTTCGCTTTAAATCCAAACTCAGCATTTGGCGCCATTATTAATTGTACTCCTCATCAAAAGCTAACTGCTACAGCACTTTCGCATATCAATAAATATGCATACGTTTTTTGTTTTGACTTATTTGGTCATTTAAACATCTTCGCGCAGTTCAGGGGTAAAGATTTTGTGGAAATTTTGTTTCGAAGTAAGGAGGAAGGACATGAATAATTTACACACAGTAATATTTTTCGCTGTTTAATATAAGCTCTTCACCTGTTTAAATTAAGCGGGCTAAGTGGGTTAAGTTAATTTTTCCGTCAGTATATTTTCGGTATATTTAAAAAATGAGACGGTATACTGCGGTCACACTATTCTTAACACACCGTTTCTGGTATTTTTAATTCATTTCGATATATCGTTATATCGATATACAATATAATGGTATATTTTGTCGATTTCATCAATATATTAATTTAATTTTCAATGTTATATAGAAATCCAATAAAAGCAATTATTTAAAATAAGCCAGTTCAGTAGAAAATTGATTCATTAATCGGTTTAAATTATATGGGCATGGCTAAATGTTCTATATAGCTATTAATATGCGACGGAATATCAAAATTGAGGAATATGTATAATAGAACTTTAGCTCGTCAGTATATTTACGGTATATTTTTAAAGTAAGACGGTATATCTCTGAGGGTCGGTCACACTGCTCTACTTTTTTGATTGTCATTCAACAAAAGTTTGTAAATTTCGTTAAATTAATATAAAAACTGTTCAAATTGAATACAAATTATAAGCAAAATGGTGAGTAATGTGGTGCGACTATATTGGAGGTCTATTAACACAGTGCGAATGCGTCCCGCGTAGAATCAGCAATCGTTGAAAGTGCAGCCTAGCGAATTGACGGTGCTCCATGCATCCGGCAAAGTGGGAATGCCCACGGAGGAGAACTGCTTTAATCAACTGTCCCATGTGCATCGTCTTCGCGACTCGGAGGCTAACTACAATGAGCACCAGTATTCCCTCAATATGCAGATGCTGCGCAATCGCGAGGGTCTGGGTATTCCCTTGAAGATGGGCATGGAACGTCACTCCGCTCGCCAGGTGGGACGTCTGCCCTTCTTGCCCTCCAGGTGAGTGGTTGCCATAGGAAAATATGGGTCCTGTTGTAATGTGCTGCTTCTTTTAGCAACTTCATGGATGATGTGCTGACTGGACGCAATGAAAGTATCAACTTTGAGGACTTTTTGGGTCTGCCAGAATACAACGAGCACATGCGTCAGCCACACGCCGTGGTGGAGAAATCTCTCGGCATCTACTAAATCCACGTACTCTTAAAACGCTTAGCGTCTAGCAAACATTCAAAACGATATAATTCAGAAAATAAATTAAATAAGTGGTCCCCGGGCTAACAGATGAAAGAACGTGCGATTCCCTTAATTTTTGAGCCAAATTCATTTATTTCTTCATCGCTGTAAGGTCAATATTTAGCTAGTTTCTTTTAACTTATACACTTTATTCAAACAAAACTAAATGCTAACTGAAATATTGGCAGAAAGGATTGTTTCTTGTACTCAGGAGATTCGTTAAAATTATAAATTGGATATAAAAACATTAGAGAAAGTACAATTAAAGATTTTTGTATAAATTAAACAAAAATATAGATTGTAAAATGGACGAATTCGTTTCGTAAAATAAGGCTTACATTTAGGACAAACCGAAGAATACACGGAGGGCATTTCACTTAGGGAAACTCGAAGCATTTCAAAAACGATACAAAAAATGCATATATACATAAAGATAATCAAATTTGGATACAACAATAACTGATCAAATCAATATAGATAGTTTAAATACTCGACGTGGTTCAATTACTGGAATATTCTTCAGAGATTTATGTTGTAATTTGTTTTCGTTTCGTTATATGTATATGCAAGGAGACAATGCTGTAGCTTAGGCTGATTTCCGATTTTAGTAGATCCAATTCACGGGCACCCACTGATCTTCGTGGCTCATCTGATCGAGGGTCTCCACCACCTGGCGGAACGTCTCATCAAAGTCCTCGTTGATAATGACCATATCGAAGTATTTCTCGTACTTTCGCTGAACAAAGCTGCTCTCCTCGACGGTGGCAACCAGATCGTCATCCTGCGGAGAGAACCGATACAAATCGTATGTGTTAAGCAATGTCTGGGTATTCAGGCATATATCTAAGAGGGCTACTAGTGTGGCCTAGGGGTCGAGTGTGCACAAAAGCGGATGATCGTGTGTGTGTAATACAAGATTAATCCTTTTTTTAGAGTGCATATATCTAGGGTGGGGGACTTTACCTCATAAAGCGATGCTAACGACTCGAGCGTACGTGCCCGCCTGGAGCTGAAGCGTATGGAACTTTGACGATCAAACTGTGGAAATGCAAAAGGGTAACGTACAACAATTAAAGGAGTCTATGGGTTGGCCACTACACTAAGGACATACGGATAGATTTCTATTGGAACCGGTGGCCCGACGATCGGCATAGATTGTCTTGAGCTGATCCATGCCTGGCGCCGCAACAAATATAACAAATGGCATCAGTTCCTGGCTATTGTGAAGGATCTTGAGTGCGTTTGGTGCACAGTCCAGGATGCACATGCGACCGCTATTGATTACATCCTTGATGGACTGCAAATGGGTGCCATAAAGATTGCCATTGTGTTCGCCATACTCGAGAAACTCGTTCTGTTTGACGGCCTCCTCCATTTCCTCACGATCCATAAACCAATAGCTTGTACCATTCTCCTCTAAAGCGCGCTTCGGCCGACTTGTATCTGTTAAATAGGATGATATATAATGCATTTTTTGTGCTCATTTAAGGGGCTGTATGACTTACGAGGAATAACTGCTCCAAACTTATCCACATCGCTATTGATCAGGCGATTTTTGAGCGTGCGTCTGCCCACACCGGAGACGCCAATCAGTACCAGGGTTTTCCTGCGGAACGGCGGCATACGGGTGACCTCCTCATAGAGGAGAAGTTCCGCCTTATCGAACTCGCAATTGGCCACGGAACGGTACATGGTCTTTCGCTTTCGTTTGGAGATCTGCATCGATAAAAATGGGATTAGATAGGGATTAAATTTTGGCTTTAATGAAGCACTCACCCTCGTGCCACAGATTCCAATTTTGTGCACATAGTCCGCCTCGGGTGCCACAAAGGCTTTACGCCGCTCCTCCAACTCTTGTGAGGGAATTAGACCAATTTTATCCGATTCCGCGGTTATATTCTTGGCCTGCCACCAATTGGGGTCCTTGACATTGATGATCTGCAAAATGTCACCCGATTTGAAGGGCAGTCCAATATCCCTGCATGGCAGTAAAGAATCCTCTGAGGGATTATATGCAAACAAGGCACGCATATAGCACTGTGGATAAACAGACACATCAGATATTAATATAGGTTTGTCTAGTTTATATGTGTAGCTTAAGCCAAGATTTACTTACTTAGTTGCAAGTGATTCGAGAATTTTGAAGTGGGACTTTGTTCTAAGATTAGCTATTATTTATTCAATTATAATTTAGGAGTGTATGAGTGGAATGCTATATCGTTCCTATATGTGAATACTATATGTTTGTTTATTCATATTGCAAAAATCTATGGAATTTAGGTTTCGTTCTTAAAATGCATTCAAAAATGTTGGGGGTATAGGAAATTATAGCAAAAATTGGGGGTAACACCTAAAGCAAAAAACTTCTTCAAAGCTAATCAAAAATCCATGCAAAAAAGCAGAAAATTCTTGCAGAAATCAAAGACAATATAAATACATAGTAAGATGAGGCCCTTACATTTTAATGGTTGTATGCAGCGATGTGTTTGAGATCGTAAAAATCTAAAAACAGACTCGATTCAATCACCTAAAATGGTATACCATTAAAATGTATAGGCTACTATTTATTTTGTCTTTGGAGCAACTCTCCAATAAAACGGTAAATATTTAAAACACATCCAAAACTTACCGTTAACTTCTTGCCCGTCTCAAGACCCGCGATGCCATTCTGTTTTACCTGACCCCCACTCACGGTATAGCGACCACTCTTGATCTCCTCATCCACATTGGGCCCAATTTTCAGGGTCAGATTCTCCTTGGCCCGAGAGACCTCCACCTGGAGCTCGTCGGGCGAATGCACTGGTGTCCCATTCACCTCCAGTATAACATCACCGACATGCAGCATGCTCTGTTTATCGATGACACCCCCAGCCAGTATCCGAGCAATAACCAGCTGCTTGTACTCGTCCATTTCGACGGTGAGGCCCAGGGGCTTGCTGGGGTCCCGACGCAGACCCACCATCTTGATGGTCTCCACTGGCATCTTGCACTTTAGTATATCCTCCGTGTAGAGATACTTCCCAGATGGGCGTTGACTGGCTAGTTCTAGTTGGGTGGTTGAGCCGCCGACAGCTTTCAAACGTTGCTCGAACAAATACCCTATCTCATCGTGGGCGCGCAAGAGAGCCTAAGAAAGAAGAGAACAAATTGAGAAAGAGAATGTGAGTATGAGGCATATTGAGTGGAAAAAAATAAGAAAGAAAGCTTAGCTGTGGGGGAAAATGCTTTTGGTACAGTCGACCTCCTTTACATTGCAAACACTCGATTAACTTAAGAACCCCTCTTGAAGGATATACAGAATCTACGAAAATATGCAGGAGGAAAAACCCTTTCTTTTACTTACACGAAAATGAGGTTGGGCCAAAAGTTTAGCGAGTTCTCGCGACTCCAATCGCCTTGAGGGTGAAAATTTACGTATGATATCGTCACAGATCGGTTTGTTGTTGAGATGAGCGGGCAGAAAGACTGGCACTGGCTGTGGCTCTGTGGGATTTAGCTATAAGAACCAGAATAATAAACAGAATAAGCATCAAACATTTGTCATGTACATCTAATTAAATTCTGACTGAGGCTGGGGCTGGGGCGTGCCTGCCCTAGGTCAAGTCGAGTCATATCGTCTTGTCTTGAATCCATCCATCCAGCCACTCCATCCCATTCACTTTGGGTTAATTGAGTGAGTGCGTTAATTGGTACAAGTTCTTTTTTGGAGAGGCTCTCTGGCACTGTTTCCACCCTACCCCCATTTAACCCCGGTGACCTTTTGTGTGTGTTTCGCAAAAGACAACGAAATATTTCGAGCCTTAGGTCAAAAATTGGGTCGCTCTTGCCTTTAATTTGGGTCGTCTGAGGTCTACGAATAAAAAGTGAATTTTCTGCTTTAATTGCACATAATTTCTATCTTCCGGCTTTGCCATTCTTTTGTACCCCTTTTTTTGATTTTTTGTTTTGGAATTTGCTTTCGTCGTCGGCGGCGCCTCCTTCTTGTCGTGTATATATTATTTTTCCCCCTTTTGCAGTTTCCGCCCACGCTTGGGGAAGACATGACGAGACGGCTCTGAGTCAACCTCATGCAATATTTATACGAATACGTATACGTCTGTGTCTGTCTATATATATATATATCTTTTCTCTTTCGCTGTTTCTCTTTTTCCACTAGATGATGGAAAATACCAGGAGTGTAGGGGGAGGACGTCCATAGAGCATTATGATTATGTGGCGAAAGCTTGGTCAATTGCACTTGCTGAAAGTACATTCTTTCCATGAACTTTTATTGATTTTCTATTGAAAGAATACTTGCATTTCACAACCTGCATGAAACTACTTTACCAGATATTAGAATAATAATTTTTAATTATTTTTCTTTACGTATCCAAGAATATTCCTTCAGTCTTCCATTGAATGGTACTTTATTATCCATCAACTGAAACCATTCCTCTCCTCGTCCAATCACCTTCTCCTTAGCTTCAAACCGAATGTCATATCACACTCCACAGATAAGGTTTAGTAATCTAACCCTTCCTCTTCTTATTCACTTCCTCATTTCCTCCCTGGGATATTGGAATTGGCTTGGTGCCCACCGTCGACTGCTGTTTATTTATTTAGACATTTTTGTCTGACGAAGATCATGTTTCGGTGCCCCAGCCTTCAGTATTTCAGCTCTTTAGCTCTTCTTCCGTGTGAAAAGACTGAAGAAGCCCCACCACACACAAAGACACGCGACAGATAATCCCCATCCTCGTGAACACCCACACAAACACAAGCACACGCACAGGCGACAATTGTCATTGATACTTTTCTGCATTTGCTGTACCGTTCCTCTTTCTGTCTGTGGTACCCTTTTCAAAAAAGGGTACCATGATTTTGAGTAGATGTTACCGATTCTAAGAGTCTACTATATCTATTCTTGATCATCATTTAAGGCTTTTGAAGGGCGCAGTCTCTTAGTTTTGGATTTATGTGCATTCATTCGTATCTTTTGTTGGTAAGTTCAACATCGGATAACAATATCATATATTATATCATTCTGAATACCTCATCTAGACCTGATTAGATAGATCGATCTAGAATAATCGTTCAAAATGTCTTTGTTTGTGAAGATAATTCATAGCCATACGTTATAGAAGTTACATGTGTTTAGAATCGAAGACTATTCCATAAATATAAGATGTACATATACAAATGTATCTATCATACAAATATCCTATCTAAAATTTCACATTACCGATTAACCACTGAATCCACCAATCTACATAGCTATAAAAATTCAGTTATACATATGTAGATTACATAGGAAATAATATTATGGTAAGAACTGTGTGCTTTCTGACGCACTACAATTTCCAGATGTTAGTTTAAAATGCAGCTCTAATAGAAATGGAACAGCCATATATCTGAAAGAGTATCTAAAGCTTCGAATACCCTGTTTTGCTTGTTGCTTTTGTGCTTGTGGCTGTCTGTGGTGCCTTTTGTTGTTGTTGTTGTTCCTGATAGCCAGTAAAGGGCTTTCACCTCACCAAATGGGGTTTGTCATGACAACGACAACAGCGCAAATTGCTTTAAACAAAAAAATACACATCTTGACCGTTTCAACAGGTGCTTACTAATTAAGCAAATTGTTAATTAAACACACACCAAACACAACGCAAGTAAACAACAACGCCTCTCTCTCTGTCTCTTTTGGACAAGGCTAATGCTTGGGAAATTCGATCTACAGATGGGTATTTTTTTATTGAAATTTCCCTCGGGATCACATTATTAATTGAAACACATTTATTCCATAAGTTTAATGGTTGATTGGAAGCGCCTTTCGTTTTTCAATTACACTTTTTTTCTTGACTTTTTCTTGGTTATTTTTCGGATAGAGGTAGAGCCACTCCCAAAACGCGCGAGCGGGAGCGCTTAAAGCCAAGAAGAGCACAAAAGCGCGGAGAGAGAGAGAGAGCACTGTGTGTGTGTGTTGGTGTGTGTTCAGGTGTGAGTATCTGTGTGAGAGTTGGATATTATTTTTTTTGGAAATGCCAAAACACAGTTAAGACTGCTGTTTGTTGGCCAGGTTACACAATTCTTGTCGCGGGGGGGATACACAGCGCGACTACGTCATCAATGTGCAAGTAAACTTGGCTAACAGAAAAGCTCTCGTTTCCAAGGCAGTAATTTGGACACAACAAAAGCAATCCGATTTGCTCTACTTTTCTATTTTAGTCGACTAAACGACTGTTTATTATTGATCTGTTGATGGAACTTGGATGAATTAACACCTTTTTCTTGGTTAAAACGCACAAATTTTAAATAAAATGAAGTCAAGACGCGTTCACAGAGAGAGAAAGAGAGAGAGAGAGAGCGAACTAACTGTTGCATATGCCGCCCCGTTTAAGCCACGCTCACACACACACACACACTAGCTCAGCAAATGCTCACTGAATCGAACCAGCCCGAACCGGAACCCCAACGGACCGTAGCGCGCGCGTGTTTTGTGGATCCAACCTCACCTTAGTACTGCTTAAAAGTATCTGACTCACATGAGTTTCATTTGTACGGCACAGAGCTAGGGCTAGCGCTCGCTAGTATCCAAGTATCCAAGAGAACGGGAACGAGAGCTCGCTCTTGCCGTGTGCTTCGGTTTAATGGTGTGCGTAAAGCTCATGTTATCTTAGCTTACGTTACAACTGTACGCTTAGCAGAGACTAACACTGTTGTTTAACAGAGACTTTGAGCAGCGCTCTATCTCTCTAGTTCTCTCTCTTTCTATCTTTCTGAGAACAGTTTTAAGTATAATGTTAGCTTTAACAGTGACTTACGAGTAAGAACGAACGATGTGGTCGACTTTAAGATATTTACTAATTAGAACTATAATCAGAGGTGCAACAGGCAGGGGCTATGCAAACAAACTTTTTAATGAGAAGATTCACTGACTGCCAAAATTATAATAAGTACTCCAATGTGCTATTCTTTTCTTTTGGATATAGTTTATATTTGATTGCTCTTGTGCTTAATACGAATATATTTTATGCTATACATTTTCATTAAATCAATATACCCCTGAAGAGACCTGCGTAGCGATACGATCTGAACTTCTCTGTAAACTTTCTGCATTCGTGGTTTTAAAAATGATTTCAATCTCAAATATACCATTCTGGGTATCTTTCAATGACTTTAAAGCTCTTCTGCTCTGCTCTTTCGTAGTTATCTGAAGATCTCACAGATTCTCACACTCTGCTAAGCTTTTACGCTCTCTCTCTCTCTCCATCTATGAATCTCTCTCAGCAAGCGAGCTGCATTAGTAGGCCAACAAGTTTGTGCTTTTTGTGCATCGTTGTACCCCGTATGGAAGAAGCAGGTAACATAAAGCCACCACAGGTATGTGTTATTTACGTTGAAATATGTTTTCAAACCGGTTTTCCCTTCAAACCAATACAGATACAAAGCTTCTTTGGGACGTTGGATATTAAAGAGTTGACTCCGCGACTTGTGCCGTATTTTATGTAATCTGCATAAAATAGGGGAGTGCTCGAGGAGTGTTGAGAGAGCAGCGATGGTAGGGGGAGTATTTGGTTTGGGTTTTCGGGTAAGTGACATTTCATATTTTCTTATCTCGTGACTTGTGGTTTTAATTACTTTCACTGGCCTTTCTCAACTGCCACAGACCGCAAAAGCAAAAGCTACAGCCACAAACTATTCCACCTAGGAAAATGTGGGATTCTAATTATCCGCGTCACGCGATGTCGCTTTTGATTATTTTTGTGGTTTGGGGTTTTCCTAAAGCTGGTTTAAGGTTATGGCGAATTCGAGTATAGGTTTGGTTAAAGGAGATGATATATACCATTAAAAACCGCATTTAAGCATTAGGTAATCTTAGGGCGAAGGATTATGGAAAAAAATAATCAATTATCCAGATTTTAAAAATTGGATTCCCAATACAGAAAAAACAGATTTCTTGGGAGAACACCTTGGGTCCACATCTTTGAATATCTTTCAAGGGAATATCTACTTATCCTTCTATCAATATACAGAAAAATTCTTCGACACGCAATAGTCCTGGAACTATAGGAAAACTTGCATGCATCCAACGCCTTTATAGGGCATTCCCATTTCGGTTTTATCCTTAGAAAAACATTTCTTTTATTGTTTTTCCCAGGCAATTCGCGTGTTTGCCGCATAAACAATCCACAAATATTTACTATTTGATTAAGCTACCATTTTTACGCAGATTTTACTACGAAACTGGAAGGCATGACTTTTGTTGGGCTCAGGCAAGTCCATTATATCACAATAAAGATCTAATAAAGACCCCATTCTGTTTAGCTCAAACTCATCTTCCGCCTCAACGGGGTCAAGTTTAGTGCGAAAATAAGTGTGAAAAGAAAAGCAAAGATGGTGTTAATGTGGGGCCAAAAAATACTCCAAGAATATGCGGATAAAATAGAAGAGCTCAGAGTTGCCCCGACGGTGGATATCATTCACCCTTTAGCGGGTTATAAAGAGTCCACTTCGTTGGGGATAAATGATTTGGTAAAGCAATCAGCCATGGATATACCCCCAAAGGAAAATGATGTAATAAAGAAAGCACAGCACAGCACACCACACGCATACACACAGAGAACATACATAATATCTAGACCGAAAATCAGCATGCATTGCCATCGATAAAGTAAACAAAGATTGCCCCTGTACGGGGGCCTGTGTATGGGTGTGGAAATTGAATGGAAAAATGTGTGTGTGGAAAAAGAAGAAACGTATGCGCAATTTTCTTATTGAACAGATGCTCACTGGAAAACGGGTGTAACTGGGTCAGAAATAAATGTGATTCGTGTTCTGGTCCACTTACCATCAGCTCCTTGTGGGGCGTGTTGGGATTGCTGAGCAGCAGGCCCTTCAGAAAGATCTCATCGTGGTCGGAGAGGTCCGTGGAGTGCCGAAACGCGGCTAAGAATCGTAATCGTAAACCAATCGTAAATGACAATCGTTTCGACAGCTTAATGTACCGCTAGACCTACCGTTATCGGATGTATCATTCTCGCCGGCACTGACCCTATTGTTGCTGGCCAGAAGTTCAACCTTGTCCTGACGCGCCGCCCGACGGGACCGAGCACTCCAGCGCACCATTCTGGAGCCACCAACGAAGAGACACGAAGTGGCAGAGAGAAAGGGGGGAGAGTCGAGTCCAAAATAATGGCCACAAATGAATCAATTCGAAGGTTAAGGAACTCGAATTCGATTGTGTATTACAGGTTCTTCTTCAGGGGCATTCCGGCAGATATTTTTCAGCACACAACTTATTCCATTTATAGTCACTAGATGTTATTGTTTGGGCGCCACGCATCCGCTAACAACAAGTCGAAAATTGTTTGTCTTTCAATCTGCTTCAAGAAACCACTCTGAAAGCCAAGTTACTACGACCCGACAGCTGGGCAAGAGAGCGAGCGCCCAAATGAAAAATGATTGTAGACATTTTAACATTAACATGCAGCACTTGCAGATAGCTTTTTGGCTGCTGTTAAAAAAGCTCGATTGTAAGCGTTTGTGCTCTGTTAACTTTGCTGAATTGCTTTTCGTATCTTTTAACTTTCCGAAAAAGCTTTTAAGCTTTTTCTTTTTTTCTTAACACAATTAATAAATAATTCAAAAAATAATAAGGTCGGTTAAATTTGAAGTCTTTTTTGGCATGTTTGCTTTGCGGCAACACTATTTATACCCTAGGGAAAAGGATATTATAGAATTGCGGAAATGTTTGTCATCCCAGGCTCCGTAGGTATCAGGATCGAGATAAATATATACAAGATACTAATAATGTACTTGAATATGTCTAAAGAATGTCAATTTGAGAGATTATAAATTACGTTTTATCTTCATATAAAATTTATGAAATAGGGTGTACAAAGGCATATACACGCATCATGAATTCAAATACCAGCAACATTGCGACTGTTTCTTTTGTTGAACCATTTTGTTTAAACCGTGTTTTAGTCAAAATACAATAAAAGCAAGGACTAAAAACTAACCAATTGTGTAAAAAATTGATTCATTAATCGTATAAAATTGTGTGGGCATAGATAAAGGCCCGGTTGACAACATTTAAATTATTGTCGCTCACATTCAAAAAAGTTAGATTTGGCGCGCACCACTCGGTATATTTTTCAAATGAGACCGTATATTTCAGAGCTGTTCTGAGGGTCATACTGTAGAAACTGGTTTTCGCCACGCTCCCATGTGGTGTTTTTTAGTGCTAAATGGTATTTTTGTCAATTTCATCAATCTATTAATTTCATTTTCAATGTTATAATCCAATAAATGCAAGTATTTCGAATAGACCAATCATGTATAGAATTGATTCATCAATCGTATAAAATTGAGTGGGCATGTCTAAATGTTCTATTTAGCTGGTAATAGTCGACGGAACAAAGAATAGGAGGAATTGGTCGTTTTTTTGAGCAACAATGAGTCCCATTCCATACACAATGTTGCCACACTGTTGCGGCAACATTTCCTTGAAAACCTTATTTTAGTCAAAATAAATTACATTAAGGTAATTAAAAGATGCAATCTTGTAAAAAATGCATTTATCTATGGGATAAAGCTAAGTGGGCATCTATATGCTTGAAATATAGGCAATCCCCGATTCGCCGCAGTTTCGCTCTTGCAACAATGAGTCTCATTCTGTACACAAACATGTTGCTAAATGGAAATGGACGCCCGCCAACATCAACATTGTTGTTTTTTGTGTCTCTCTCTGTTGGCGTGCAGTCGCGATGTAAAAAATTGTAAAGCAGAATGTAAATATTGTGGAGACGAACATAAATCTCGTGTTTCTCAAGCTCTGCTACCGCCTCGAATTTTTTTCTGACTTCAGAAAATTCCGTTGATACGCCACAAATTATACCGCTATTTGAGCCAAAAAAAAACTATTTACAATATTATCAAATAAAATCGAATCTCGTTAAAACGCGTACACAGTCGTTTGTTTACGTTTAGACAAGACAGGTGGACGACAATTTTGAAAACACGCGGGCAAATCGTTGTGGCCAAAAAAAAACACATTTCTCTTATTGTTTCAAATATTGCGTGTTTTAATTGTGATTTCGTCAACAGAAATCAAAAGTCACAAAAATCAACAAAAAAAATATTCGCAAGCTCCATCATCAGCATCTTGGGGAAGCAAAAGACGCCCGCCAACAACAACAACAGCTTCCTCCGATTGTTGTTTTGTGTCTCTCTCTGTGTGTGTGCGTGTCGGCGTCGATGCTGCGAAACGTGAAATGCAAATTATTGCAATAGCAACAAACAACAATCACTGCAACAACAACGAAAACAAAACGGTTTCGCGTGTGCTGGAAAAATATTGAATTTGCAACAACAACAACAAGCAGAACAGCGTGTGAGAGGGAGACACGAAAATATTGCGCGCCAAAAGCGAGAGAAGTATTACACAAAAACCATAAAAACACAGAGAAGACCAATAGGGTAAAGCAACAGCCAACAACAGGCAATAAAGACGAAGAGAAGCTGTGCAGAAGGAGAACCTGAAAAGAAGAAAAACGCAGAAACTGAGCAGAGCCCTGGAGCAGCGAGGTTAAAGAAAAAGCAGAATCTGGAAGCAGAAGCTGCGAAAAAAAAAACAGCTACAAACAGCGGGAAGTTGGAGAAGGACAGCATCAAAAGCAGCTGAGAGGACAAACAGCCACAACAAAAACGGGAAAACAAATCAAAACATCAGCAAGAGAGAGCGCAGGAATTCCATTCGAGTATCTCTCCCTTCCACCCATCGCAATTTATTTTATCCACCAGAGCACAAAAGGGAGGCGGAGAGGAGCCAAACACTTGAAGCATTTGGGCTCTGTGGTGAGTTTTTCCAATGGTTTTTCAATTATGGACCCTATCCTATCCTCCAGCTATTAGTCTCTCCACCCATACGTCCGTCTATCCCTTCAACCGTACGACTTTTCCATCTATCGGAACTTCAATTTATCCGTACACCCCATCCTTCTATCCGAAAGTCCATACATTTGAAGCTTCTTCCATATTCCCGCCCTGTTCCGTTCGTTTATTCAATGGCCTCCGGGCAAAAACATTTGGCAAAGTGCAAAAGTCAAGGCTCCTATTCAGGGCTTTTGATTTGCGCCGTTTTGACCTTTGGCAAAGCAGAAAGAGTGTAAAAAAAATATAAAATTGAGTGTGCACAGACGACATCCCGAGTCCTTGACTGGCGACAGCGCTCCTGAAAATGCTGCACAGTGGTTGGTGTTGCACACAAAAATTGAGTAATTCCCAAGGCCCATATAATCAGCTGCACTTCCATGAGGAAATAGCAGGCATTACTTATGGGATTGGATAGTGTTTGGAAAAAATAACGAAACAATGGGGTAACACAATGCTGATTAATGCACTGTGACGAAATTGGAAGAAATGTCGAATGAAGTCAGGTAGAAAACGGCCGAGATTTCCAGCAACCCCGAACGAGATTACGTGCCTTTTTTTCCTGTTTATGCGACTGGCGGGGATCTTGATCGAATTACCTTGAGAATTGATCGTGTGTGGCGAAATGGAATGCGATTTTAGGCAGAACTTTGTTTTGGAAACCGGCTTGAACCAGGCATCTTTATTTCTTAGGAACTGCAAAAACCTGATGGATGGAAAGATCACAGTTTGTTGAGAAACCAAGAAGCATGATGCTGAATAATGAGGTTTGAGCATTTTTCGTGAAATATGTAATTATTAAAGGATGCCAAAGTGCTTGAAAACGATATTCAAATATATTTGTTCTTATTTTCTAATGCTTCTTAATAGGCTTTTCTTCTTTAAACCGGATTGATCTAATAATTCCAAACTTCTTGAAAATGCAGAACAGAAAAAAGATTATCCTAACAATCCTTAAACGGAGTGAGAAGAGATTTCCTGTTTCAAACCAGATTTTTGAAGTTTCCCATTCCTTAAAGGTTCCAAAACGGGTTGAACAAGGAATTCCCTATAGTCGCCACATTTAGTACTCAACCATGCCACAAAGTATTTTCCTCCCTAATTGTCTGGCCTGCCTGTGTTGACACTTATACCATTATCTGCCATATACCACGCCATGTCGTCATCGTGTGCACTGCATGTGAAAGTAAAAGCTGATAAGAGAACACTTTATGAGACGTCCGCAAGTCCAAGCCCAGCACGAAAAAAACCAATAAAATGGTATAAGAAATCGGGCAATTATGATTAGGGGCGAGACCCCATCCCCATTGCACAGATTAAATGGCAGCTTGGGGCACACTGTGCGGGGCAACGTCTGCTGCTTGCGACTCTCTGCTGCGCCCCGGTAATCAAACGTCTAGACAGTGTCCCGTCGTTGTTGCAGCTTCTTTAGGAGACGTTCCCCGTTACCCCTTCTCCGTTCAATGTGCAGCCGTCGGCACGCCTCGCTATTCGACAGGCTGCTGCTGCACCCTTCATTCTCTTCATTCTGAAGCCTGCATCCTTTTTACGCCCCTCTTCGCATCTCTGGCTTCTGCATACTTTTCCCCTCTCTCCATCCTGCTGCCTGCAACCGAAGCAACCCCCTACCAACAACAACAAACAACACCAGCAGCAAAAAGGGCTCCCTACTCCCGACTTTGCTCTCTCTTTCTCTCTCTTTCGCATATCTCTCTGTATACTCGCAAAACAAATACAACATACTCGTACATAATCCCGTTTTTATTGCGCCTGAGTGAGAAAAAGAAGCAAAGGATAAATAAGAATGAAAGATTTAGGGGTTTGATGAATTTGATACCCTTTCTAATGCATTTCGTATAAATTTTAGTTTTTTGAGAGATCTGCTCGAAGGATCGATATTAAACTGGAATTGGCAACATTTCCTTGGATTATTCTTACTTCTGCCTAAAAACATCTAGTCAGAAAGAATAGTACCCTCCTCTGCAAGGGTATAAAAGTACCACAGTAGTCGTGTAGTGGTCCTTTGGTCTGGTTCTCATCTCTCTTGTTCCCTTTTCTCGGCGACGCGTGTGAACTCCACTCAACTCTCCCGACCCTGACTGGGTGGCCTGACCATGCCACTCAATCATTATGAAAATAACGCTCGTAAATTACAAAACCATGGTTTTATTTGTCAAAATTTGAAACTTATTTGAACAGGCGCCAAGCAAAGGGCAGCAAGCAAAACAGCAGGCAGCAGCAGCAGAGAGAGGAGAGCAGAGCACCGCAGTCCAGTTGTTCCCCAATCGAGTTTCTTCTCTGTGTGTGTTTGTATTCGAGTGTACGGTATATGTACGTGCACCGTTCTTTTCGTTTTGTTGTGCTTGTTTCGTCGTGTTCGTGATTAGCATGCTCATTCGCTCGTTTTTCTCACTCGCCCCCATGCAAGTGTATTGGTTCGAGTGAAAGAGCCCTGGTCTGGAATGGCCAGGCATCCAGGCATCACCGAGCCCTTTCGATTAACTCACTCGGCTTTCGCTCCACTCGTATCCCAATCAGCTCATATCTCTTCCATTCTTATGTATATTTTTATCAATGAATTTCTAATTACTGTACAATTGGTGTTTTTTTCGGATTATTAACCTCCAGTCCGTCCTCTGCATATCACATGGTTGTTGGCCATTTGGGTTGGCTTGGTTAATGATTGATAAAGTGTCCGGATGGTTACCAAATGTGGGGGAGTCTGTCCCCCAAAATGGTAGACCTGATTGCCGGCTATTAATCTCCGCTTGATTGATGGACCAGCCCCAAAGCTTCTGGCACATGAATTTTTAAGTACAGAGGGAAATTTTTTCATACTTTGAACTCCCCAAAAAATTGAGGGGGAATTTAATGCATAAAAGGAGCTGAAAATTTAAAAATTCAACATTTTTGATGTAAATTTATTCCACAAAAAAAAGTGCAATATCAGTTGATAGTTTAGCATAATTTTGCGATCTTAGAGAACAGATGTTTTCATGACAAACTTGGATTCAAAATATACCATTTATTATTAGCTATAAGTACAAATTGTAAGTACATCTATTAGTTGATTTTATCTAAAATAAAATTAAAATTTTTGGGTAACGTGCAATTCCACAAAACCCAAAAGTTACCAGATGTTTTTATCCAAGAATAAAACAAAAAAGCTACAATCGTTTACATTTTGAAGGTTTAAAAGTCAACTTTGAACAGATGTTTTTATTATAAAAGAATTCAAATGAAATAAGGAATTGTAGCTTAAGTCTATTTAAAGATTCACAGTTGTTTTTTGAAGTTAACTTGAACTTATTCTTGAACACTTATTTATTCGAATTAAATTTATCGCATAATACAATTTTAATCAAAAGACTGAAATGGAGGCGTAATTTGTAAATCCCACAAAACATAAAGCAATTCAACAGATGTTTCTATAATAACTTGAACTAGACAATGAAATTGATTTAAATTTCCCCTATGGGAATTGTAAAACATTTTATATTATCGCAATTGTTATTTATACGAATAGGCGCATGCATACAATGTAAATGTATTTCCATTTGCTTAAGTGCTTTGTTTGCTCAAATTACGATTAGGTCAACTACATAGCATAGCAAAGCACATGTACATATGTAAATGCCATTGGAGCACACAAGCATTCGTTCATTCCCATTTCTGGTGTTTCTGCTTCCCATTTCTGGATTAGATTTGCAAAAAAAAAACTATAGCAAGGCCACACAAAAAACTGAGCAATCAATGGAAACAAGAACAAAAAGTAAATCCAAATGGGTAAAAGTCTAAATAGATGTACCCTAACATTTACGGGAATACATGTGAAGCACTATAGAGCAGTCTGGAAGATAACCCAATCAAACTTAACCCATATTCCAGCCTACCAAACCTTATCGTGTTGATTGAGATTAAAAGTTCAGTGCAAGTGTTCTCCAAACAATCTTCTATGAATGACTTGGATTAAGGTCTTTAAAAGGTCTTCCAAGGCAATGCATATCTTTGTTAAATATGGATAAAAAGTTCTAGAATTGGGAAAAGACATAGAGAACACTCTACAAAATATAAGGAATGCTCCTAGATCTCTATGTCATTAAACCACCTTCTAGATCTCTTTGTCTATTATAATCCCATCAAAATCCGATTTCCAGACACCCAACTCAATGCCACAGTTGACAATACCCTTTCTCTTCCCTAGAGTAAAATGGGAGCATGTAAAGGCCGCCGTCAAAACAGGCGTCGAGTGAATGAATGAAAAGTTTTTCTTCTTTTTTTGACTGTTGCCTTGTGAGGCGGGGGAGGGAGTGAAATAATTGTATCGTGGGGAGTGCGAATAAGGAGGGGCAGCCGTTGTCGGCCATGTGCTTGATACGTAATCATCGCATTTTTGTTGTGAGACCGCAAATAGCCATTTGTTGTGTGTGGCAGTGTTTGTCGCCATATATGGTCATGTTTTGTGTAGAGCTTGTGCCGTGTAGTGGTTCGGTAGGTTGATAAGCCCAAGGCTTGAGCGGCTCCTGAATGAAGAGAGTGAGAGAGGCCCCCGGTATTTCGGCTCCTGGTAAGGTGTGTTTGTGGAGAGTAACTTGAGATAGGGAGAGTATTGAATGCATATCTAATGCCTTTTCCTATTAAAATTTAAACTCAAATAAATACACCTTAAGAAGAAAAGTGTAGAGAGACCGCCGCGTAAGAGCTAGAGTGAGTGCACTGGAAAGCCTGATCTACTGCCCAAAAGCGGATGAGCAACAACTGTGTGGCATGGGAGAGGAAGATACACGTACATACATTAGTCGCCTGTACTCGTAGTCAGTGATTGTAATTACGATTCCGGCTTATGCAATTCATCATTATGGCCACAGTTTTCGCCCAAGCGACAGACCCACCATGAAACAACAGCGAAATGCAATTGAATCGCGTTTGGAAATGAATGCCACCAGCAACAGCAACACCAGCACTAGCCCCAACCCCAACCCCAGCTCCAGCCCCAGCCCCATCGGAGGAGGCGCGCAACCCGAGTAACTCACAAAATATAAAAGTGAAAACTTGTTTTCCTTTCCAGCTACGAGGGTATTATTGTTTCTCGTTGTTTTCGCAGTTGTACTTTGTTTTTTTTGCTGTTTTTTTTTATGATGTCTTGCATTTGACTTTGACTTTTCAACCGAGGCGGCGTCAACAGTCGAATTGTCTTCTACTACTTCTTCTCCCTCGACTTCGTCCGCCTTTGTTTTTCTTGCGGTCGTCGTCGTCAGTCACAGTCAGAGTCACAGTCACAGTCACAGTGTAACGAAGGCATTGACTATGGAAATTGGTTACACCATGAAGTAGTGTGTATGGAAATGAGTGATTGTCTGATTCATTCAAGGCTGATCAAAGGCTGATTACACTTTGCTGATTTTTGTAATAAAATAATAGAGTCGAGCTTCCATAGGTCGAACCAAAGAAATCGTTGGAAATCATGGAGATTTCTATTTACAGATGTAATGTGCCCCCTAAACGCTGTAAATAATAATGGGTTTTGGAAGGTTTAAAGTTGAATCGGTATTATTTGATTAAAGAAATAAACCGGAAGAAAATTCTGAAAAACCCATGCATGAGTGTGATTTTCCACTGCGGTCAAAACGTAGCAGTATTCCCACGAAATTCACAGTTTACTGCAACCGTTATGCCTCGCACTGCACTTGCCACTTGTACAGTGGGTGTTAATTGCATTAAAAGTGGTCATTAGATTATCGGGCGGCTGCTCCACACTGTGCAAAGGAGAGACCCCAAAAGCCACCACCAATATTTTGTGGTGACTGGCGGCGCTTTCGTTTTTCCCCCTCTCCCACCCCCTAATGCCGTTTGCCACCCCGCACGCATTTGCAACAACACCCCAATTTGGGCGGATGGTTGGGGGGCATGGCATCCAAGTAAATAAGCAATAAGTGCGATGGTGTGCTTGTGTGTGTGTCGAGCCGAAGGCTGTTGCTGTCTCTCTTGTCCCACCCCACAATAGCGAACGAGTGCAATGACGCGAGGCTCACAGAGCAGCAGAGAGTCAAGAGCAGAGGGCAGCGAGCGCCAGCAGCAGAGAGTCAAGAGCAGAGGGCAGCGCCACTCAAAGCAAGGTGTGTTAATAAAAGGTGCGATATTCCCCACTCCTTGAGTCAAATTAAATATTGTACGAGACACTCTTTCACTCCCTCCGAGCCATCACACTCTCACTATCTGTGTGGTCTCTGTTCAAGAGCACCTTCTATTAGCGCTTCACCTTAAATGAGCACATGCCCTGTTTCAAAGCAGGAGAGCAGAGGGCGAGCAGCAAGACACAAACACACACGCACGCGACACCCCAACTCTGTTTGTGTGGGAGAGAGCTGAAAAGAGAGAGCAGAGCAGAGCAGAGCAGTGGCGACTAATACTGTTTTTTCGATTTCGACTTCGTGCTGCACTTTTTGATGATTTCCTGTGAACATTTTGGATATTTCAACGTGAAGGAACTTGTTGCATGCGATTGCCACAGAGAGAGCGAGCGAGTGAGAGAGTGTTTCTCTAGCAATTTAAGGTGTGACGTCAGCGAGCAAGAGATTTCATTGCGAGATGGAAAAAAGTAAGACTTTGATATTGAGGAAACCTTCAATTATAGAACAAATGCAATCTATAAATTTGATTGAATCAACTTTTTATAATCGAAAAACTCTCTAAATAAACACAAAAGTGATTTCTTTCTAAATTTATGGCATTTTAAAAGTAAAGCACTTTACAATCTCTAGAGATTTTAGCGTGACACAGTTGAAAGACCAAAGGAATTCGGGAAGTTGTGTTGCTAAGAAAAACTACTAAATATAAATAAATTTTGTTTGGTATTTTATTGAAATTAAAGAAAGGAATTGACAGGTGTTTATTTTAAAAGCTATTTTTGGATTTTCTAATGGAAAAACTATGTACAAAAGAATGCGGTAAAGTGGAAACGTATCTAATATTTTTTTTTTTCAATTTATTGTACATAAATGGCATTAATGAATTTATTGCGATTTACAGGAGTTCGACTGCTGTTAAATGTTTGCTAGAATTTGGTGGAAATGGGTTTATTTGGCATCTTTAACGACTTCTCCATAAATCTTGTATGCAGATTAGTTCCCCTTTCTCTGATTCCTGTGCTGGCTGCCGTTCCGTTCCGTTTCCGGCACTGATTGATTTCTGTTTCTTAAACCGCGATATCAAATCGATCCGCAATGGAGTTTATTTTTGCCCGCCGAAAGAAGAGTGAAAGACAGGTATTGTTTTTGTGTCTTTTGTGGCTCATTTAATTGTGTTTTTTTTTGTCGGTTGCAATCTGTGTGTGTGTGTGTAATTTTATTTGTTAAGTGCTGCAATTTCTTCGAGTTATATAAATGCTGTATTTTGCCGTTTTCAAATGATTATTGTCTGCGAGCGCGTGAAATGTGTGTTTTCTGGTTATTCCTCGTCGACTGTTGCACGTTTTTTTGTTTTTTGTTTGTTTGATTGGCTAATTTGATGTTTGTTGGTTGTTTTCGGCTCGTCAAGGCCGCCGCGTTTTGTTGTAATGCTCATTTATACGCATTATGGTTTAAGCCATTTCTTGTGTGAAATATTTCAAATGGGCTCTTCGGGGAGGCGGCATAGCTCTTGCCTTATGTTGAATGAATATTAACTAATCATTTTTATGAGGCTCTCCCCCCCAACCGTTTCGATAAACGACAGCAGAGGCATTCAAATTTAACGAGCCTCCAATTAAGCCATAAATTCAGTTTCTATTCATGGTTGAATTCTTCATTAAATTGCTTAAGTTTTATGACTGAATAAAGAATAAAACTAGATCTATAGAGCTGTGATTTTTGATGGAATTCTTTGAGGATTTAATCTTTATAAAGATCTAATTAGCGACGGAACACTTTAAGAGTGAAATGAAATATTTTTGGCAGCTGATTTATGATTGAATTCTTAATGAATGATGTCATGCAATGAAAGCTATCTTTTATGAGTTTTATAAACAAAGGTATTCTTTGTGTTTTCTGATGAAATTGAGTGGATTTGATTAGTCATAAATCTGAGACCAGCAAAGATTGATATCTATAGATATGTGAAAAAACGGTCTTCTTTAATCCCAAAGATCGAAAGGCAACAACAAATAGTGTAACCCTTCCATAAATGGCAGGAGAACCCATTAAAATTTAATGATTTGCAAAATTTGACGTGCATGCAATATTCCTCAAATTTCTTATAAATTCGTGCCTGAAATATTTAAGAATAAAATCCGTTGGCATGATGTATTGGCTATTTAAAGAAGCTTACTCAAAGATTTCTTTTCGATTCGTGATGAAATTTTTGTTAGATTATATTTATCTACAGTAATATACGTTCTAAGATCTAGAATGTTTTGAAATACAACTTTAAGAATTTTCACATAAGAAGAACATTAAAAACTATAATCTCTCTATTATATGTCTGAAAGATATAATGTATTTCGTAAAAAATTTAAATATTCCCGATCTAAAAAAGAAAATTGAAGGCCATGGGCATCTGTCCATATATCCAAAAAGTGTACTATTCAAATGTTCTAAGAAGATCCATCCATTATCTTTTAGAAATTACAAAAAATGTACATAGAAGAACATCTTCTGAGTCGGGGCTCCAAGTATTTTCTCAAACTCATTGCAGTGCGTTCTGAACACTGTTAAATCATTGAGAATCCCATTATATGGCCTTCATAAACTAGCAATTTTGATGTGCTCCATTAGCCTCATAACAAACAAAAAACACACACAGAATAAATCACCCAAAATTTGTTTCAATGAGAATAGCATAAAATTTTATGATATTTACAAAACTCATTCAAAACTTTAGACATTTTGTGGAAAAAGAGCCAAGAGTTTGCTTATAGTTTCGCTCGCTCTTTTTTTATGATTTTCAAATACAACAGATAAACCACCGAAAAAAAATCTTTTTATCTGACACTGACGTCTGGGTGGGGCATGCGTTATGCTCATTCATGGCCAAATATTTGCCTAAAATATAATCTGCTTAGAGATAATTTTACTAGACTCAAAGCCAAATGCTTTTCATAAAGTTCAAGTATGAAAAGAGCAATCATAAAATAAAATTTTATTAAAACTTATTGCTGTGGCAGGGGGAGTATTATTCTGATTGTTGTTGGGGTTCTCGTTGATAAGCGTTTTGCACCCGCATCAGCATTTTTGTGTGTGTTTCGGGCTTGATTAGCTCGATGCGGGATTTCGATTACGAAATTCTCTTAATGGACTTCTCCCTACCCCCAAACCCAAACCCATTTGCCCCTCTTTTGGAACTATAAACCTACAAATTTTCTGTTTATTGTTCACAAAAATATTCTCGTTGCCAGAATTGTTTATGTTTATGTCGAATCGAATGTGGAATGCCACATGTGCCGCTTGCTGACTCTCGGTTTTCTGTATTTTTTTGTTTTATAAACAGATCGGCCGCGGCAGGCAGGCAGCGAAAAATATTCCATTTTAGAAATAAATGTTTTCTGTGTGGCGTTTTTGTTTTCTTGGAATCGCTCTTGGGGCCATAGCCAGTGTGTTGCATGCCTCTGGCTCTTCGTGGAAAGGTCAGTTTTGAGTTAGTTTTAGTTTCTCCCCGTTTATTCCCAGTACTCCATTAGGGGCCGCCGTTCCCCATGTCGAATGGCTTTCCCATTGCGCAATTTGAACTGTTTTTTCGGTTTTTGGACTTTGTAATCCTCTGTCCGGTTTTTGTTTCGTCGGATTTCTGTCCACTGGTCTTCACTGGTCTCCACTGGCACTTGTCAAGACCGGGGCCTAACCAAAGAAAAATATACTGAAATGCATTAAGACTTAGTACGGGTTATATAAGACGCTTATTATATACTCTTTCAGGTTTTTCGGGGGAGGGAGGAGCATGCATTAAAATGCGAAAAACATGTTTCCAAATATGATTTCCAAGATATGAGATATTGGAAAACACAGAGACGATTACTGGGTTAAGAGATGAGGCAATAAAATGTCATGGGATTTCGTATTAAATATGAAGATGTCTTTTAAAATATCCAATTTTTAATAACAGTTTTCCTGCGTAAATATGTGAATTTTTCCCATTTGAATAACATTTTATATCTATATATTTATATAATTTTAGATAATTCTTTTTAAATATCTGGAAAAAGAAAATATAAGCCTCATAGAAAATCTGTTCACTCATAAGATCTCTTACCCTTCCTTCTGTGCATTACAAAACCTCTATAAAAACAGGAACTACCCTCTGTAAGGGTATCAAAATTTCACGAATACTTAAAAAATAAAAATAAAAAAACCACGCACACAAATTAAACTGAAAATTGTTATTAAAAGCGCGTACAAGACGACAAACGATGTCGACGCGGAAAATTAGTGGCTCTGAATGAATGAATGACTGAATGAGGGGCTGAAATGACAGGGGGGCAGGGGGGCCACAGAGGGAAGTAGCTGATGGGACTGGGGACTGGGGACTGGGGATGGGGCTCTGGAGTGAAAGAGTGAAAGCCGGTAAGCCACTTTGCAGCACCGAATGACTTACATTGCCGAATGCTTTTTGCTGGCGACTCTCCCGACTCGCGACTCCCGACTTCCTGTGGTTGCATCTCCCGCTGGGTGATTGACCACAAACAGGGGCACCACCATCACCAGAGGGCAGGGAGTGGGTGGTGTGTTGCACGGGCACTGACAGGAGGGGAGGGACAGATTAGCTAATTTCATGAGTCACTCAACCAGGTTTCGCTGCCACAGAATATAATGAGCGGAGGGCTCACAACGACTAAACGGGGCCAATAAATTCTGGCACGCCATTAAAATTGAAAAGAGAAGAAAGAATAGTTTCATAGGCCGAAGGTGGATACCCTGAAAGATCTATTATATGATACAGGAAACTGATTTGTATAAACTTTGAAGTAAAAAAAATACTATATGACAGCTCTATGGAGTTATCTTTAGAACGCAGATCCTTTTCAGTCGTTTCTGACATGATATAGTGATCACATCAGGGCTCCAATAATTTTGAATGGTTTTTGGAAACTTTCATGTAGATATTTCTTTTTATTTTTTGCAAAACATTTCGCAAAATCATTGTATCACGACAAGGGTATAACAAATGTAGGAATTCCTAGGGAAAACCTACATACAAGCGGGAAATGGAGAGGAAAAGGTAGGTAGATTATAGGAAATACTTTGGATTGCGTGTGGCAGCGGCGGCCTCCCTTTTGTTCTTGGGGGCGACAGACAAACACCAGTCGAATGGGGCAAACACAAATAAATAGTAAATATAAAATTTCTATGACTAACACGCGCCTACAACGAGTCGAAGGCCCTCAAAGAACCTTCAAGGGAAACATTTGAGGAGGGCAATGGCTGGAGGAGAGATGATTAGACAATCCACAATTACTTAGGATCCATGACATAAGTGCGAACGGTTCGGGGAAAGCAATTAGAGAATGTTGAACGTACATATTTGTAGAAGAAACTTATACTTAGCAAGTGTAATTGGCTTAAATTAGGTATAAATAAATTATGTATTTATGGAAAATCGGTCATAGCTAACTAACTCCATTGCCACGCACTCGCAATCCCCCTCTGTCTCTCTCTCTCTTCGTCGCCTAGTGGCGCCATCTGGCGTAGTGAGCGGGATATAAAAACTGGATGGTGTTTCTATGTACATATGAATGTATTGGACCCTGCTTCCCCCTTCAAAGGTAGCTGGTTGATTGAAGATGGTCATCCTTTATCGAGTGCACCACTTTTGCAGGTGCTTCAATAAAGCAAAAAAACAATGACCTAAAAGATTAAAACCAAAGTTTGATTGAAAGTTAAACTTTGACCAAAGCCACACAAAGTTTCCCCACAAAAGTTGGATCACAAAACCAAGTTTTAAACAAAAGAAAACTAAAGTTTCAAACAAGAATTCTTATCGGTTTTTATTGAAATTTTGTAAAACTATGATTGATTATGTGGCTTCAATTTTCAGTATTCAGAATACTTTCCTCGTAGAGCAATCAAAAGGGAAAACAAAAAGAGGAATAATTACAAAAGCACACAAAATTCTTGTAGCTTTCCGCTGAGACAGCAGGCACTTTCAATTGTTGGTTTATTTATTGATCTGTTTTCCGTTCTGGCGGCGTAAATATTTGGTCTAGACACACACTCTACGAATATTTGCCAAGCAACCAGATGATATGCGTACTTAGCAAAAGCCAACCCCCCATTTCGTTTGTGTTTTTGTGGCTAGACGAAATGAAACTATGCAAAATTCAAAGCCCTACCCTGAGAGTAGTCGGCCAAGGCAACCCCCTAACCCACAGGCAGTCGCTCTTGGTCTATACAACCCCATAGTAGGGCATAAGCCCATTAGCTTTATTGGAGTTCCCACAGACTATAACCCTTAGTAGAGTAGTGAGCTCCTTAATTTAACGAGAGTGTCCGTAAGACATCCATCCTTAACACTGCGAAGACCCTCAGACCTGGGGACCCTCAAGATCTAATAGCAATAATAGCTTTCACTTATGCGTCATGCACACGACATGTATTTGTTTTTCAGATGCTCGATCATGCTATTTTACGCTGTTCTCTTGTGTATCAACCCTTAGCAGAAGGCTTTCTAGTGTAACCAGACCCAAATTACTGATTGAAATCCTGTCAGGCCGCCCAAGACCTGTACGAGCGTAGGACCCCTAGTGTCATACGCTAAGTCGGGACATTTTGTAATACAACAACACCCCTCAGCCCTGAAAAGAGCCTCTCTCTACGCTATCAGAACACCTAGTTCTAAGTAAAACACTCAACCTCCTAACCCCCAGAGGAGTCTCGCCTCAAACCAAAGCGGACCCTCCATATTCCTGTATCCCCAAACCCTAACTTTAGGGAGTTCGCTCCCCTCTGGATCCCAGCACATCCCTTAACCCCAAGTATTCTACATCCCCCTGGCAATCCCCTTGGTGGAACAGCTGATGATTATGTTGCCCCAAAGTAAACCTCCATTCCGACGCCCCCTCGACAAAAAGACGACACCTGACGAGCCCCCAACGACCACAAGAGCATCGTTGTCGTCGTCTGACTCTTGAGGGGGGGCAATGTTTATGCATGATGTAGGGTAAGGGCCTTAGGGTGTGTGTGTGCGGGGGTCGGAGACATTTTTGCGATTGTTGGTTCCGTTTGGGTTTTTGTCTACCATTTCTGCTATCCTGTTGAAAAATCAGGGAAATCTATTTATTGATGTTTTTCGCACAAAATGCCAGAGAGACAGCTAAGAGCGAGAGAGAGTGAAAGAGAGAGATCCAAGGGTCGATGTTCGGTTATGACGTCAGAGGGTTTATCAGACAGAGAGAGAGAGAGGGAGAGGCAACGAGAGCGAGAGCGCCAAAGGTAGGAGAGCTTTCGTTTAAAGCTTCTTTGCTTTGGTGCTTAATCTCTCTCCCGCTCTCTATCTGTCTGTCTCTCTTTCAGCGTACGGCGTGCGCTCTCCTGCCAGCCGGACGGCAGGCAGGTCCTTATTGCTGACGTCATTGCTCCCGTTTGAAGGCAGCGACGACTCCTGTTGCTCCTGGTGCCGTGCGGCATGCAGGCTGCCTGCTGCCGCTTGCTGCTCGCCGGTTCATTTGAGGCGGAGTATTTGAGTTAGAGTTGTTGAATGGCGGGCTCCAAAAGCCCGCCCCTTCGAACTGGGTGGCGGCACTCCAACCCAGCTACCGACCACTCCCCCCGCCACCTCTTTTGGAGTATGTTTTTCTCCTGCAGGATAGACTGCTCCTTCAAGTAGTTGCTCCACGTCTTGGCTGGCATCTTGAGTAAGGAAGTCCACGCCCAGCCTCCTGGGGGGAGTCGAGGTGCTGGTCTCTCGGCGTTTTCCGCGTTTTTGTTGGTGTTTTTGTGTGTGGAGCGGCCATTTTCTCCATGGAGCCAATTAGCACCAGGCGAACAGGAGGCAGGAAACAGCAGCCAGCAGTGTGGCGCTCTTTAGAGGGAGGTAGGATGCTCACACAAAGAGCAGGTGCCGCCCCTACAGATTCCGGAAAAGCTCAAACGGCACACAGAGAGGGAGCGAGAGGAAGCGAGATGGATGCGACGGATGCTGTGTGTGTGTGGGTGGGTGGGGGCTGTAGGTGTCCTTCTGCCGTGCAGAAGCATATGCAGCAGCGCGTGCGGGGGTCAGGTCAAGGCCCAAAGTGCCATATACATATGTGTGGGTATTGTTATATCTGCCACACGATATTCTGTGGCTTCTGTTGATGGCAGAGAGAACAAAAGAGAGCTTTCACTTTCAGAAGAAGGATTTTCTAATCCATTTTGGTTGCCATTACGTATACGTATTCGTATACGTATGCGTCGTATACATATCTGGGTCAGCTGTTTGGCTTATGCAAGTCCAGTAGTCCCCAAAGCAACCCCTTGTTTGGGATGGGGATACATAGTGGCTGCAAATGAGGAAGCCTAAAATAGCAAAAAAGCCAAACGCGTTACGTGTTGGCGTTGCACTCTGCACAAAGTTGCAGCAGCTACAGCAGCGGCAGCAGCGGCAGCAGCCACAGCGACATAGTGTGGCAGTGGCAGAGGCAACACAGCAATCGATTGCAGGGGTCCGGTTACAAGCATTTCGCTGCTCTGCTCACAGTTTTTAGCCGTTTGTTGCGTTGATAAGAACACAGGTCGAAAGCGAAAGGCAAAGCCAAAGGCGCCCTGATGTGTGATGTGTGCAAAGAACTGTGTTAATAAGATGTGAGACACAAAAGAGCAGCAACGGCAGGCATTCAAGAAAACATAGCAACCATCGATTCTGCAGTTTGAAAATCGGAAAATGTTTCTATAGTGTCAACTCAGTGTCGAGTAAATCTTTAAGTGAAAAATCTCTAACACAAATCGAAGTAAAAAATCGAAACTCAACACAACCAAAGATGCAGCGACCAACACCGAATATCTCCACGAGCATTATGAGCCGCATGTCGGTCTTTGAAAGTGAGTCGAATCAGAATTCCCTTCACACATTCACACATTCATGCATTAATTTATGGCTCTATTCAAACAATTCGTAAGTTGTCTTCGAATCAGCAAACACAAAAAGCGTCGGAAAAGAGTGAAATCTGGCATTCTTTTATGGCATTGTAAGGTGTGAGATGATTAAGTGCCTGAAGTGCGGCCAAATTTAGATGGAAAGTGTGGAAAATGTGTGGCTTATGTGAACGACAAATGGACACACGTACGGTTGATAATGTTGAACTGCTTTAAAGTTTCTGGGATTTGTCTGTTTGTTTGACGATGATGGGTTTTGGGATGCGGAGTTTGACTGCAAAGTTTCGTTGATAAATGTGGAATAGTTTCAGTCGGTACAGGGTTGTATCTAATTCTTTAAAATGTATGTACTTATGTAACAGCCAAAAACAAGAGTCGGCTGAATGCAGTGGGAGTCACATCCTTGCTATCAACTGCTCTCCTCGCTTGCACATGACTCGGAACACAGATGCTCGACATCCACAAGCGAAAAGGGCCAAAAAGAATGCCCGAGAATAGCAAAAGCAACATACACGGCGTGTGCACGACGTGTCCATCTATCAATCTTCATTGACATCTACATACTTGGTACACCCTGTACCCTGCCCGCATCCCGCATTCGTCTGCCACTGTCCCTTAACTGTTTTCGATTGAGTTCTAAACAAAGACACATTATATTTCTTGACAGAGACACATGCATAAAGTGTACAATGGAAAGTGAAACCCCTCCACCCCGTGTCTTTTGGCGACACACAGACCCAAAGAAAAGTTGCCCCAATGCCCTCTGATGAATATCATGTGGTTGGGCGCTAGTTAACCTCTCACGACAATGGTTCACGTTTAAGTTTTTAACTGTACGACTGTCATGCCTTGTTGAGCCCTTAACCCGGTTATGCGAATGGAGTTTCCACTCGATTCTGTAGTAGAAAACTTTCATTTACCCAGTACTGGGCAGGGCACTTGATCATATTTCAGAGCCTCTTTTTGCCTATCATAAATTGTACACACAATGCAGTCGTCTCTAGTGTTGGCTTGATTTATTGTATGCGCCATAGTCTGGGGGTCACTCGGTGAAAACAAATTGCATATAATTAGCATGAGTGGAGTGTAGTGGAGTGTGGGCTTTCGTAGGGCTGGGTTCGGGTCCCTTATAGAGCGCCTCTTTCGTTTATTTCATTTGCGTTAATTTCATAGCCAAACTCGGACCCAGACGAGGAAATACACCAACAGCGAGTGCACATGGGCACCTCCACCCCACCTCATTAACCCACATGGAAGCAAGTCGCGCACAATTTTCTAACACGGCCTGGGCTCTGGAGATGGGGATGCCTGTGGATGGGGGGCCCATGTTTGTTGGCTAAACTAAACAGCCAGTCGAACCACTCGATTGCGCAAGTGAAAACTTGTTGGGGCGACGATGGACACCATAAGTGAAGTAAAGCCAGCCCCAGACAGAGACCCCCCTGGCGAACTGCCCGCAAGTGATAGAAAAATACACTCCCATTGGGGCATTCTAGGCACTGGCAGAGTTTTCAGAGATCAGTAGTTTGGCGGATATAGCCCTATGTGTACGCGTTTCCGCTTCACTTTTGTTGAGATTGTTTTTTTTGCTTGCTAAGTTTAAGTGGAAAATTGTTATAGATCCTCCATGGATCAGCATTAGATCTAGAAATCCTCTTTCTAAGACAAGTGTTTGTTTTTTTATTGGTTCGTATTGCACTAGATACATTTACTAAGTACTAACTACAAACAATTGATTTAATATTATTTTTGTAGTGATATAATGTCCTTACATCCATCTTACATTGAACCTAAGAGAATAGAGTTTTATGATAAAGGACAACCTTTACGGATTTAGTTTAAACTCCACTTATAGTGGGGTAACCTTTCTGTTTATAAAGATCTCGGAATAAAACTCAAGAGACAAAGATTTTATAGGCTATAAATGTAAAATATAATCAAATTCAAATATCTTTTGGCCATTTTCCAAGGGTATACCAATCTTCAGCCACAATCTCTGTCTTTTTTCTGCGGAAACTAAGCACTCCATTGGGTCAATCCTTAGACAGTGAAGGGCCCAGACAGCCAGCGCTGTAAATGCAAATCCATAATGCAGAGAGTCGCCGGCGAATGCAAATTTCGATTTGAAAAAAATAAGAAAAATCAATCAATATGGATTTGCATACGATTTCCGATTGGGTCACATATGTATCGCTTGAATGGGACATTCAATAATTAGCATAGTGCACATTTCGTCATTAGGGTCTCGCGACATATGTTAAAGGTTAAAGGTTCGGGTTTTCAGGGTCATTAACCAGCCGCCAAACAAGAGATTTCGTTGTTCAAATGCTGAAAACAATGCGGAATGATGAACGAATGAATGAACCATAATTTGTTGGAATTGCCTGAAATGACTCTGATGAAATTTGATTGATTGATTGTCGAATGTGAACTTTGAGTTGGGATGATGATGGTGATGGTGATGGAGATGTGGAGATCGCAATTTACCCTTTGGTTAACCCCCTCTTGGTGATCTTGGCGATGCCCGATACCCGATTCGTGTGAACTAGTTTAACAATTGAAATGTCTTTTGATTGGAGGAGGGAAACGCTTGAGATATACAGAATTTGTTCAGTTTATTGTTGTTCCATGAATTGAGTCATTACAGAAGGTTCTTTTGATATTGGAGGAAATTAAGTGGTACACAAAACATGAAACGAAATGTTTCTTGATTGGTTACGATGATATGAAGACATTTGTTCATTTGAGTTCTTAATTTATTCCATATAAAAATCAAGTAAATGGAGGAATTCTTTCGGCCCTTATCCATTATGTACATCGAAAGCCAAAAGATACAAAATTAAATAATGAAGTGTCTGCTTTCAGACATTCACAATCCAAAATCTCTTTAATCTCTGATTTTGTATCTCCTTTAATTTATATGTGTTAGATTTAAATTTCTGGCACAATGCCGCGTGATCTACTCCACTTGCAACAGCTTGGTTTTGGCACAGCTCTGACGGAGTTGGAGCTGGAGTTCCCTTACAATCTGCAGCATATTGGTTCATCTTTCGCCCCCGAAGCGCTTTCAGCAATGTCATTGCCCTTTCGACGGCTTCTCGTGTCTGCCTTTTTATGCGCCTTGCCTCTCTGTCTTTGTCCCTTATCATCGCCTATTAATCTAGTTTAGGTTTTGGGCTTTGGGCATTGGGCCATAGACTGTTGCCACTGCCACTGTGACTGCCACTGTGACTGCCACTGCGACTGCGACAGCGTCAGCGACTAACTAGTTCGCACTGCCGCCCCAAATGTGGGTTAATATGATGGGTGAACAAAAGAAGTTTGCTTGGGTGATGGCTCAGAAAAGAATTTACAAAAAAACTGAACAGAACCGAAGAAAAGAAAAGAATCGGTGAAAAAAAACAAGAACAAGAAAATAACAAAAAAGAAAGAACTTTACCGCTGACTTGAATCGAGTTTCTGTTCGTGGGGTGCCCCGTCCCCTCTACTCACGTGGGTCATAACGTACTATACCCTTTCGGAGGGTACACTCAGGTGGTTTGCACAAAAGGAAGTATTTTAGAGGTAAAAAACTGAAATTTATAGAAAAATAGATGGGATTAAACATACACTATGCTCTTATACAATAGATTCTGGATCAGGCTTTCTATTTCTGTTCACGAAAAGTCATCGAAATGGAATTTAATAATTATTTGTAATAATAAACCCCTCAATAATTCTTTTCGATACGAAATGAGGTTATATATATATTCAGACGTGTCATAAATGACCTTCCAAAGAAGCGACGGTTGCAAAATAAGGTTCTTATGGAATACCTTATGCTCTAATAGATACATGTGTGTACCCATAATAATCTATCATTGTCGTAATCCCTAAGTATTACAAACGGCAAGGGTATCTGTGTTTCGTCTCGCCGAAGAAAACTTTCATTCTTTTTTTACGGTTTTACAGAAAATTTCTGCCTTGTCGGCTCTCGAGCTGTTGTGTTTGGTTTTTTTTTGCCTGCTGTTTTTTTTGTAATAACAAATTGACAATGACATGAATGAGAGGAAATATTTAACCTTAATAAACGGCTGAAGACGTTGCGCTTTAGACGTCTTTTGTTTGGTGTTTTTTTTGTGGTCTGTTTGTGGTGGTACGACGTGGTATGCATTGTTGCAGCAGGCTGAACTGATTTATGGAAGGCCAAGTGGCAATTAAACTTTGGGTGCCCAGAGATAGTAGAGACTGTCCAGAGCTGTGGCTATAGAACGACAGTCCGAGTCCATTCACCATATTAATCTCTGGAACTCTTTTCGCTCTCAGATACCGCATTCAGGCACAGTTCGGCGGAGTCAGAGAACGAGGCCGGAACGACAATGATGTCGATGAGCAGCTCCCCACCGGCTACGCCAACGGGCGTACAGACCGACTCCGAGGGCCTTATATTGCCCAAAAAGCTGATCAATCCCTGCATTGAGAACACCGATCGCAAGGAGCTGCATCGAGAGCTGAAATTCAATGCCAGAATGTGAGTAAATCCATACGAATCGAATCCCTTTCAAGCACTCTCTAATCTCTATACATTTTTTTTGCAGTGGCAAGAGTGTGCTCAACCAGAAATCGGAACTCCAGCGTGCCTACGACAAGCAGAAGGAGCGCCATGCGGCCGCCGAGCATCATTCCCCCGATGCGGAGCTGGTGGGCGGCATACCCGGCCTCAAGGGAGAGCTAGGACGGGTCATTTTGGAGCGGGCCCAGAAGCATGAGGCGGCGGCTCAGAAGCAGGATGCCGATGAGGCCGAGGATCGGCAGTATGTTAATCCCGAATATCTGAATGTACGCGCCAAACTGCGCACGGCGAATGGACCCAACTAGAAGACGCCCCTCTTGGCCCCCGACTCATCATAATTAATTTGTAAAGAGAGAGATGTAACCAAATTGGAACGTAATAAGTTTAAATGTGTTGACTTTGTGAACTGTTTTCATTTTGATATTATGCAAAACTAGTTGTATCGTTTAAACCTAGACCTAAGCCATTGACTTTACTTTATTTTACTCTAGTGCTAGCTACTAATTTTAGTTATCGTTTATTGGACTAATTTCTCCCCCCTTAATTTCGATGTGTGTGTATAAACCATTTGTATAAATCTTTCGTTTCTTAAAGAAGTCTATTCTTCCAAAAAAAAAAACAAAACAAAACAAAGCAAACAAACAAATATGTATCTAGTGTAGCTATATGTGAACGTATATGATGTATCTATATCTATATCTATATACTAGTGAGATCGAGATAGTGCTGTAAACAGGGCAAAACGTGTTAGATCGTAAGACAGAGATAGAGACCGACCCGGGAAGAATGATATTGATCTATATAGAACAAAAAACTATTTTATGTCAAAAAAAAAAAAAATACAGAACAAGCAAAGAAAAATTTGATTACAGATTACAGAACTATATACAATATATATCTATATACAAATTTAGTTTCTGGAATTAATAAATTTTATTGTAGGTAAACAGTTACATAACAATTCGTTAAATTATTTTCGCATTTTTCCGGAAATTTTTATGAAAAATCCAACAGTAAAACTAACTAAAACTGAAAGAAAGATGATAAACTGATCTTTCCATATACTATTTGGTTAAATACCATCTTTTGGTTCCTTTGGACACACATATTCTGACAGCTTCCTGCAAAAATGATACAGAAATAATTTATAGCTGAATTAAAGAATGTTTAAATATTACCCTCGAACATATTTCCGGTTCCATCTTTGCTTTGCCTGTCGGTATATTCATCTCCGAGATGATTCCTTTTTTTTTGTCTTTTTAATTTTAGATATTTATATTATAAACCCAACAGTAATAACCTAAGAAATCTTTATAGCTTTGGTCCCTGCTTTGTTTAGGGTATAATCATTTCCGAGGTTTTTCTTTTTTTTTACTTTTTCTTCTTTTCTTTGCCTTTGCCTTTGGCTTTGGCTTTTTCCTTCATGCTACTCTTTCTCGCTGCTTTTTCCTCCAGCTGCGGATGCGTGTGGTTTTTTTTTTTAGATTAAAGTTCAAAAAGATAAAGATATATAGCTACCTTTCGAAGTTTTTCCAATTCTTCCTGCTCTTCTATGGCTATTTTTGCGCGCGTCTCTGCGATTTTCACATGAAACATTTGAACCTTCTCCTGATAAGTGTTCAGATCGTCCTTGCACTTGTTCAACTTGTTCAGCGTAAACTGAACGTCATTCTCGGCACTCTCCATGTCCTCATCGTAGGCATCCTGCATTAAATTGATGCGTTTCTTGTACTCTTCGATCAATGTCGAGTACTTTATGTAAGCAGACCTCCATACATTGGTATCCGTCTTGGTCAGCTCTTGGAGTTTGTCCAGCTCATCTTGCATCGCCTATGGATATATGATAAGGTGATTGTGTTTGAGTTTGCTCAAAATAACAGGGTTTTATTTAGTTAGGAAAAGAGACAACAATATGAAGCTTGGCCTAGAACGTAGAACGGACCAATCTCTTACATGAGAAACGCTGAAAATTAGATCCAAAGTTGAATTATTGGATTTTTATAAGGTCAATTGAAACGGTAGTAATTTGTGGTCCCATATATGTTTATATTAGAAATAATGTGAATGTGGGACTTAAATTGGTTAATTATTGCAATCTATTTTCATCGGCATGAAATGACATGCGGGTAAGCTGTCATTTGAAATGATATATATTGTGGAGTGTGGAAACAAAATACCTTATAGAGCTTAGTTCTCTTGTTCTTAATAATCGTATAATCAAAAGAAATTCCATTTCATGTTAAACAAACCTTTTCTTTAATTGCATCTTCAGTATACTTCTGCTCCACCTTGTCGCGCGCCCAATTAATCTGGTACCTTGTCTCAATAGGATACTTGTCTATATAATAAACAATCCCAAGTATTATTGGAATCTACGTGACGATGAAACACTCACAATCAGTAAAAAGTTCCTGTTCCTTTTTTAGCGCTCGACGTTTTGAAATCGATTGCGGATCGGCGGCCTTGCCCTGCCTAATCTTGATGAGTTCCACGACGATATTATCGTGCTCGGTATTCATGGCCTCATATGGTTTGGCCAGTACCTCCATTATATCAACCTTAATGTCTCTGTCGGGGAAAAAGCAATAAATCTATGATATATGTAGGTAAATCTATATCATTTACAGACTCACCGCAACAAAGCCATAAAGCCCTGGCACAAATCACGATTCGCTATCAAATCTTCCTTCAAAGATATTATCAGACGAATAATCTCTCCCAGATCGACAAAAAACTTGAGAGCATCCAGTTGCTTTTCGGTTTTGCCAAACACCAAGGCATCCAAATACATGGTGTCCTCATTTTTTTTAAAACGCTCGTAATATTCACGACAGGACCAACCAAAAATGGTTTTTGATGGATTGGTTCCCTTTGGTGGAACGAATCGCATGATGACAATCTTCTTAATGAACTTCTCCAGTAGATAGTTGATGGAGGAGTTGGTCAATCCTTCCAACATCTTTTTCGAGCGGGCCTTGACCAGTGCGTTTATGTCGACGGCCGCGGTCTTCGTGGTGTCACCAATTCCCGACGGTCGTTGATATGTCGTGGGCCGTACCTTTGTGGTTCGGCGTGTACTTATCATCATATACTCGAAGTCGAGTTTCTTCGTAGCGAAAAGACCTTTTGTCGGTATCCAATCATCTTCAGTCACATTGCTTTCATCCTCGGGTATACTCTCATAGGGGGCCAGCAACGCCTTGAGATAGGCATCGCGACAGAGATGCGGCTCCGCCGGTGGCAGGGGAAAGAAACCCACCGGTGGAAAATCGTGTTTGAAAACGACTTGACCCTGCGAAGCCCTTGAGCTGCGATTCAATATACTGGTCATAGTGCCGTCCAGTTGTTCTCTGTCTCTATATCTGTATGGGGTTCTATGGATTCAGTTCGAGTTATCGTTTTGGGGTAATGTTTGTTACTGGAAATATTAAGATTTCTATGTCATTTGTAATTTCCTCAGTTTCGTTGAGGAATTGTCATTTGGTTTAACATTTTATTTGACCTCACTTCCATTCTCATTCCTTGTGTAACCACATCAGAAATTTGGAAAAATTCATCAAACATTTGTAGTATCAAAAATTGTTTTCAACAAACAAATTTTTAGTAAATCGAAATTAAACAATGTCAATCCCAAGATTAGCTAGGGAGGTACTACCCCATGTGGCTGAAGAGCAGGTAAGTGGTCAGGTCACATCATCTAAGTAAAATCCTTTTTAGCCATGAATCAACCTCAGGCACGTCCGGATAATGCCCTTATCCGCATTGAACCGCGTCAGGTCGGGGACCTACAGGCTGTCGCTGTCCCGCCCACACCACCGGCAGCTTTGATGGGACCACTCGCCGTTGACGGTTCTGCTCCTGTGCTGCTGCCCATTCTGGACTATGTGCGTGAGCTGCTGGCCAATCCCTTTCCAAGAGAACCGGAGTCTACGGACTACAGGCTGCACATCGCCTCCCACAGGCAGCGACTTCTGGAGTGCATTACTACCGTTGTGGGTATACTCCGTAATGTGATGTCGGCGATGGCACGGGATTCGCCCTTGAGTGCGGAAGAACGGAGAAACTTCCAGAAATTGCGCACACTGTACTTTTCGGCCTTCGATATAGGGAACTCTCTGCGTCGGACCATAGATGCGGCGGGACATACGGTTTATTCGTGGCCCCGGCACTATGTTGTTATGAGCCCTGGCTTAAACTCTCCCGATACGAGCTTCGGCGGTGGTTCCATGCTTTTTCCTTGGCGGAACCCTTATCTCTTCACACCCCATCTGGGTGCACATTACTTTGAGAGGGGCATGGAACAACGGGAGGCGCACATGGAAAGGGAGTTCTGGGACGAACACTATTATCTTGATGAGGCCTCAACTGGGCCACCCGACAACGTGATGGAAGACCAGAACAATGGTACTTTGGAAGAACGTGGAGATGGTGCTCCTCACAACAACCGAGACATTTAACAGTTTTTTCGATCCTGTGCACATATGTACATCTATTGTAGTTTTTTCTCCAGTAAATCTCCTCCAGTTTTTGCAATGATTCTATTGCAGCTTAGATTCCCTAACCCCAATGGCGAAAAATCAGCGAAAACAAAACACTTGCATTCCCACAATTAGCATTGCATTCGCTGTAAGAAGCAACGGTAACTGCAGTTGCTCCAGACAGAGCAGGAAAGGCACGGTGGCTTTTCGGCCGAAGCTCTGAATACCCTAGCAGATCTATCAATCTATAATCTATACAGCTCAAAATGACCTGATTCTTGACAAAATATAAGGATCAAAGTCTCAGTTCAAGATATGTATACATATGACGATAAATGTCGCTTACGATATGTGCGTTACAAACATTTGGTACAAATCGAAATGCCCTCTATAAAAGGGTAAAGAAACGACAGCCAACATGTAAATTACGGCCCGTGGCTGATGTCAGTCAATTTTAACATTTTTACAAAGCATCTTCAACAGAAGCGGCAGCGCTATTAACGTCGTCGTCAATTAAGCAACTGTAAATTAAACAGTGGCTGACTGCACAGAAAAAGAGAGAGCAGATTTGTGAAATGGGGGTATGATCACCAGGTAATACGTTGGATGCATTCAATACTCCTCTCTACAATTAAAAGTGGTGTTTTATTTGCAGAAAATCCGGAAAGTAATCAACCGAGTTTTAGCTGAGAACATTACTTAGACCCAACTGCAGAGCCTACACAATATACCCCCTTGAAGCTAAAGTAAAGGGTAGGCAACATGCATATGCACATCAACTCCCACGCTCTCACACTCTCCCACTCGCTCCCTCTCTTCATACACACACATGTACAGTGGTTTGAGCAGCTCTTGCTTTCCCTTTACGTTTCTCTCTCTTTGACTGCCTTCACTGTGACGTAGGCCCCCGCCGACCTGCGTTGGGGCGTTTCTCACTCTCCCATTCTCTCTCTCCCTCTCTCTCTCAAGCAGGCATAGACATGCACACTTGTGTCGTTTTCACTCGCTCGTTGGGGTCTGCTGGCTGGCGGGGCTGTTCGCTTGCTGCGTGGCTCTGGCCGCCTGTTCCCTCGTATCGCGTAGAGGGACCTGCCTCAATGTTGCGCGTTCACTTTTAGGGAGCCTACACCGTAAAAATTAGCGCCGCTGTGGTGTTTTTTTTTGTTTTTTCTGGATTTCCGTCCAATCCCTCCCCCGAATTGGAGTTTGGGCACCTCCGTTTGGTGGCCTGTAGAGGCGCCGCTTCGAGTTTTGGCGCCTGCGTGGAGTGCAAGGGTTTTGCAGCTTTGTCGCTTGCAGCTTAGTGGCGACTTTTGGACGACTCTGTAGCTGGGGCTATGAAGAAAGCAGAATGCGCCAGAAGGCTGGACGGATGGGAAGTTGCTTAGAAGCGCTGCCCACCCGCAAACGACCCGGGGGCCAGAACTGTGGTGGCTGTGTGGCCTTGACATTTGACTTCGACTCCTCCTTCTCCCTCCCCGACGAGTTGGATCAAGCCGTCGTGTGGCAATGCATGTCTGGCAAATGCCCTGCAAAAAATTGAGCATGTTTCATTCATGCATTTAACAGAATTTTGTTTGCTTTTAATTGAGGATAAAATTATAGCTCATAGACCGAGTCAGCCCAACCAGAATGCCCACGAAACGGCTGAAGATAGGGATGGCGTCTGGGCGGCCATGCACCATAATATCAGGATTTATTTTATTAAGGCTCTGCACCAGCCTGGGCAGATATTTCTTAAGGACATCAGCCGATGCTTCAAGACTGTCATTATTTTCGAATTTCATTTGGAATCATTCTGGATCTTAAATCTTTTTTTAACAACAGATTTGATCGCTTTTATTTCCCTTAGGAGGGAATGACATTGTCCGTCATTTCCCTTATTTGTGGAATGCTTTTTTCTTTTCCCAAAGTACTTCGTAGCCTCTTGCAGCAGCACTTTGCAGGGCCATTTTATTTGCACGATTTGCATCGGAAATTACGGCCAAGAGATTTTTTTGTCATAAATGTACTTTCTACTGCTCTTAGCACCCTCACCAAGCCTCACCTCAAGCAGTCGTGTGGCAATGCCATCGCGCAGCATAGTTGCTTTGGTACCGTTAGACGGTCGCTCTCATCTTTTGCGTTTGCTCTCTCTTTGCCAGTGGGTGTCACATCTTTTGCGTACTTGCTGGGCACTCTCTCTTTGTCTTTCTCTCTCTGGCGTTGGGTGTCATCCTTTGCAAATTTCTGAACGCTTGTTCGCAAAACCGCAGTCAGCGATGGCAATGCCAGCGGCAGCAGACGTAACGGTACATGCGACAGCCACCACGACGTTGCCAACGCCGACGACCGTCGCTACGGCCATCTGATAGACAGCTGTCTCCCGGTTACGTCAGTCAAAATGACGCATCGTGTTTTGGTAACAGGAAAGCATAAAAATACAGCAGACAATGCGACTGCTGCGAGTGCGGCTGGAGCGCGAAAGAAAAATCACCACAAAACAAAAGAATAAAAAGCAAACACACAGCACAAAGAAACAGCGGCGCAGAGCGTCACGACAAAAGCCACCCTCGCAACACACGATGTTGTTTGGTTTTTTTTTGTACTTTTCAAATTAGACAAAGTGCAGCACCAGCACTGTATCTGGCAAAACTCTCCAAAAGAACGCAAGACTGAGAGGAGTTAAACACTTTCCTTCCCTCTCCTCTCTTTAGCTGAAACCCCGCTCAAAATCTTGCAACCACAAAAGCAACAGCAACCACATAAAGAGAAATTTTGCTTCGGCAAACGGCACTTGTAATACCCTTGCAGACATATTGTTACCATCCACATGCGTTAAATGTATGGAAAATGTATATATGTAAGTGCTCGTAGGTGAGTCTTGGTCTAGTTCTCTGTATCGCAACCATCTTCCTAACATAATAGTACTTTATTAAAGGGTATAAAAGCAACGACTATCGCCAGTACGAAACAATTCTTGCTGCTGCTTTCACACACACCAGACAGATACGATACCGAAATAAAAAATCCAAAGTGAGCCGGCAGCGTCCGACTCTGGGCGCCTGCTGCTTTGCGGACAAAATTTGAGCAGATCCGCTCACAAAAAAAACGGCATTATGTACAAAAAACTATAAAATAGTGCTTGTGGTGGGGCTTTGTGGTCGGTCTGTGGTGCGATTTGCGGCCGGTAGGTTCCACAATGTTCCAACGGCGTGGGCTCCACAGCTGGCATGGTCTTGGGGCCGGAACATCCCATGCCACTTCCAATTGGAAATTTGCTCTCATGCGAGCGAGCGCACACACAAATCACATGGGAAAAGTCCCCAACTGGTATTTTGAGCAGGCGCACAGCTTGCCCCAGCTGCAGGCCTCTCAAAGAGTTGGTTTTGCTCAGATAAGAAGCCAAAGCCAATGACAAAACAGAACGAGATAAGGCAGTTTAGAGTGAGAGCAGAAGAGAGCGGCTATTGATGAGAGAAATGAGTAATGAGCAAAAGAAAACAAACGCAGTCCCACCGAGAAAAAGGTCACACTAATCGATCGCGGGGGGTGATAACACTGGAATGGAAGAGCTCTGTTAAATATTACTACCACAAATAAGCTATTTATGGTATTTCATCAAATCTGAAACTTCTCTCTGACATTCAATGACTTTCCAGATAGCTCCAAAAACTGTTTCATCAAAAATTATTCAGCTTATCGCTTGTCAAACTTTTTTTATTAACTGATAATTATTTAGCGATATGGGGGAATTTCTATATAAAGGCTTTGCCTCGGAGTGTCCATTCAGTCGTACGGCAGTAGCAGCCAAGTATTCTAGTTTTACCCATTTAAATCTCACGGTAAGAGTTTCATAAAAGAGATTTCGTAAGAGAACGAGAACGATCGCGAGAGCTTGCAATAAAAGCTTTGGTTTGTTGGCCCCCACCAAAGTTTTCAGTATAATTCTGTCCCTGAGCGAGTACGGTTTTCAAGTGTAACTCAATTATTAAACATTGGTGCTCTTTTGGTAAAAACCCAAAGCACTAAGAGAGTTTGAAAGAGAGTTCAAGTGTGTTCTTAAATGACATTGGGAATATGAGTGGAAGTGTAATTAATATCAACACAGACCAACCCGACCAAACTTTTCCACTACCTCATAAACAACGAGAGAAAAAAGCATCAAATTGTCAAACTGTTAAATGAATGTTGTGTCGTGGACAAGCGATTAAACGGCAACACACATTGTACATATTTATCTGTTCTTTTGGAATTTCACCATAAATTTAGGGGGGATCCAGGTCTCGTGAGATAGTGAGTGGAGGAAGCGCTTCAACATGGTATAACCCTTTTGACTTTGGTCTTCTTCTCTGTGATAAATGTTATCAAAGGGTTTTGTTTTGCTCTTTCTGAAGGACATTTGCAATGTCAATTGATCTTTTTTTTACCAAAAAGGTGGAAAATCAGTGGATGGATTAACATTTAAGGCAGTAGTATTTATGCTTTGGTGCCAAAAAGTATCATTAACATGAATTTGCTATGTATACATGGTAATCATACATACCGTACTTATTTCTTTAAATGATCCTTTTCGTTCTTTAGTTGCTTTTTACTCTTCTTATTATTACCAGCCTGATAGTTTTCTGTCTCTGATTTTATTTTCTTAGAGCATTTGTGAAACTTGAAATTGTAATTAGTATCAATTTTAAGAACAACAAAGAAAAAGATGTTAATCCTAATTTATTAGCAACTAAACCCAAAAATAACTGAAATGTTCAGTTCCCTTCATTAAAAGTTTATTTTAAGGCCGGTAGAGGTAGGGGCTTCACTTCCATTCTCTCTTTTGGTCTGTCTCTTTCAAGACTCATTCATTCTTTCCCAAATGAAAACCTGTTGTTCGTCTTATATGTACCCTGTAGAAGAGAAATCAATAGAACAGCTGCTGTGGAGCTTAAGATTACGGAGAGACTAAATTAAATCGAAAATGCTGAGCAGGTTCATTGGTGTATCGGCAACTATCATCAGCAGCAGATCTGGCAGCATTCTGTCCAGATCTCTGTATAAGTCGGGGTGCGTATGCCTCTTGATCAGTTTCTTTTCGAGACCGATTCAGAACACACCGTTTAAGTGCTCGCTCTCGGCTAACCATGGCTTTCAAAGCTCAACTTTTACTCCCACTTCTTGTGGCCTTGTCAATAACCTGTAACAATGCTTCGTTTGTCATACGCAGAGGCAGGAACCACACACAGACCATGTCTACAGGCAAGGCTTTTAAGGTGCTGATCACCCATCCCGAGGTGCCGCAGGAGGGCATCGATCTCTTGAAAGAGAACTGCGAGATCATCCAAGTCCAGAGTCTGCCCGTCGACCGGGCCGAGCTTCTGCAGAAGATCAGGGGCGTTGACGGTATTTTCTGGGGCGGACATGAAGCCCTCAATGCCGAGGCATTGGATGCTGCCGGTCCCCAATTGAAATCGATCTCCACCATGTCAGCGGGCATCGACTATGTGGATGTGGCGGAGGTGAAGAAGCGCAAGATTCCTCTGGGACACACCCCAACGGTCCTGAATACAGCGGTGGCTGATCTGGCTGTGGGCCTCTTGATCGCCGCTGGCCGCCGTTTCCATGAGGGACGCAAGAAGATCGAAACGTGAGTCCATACGGCATTTCCTTACCATTATATTCTACTCCAAGATCTTCCCGTTCCTTTTCAGCAATAACTGGGAGAACTATCATCTCAACTGGATGCTGGGTCAGGATATCCGTGACTCCACCGTTGGTTTCTACGGTTTCGGGGGCATTGGACAGGCTATCGCCAAGCGTCTGTCCGGCTTTGACATCGACCAAGTGCTGTACACCACCCGACGACGTGTGGACAAGGAGATCGAAAAGGAGTTGAATGCCAAGAAGGTGGACTTTGACACCCTCCTGGCCCAGAGTGACTTTGTGGTCATCGCTTCTCCCCTGACGGCTGCCACGCAGGGCGTGTTCAATGCTACCGCTTTCAACAAAATGAAGGAAACCGCTGTTCTGGTCAACATCGGTCGCGGCAGTAAGTTGTAGATCTCTTACAAACTTTTTTGAACGGTATAATTATTAAGTTGCTTTCTAGAAATTGTCAATCAGGATGATCTTTATGAGGCTCTGAAGTCCAACAAAATCTTTTCCGCTGGCCTGGATGTCACAGATCCCGAACCATTGTCTGCTAAAGACAAACTGCTGTCACTCGACAATGTTGGTAAGTTGAGCAATGGCAATAATTTTAGATTGTTGATATCAGTCAGCATCGGGTCTGATTGCGAGTTCCCCTGGTAGGAAGTATTTCTAGCCTTGCTATCAATATTTTGATTCCGTCTTATCTGTGCAGTTGTTCACTGCGACTGAAGTATTTCTGAGAGATTTAAGTCATACGTGGGCGACGGTTTGGTAAGGTTTTATGAAGGTTATGAAGGAATGAAGGTATGTTCAGATTTCCAAATAAAAGCAGTATTCAAAGACATTGTGGGATAGATAATTACAAATGTGACAACAAGACAAAGTCTCTGTACCTTTAAATCTTTATTATGTCGACCCCTTTAACCTTTCTTTAGTATTTTATGTAGCGTAATCTTGCCAATTACTTGAGAAAGTCAAAACAAAACAAATACTCTTATCTCTATGGCTAAATTCCTTATCTAAAACAGCACCTCTAACCACTCGACATCTCCCTCTTTCTAACAGTTGTCCTGCCCCACATAGGCTCTGCCACGAAGCGAACCCGTGCCGAGATGGCCACCATTGCCGCCCACAATGTGCTCCGCGGATTGGTTGGAGAGCCCATGCTGTCGCCCGCGTACTAGGAAATGGAAATGTTAATGGACCGGGAACTAAAGTGGATTTCCACTCTCAGTAAACTCTGATTATTGTGCGGGCAACGAAGCCAGTGAAGTGTGAAAGGTTGCCAATGGCAAGGCCATGGTTCCAGATGTGAGAATAAAAATGTTAATTAAAGCAACTAATAATGTGAAAAATGGCAACAGGCTTCAATACACTTAAGACATGAGAAATGGAAGACTGGCATTGGGTTGCCTACCCATTAAATTACAGAATTATGTAGCAATATATTCTACAACAACTTGTTAAACTTGGTTGAATTACGAGTGTCTTTAACATAGAAAAGGGGACTAATTGTAATACCCTCTTCAAAAAGTTTACATGAAATAGAATTTGAAATACTGAGCTTAATTTGAACAGCACTCTGAGAGGCAAAACTATTCCACAAAAAAGCTTAACAGCACACACACTCAAAGTTTAAGAGAAAGAGCAGGCAGGGCTGAGTGCGAAAGCTTGAGTAATGGGTGGGTTGGGTTGGAGAAATTTCCATTGAGCATTTCGTTTTTGCCTCTCTTCGCGATTGTTCGTTGTCCATGTCAACAATGTCGACTGTTCGCGCCGCCACCGCCGCCGCCTTCAAGGTGCTCGTCTCGCATCCAAATGTGCCGGCGCCCGCCTTGGAGCTGCTACGTTCCCGCGGGGCAGAGACAATCATCTGCCAAAGTGTGCCGCCCTGCAGGGAGGAGATTCTCCAGAAGGTGAGCGGAGTGGATGCCATCTTTTGGGCGCACTATCAGCCACTGAATGCGGGAATACTGGATGCAGCTGGAGCACAGCTAAGGTGCGTCAGTACTATGTCATCAGGAATTGATTTTGCCGATGTGCCGGAGTTTAAGCGGCGCCAGATCCCATTGGGTCACACCCCTGGAGTGGTAAAGAACTCGGTAGCGGATCTTGCCATTGGCCTGATGATTGCAGCGGGTCGTCACTTTCATGCCGGTCGCAGCGATATCGAAAGGTGAGTGCAGTGCAGGCAACAGCTGGTTGAGCTTTGTACTTGAGCTTTTGACTTAGCTTTTGTCATGGAAAAAGCAGTGGGGCTGCCAACTTGATTTGAGGATTTGAAATTCATTTTTTTAAGTGTCGTACTAGCTACTCGTGATTCAAATTTTTAATACCCTTAGTTCCCAGTGGAAGACGGAACTGATTGACTGGCGCATGGGTCAGGAAATACGCGACTCTGTGATCGGTTTCTTTGGCTTTGGCGGCATTAGTCAGGCCATTGCCAAGCGTCTACAGTGCTGGGATGTGGCCAAAATCCTCTATCACACACGCACCCGCAAGGAAAACGACTGCGAATTCAAGGCTGAGCATGTATCCTTCGAGCGGCTCCTCCAGGAGAGCGACTTCCTGGTGGTGGCCGCACCCCTCACAGACGAATCGCGAGGAAAATTCGATGCGAAAGCCTTTGGACAGATGAAGTCTAACGCAGTGTTCGTAAATGTGGCCCGAGGGGGTAAGTAGCGGAACTCGAAGATCAGAAATAGTGTAATTTTAGAGCCCTCTTCTCAGGTCTCGTCATTCAAAGCGATCTGCACGAAGCACTCACCAAAGGGCAGATTTTTGCTGCGGGCTTGGATGTTACCACGCCCGAACCACTGCCTGCGGATGATCCCATCTTGAAGCTGCCTAATTGCGGTGAGACCTAATCAGATATATTTTGATATGGATTATTTTCTATCGTATCTTTCACTTGTAGTTATTCTGCCCCATCTGGGAACGCAGACAATGAAGACAACCATCGAAATGAGTCTTCTGGCGGCTAACAACATCCTCAATGCCATCGAAGGAAGGCCCATGATTAGACCGGCATATTGAAAACTTATAGGAGGAAGTTTTCAGATAAAAATTAAGATATTTGAAATCTGAAACAAGTACAAAGGACTTGTAAACTTTATATCAGATCATGGTGATCTGTAGGATGAAAAATCATACATTATATTATGATTACGATATTAAAATTTTACTCACTTACTGACTGACATACTGACATTCAGACACTCCGTCGATCAGGATGATCCGTATGAGCCTCTGAAATCCAACAAAACTATTTCCGCTGGCTTGGATGTGGTTTATAAAGGTTATGATTTTGTAGTCATCCAAGTATGGGCTATATGAACCCAAAGTTCTTGTCATTCATATAGGCTATGCCAGCGGAAACCATGGCTGCCCACAATGTGCTCCGTGGAGCTGCCCATGCTGTCGCCCGCCTACTAGAAAACGATCTATAAACTTTAATATAAGCTTCTTTATTCGCTAGAATTGCCCTCCTTATCCACCAGAACATGGGGTAGGTATACAGGATCCCACTCATCCCGCTGCAGAGCCTTAAGGTACTTCCGCCGCTCCTCCAGGACTTTCTGCAGCATATCCACGCCCAGCTCATCTGCCTGGTGCTTCTGTGCGATCTCAAGGGCTCGTCTCCAGTTGTGCATGCGCAGGGCCAGACCCACAGCCTGCTGGTACTTTCGATTGTGGAGCAGGATTGTCTCCGCCTCCAACATCCTTCCCAGCATCAAGGAGTTCTCGGCCATCTGCTCGGCACTGGACGGGGTCAAAGTCTTTAGGTGCTGCAGATAGCTGACCTTGTCGATCTGCAAAGCAGCCGAGTATGCCTCCTCGCTGAGCTGCAACTGGTGCTTCCTCGTGGCCACTGCGGCCAGAGTGGCCCACAGACTAGAATGCTGCCCCATCCGACAGATCTTCAGGGCCTGCTGCCACTGACCCTCGATGAGGGTGCGATGGAGCACTTCGCAGTAGATGCTCACGTTGACGGGGAGCAGGGCGCCGGCGCAGCGAAATGTGACAACGGCATCCTCGAAGCTGTCGATGGTAATGTGCTTACCGAATTCCCTGAAATTACAGGTAAGGCTTAGCTAGGGTTGAGAGGTTATAGATCGTCCTGCAACTTACGCCGTATCCAGGGTAATGGTCGTCAGGGCTATAATAGTCGGATCAGAGGCCCCTTCTCCTGGGCAATACCAAATGCTGTAGCAAGAGTCATGAACTCCCACCAGGATATTCGTTTCGCTGGCCCACTTGATGGCTGTTAGCTGGGTTCCGATCTTGTAGATCTCATCCTGACGCTCACCACTCAGATTCCGCGTCTCACTGATGTACAGCTCCCGATTGTCATCAATGAAGGCCACGAATTGATCGTCCTGGCTGCCAGCGCGACAGGCGGCGATATCCGCCAACTGCTGCTTGGCTTTCAGAGAGTGCGGATCGTACTGCCTGGATGCGCCAGGCATCAGGTCAAACAGATGAAGCAGACTCGTGTCGGAGTTGTCGCGAATCGCGAGGACATCGAGGCCCAGGGAGAGAGAGCGCCAGGTGAGCAGAGGGAGCTGGGCCTGAGAGCCGGGATAGCGAGGGTTCAAGTGCAGTCGACCTGTATAGGTATAGACCCAGATCGAGGAGGCATCCAATACCATGAAGTACCTGAAAAGAAATTCCGGGAATTAGTTTCCAAAAAGGAATTTTAAGAAGATGCTGGGTAACACACTTTTTTCCCAGTTCGATGACCCTTGTATCGTTCCTGCCATCGATGATGATCGGTGTATTGATGTGCTTCTCGTTGTAGATGTGGATCTGATGGGTGGTGGCCACCACCAAGTGTCCATAGCCAAGGCCAAAGTTGACAACTCTCTGAGGAAAGTCCAATACATCCTGACTGCCATTGGCAATGTCTCTGAGGGCAATGGACTTTCGACTGGTGCTGGTTGCCTTGAGATTCCTGGAGATGAGCTGCTGTTCCACCGCAAAGGCTACAATTAGTTGACCCGTGGAGGTGCCGCACGCCACCTGAGTACCATCCGAGGACCAGGCAAGGGTAAAGAAGGACCCCACACTGGGTGCTGTAAAGCGAGCACTGTTGTACGACCACTGAATAAGTGGAGAGTGTGAGAGATTAGATGTCTACTAAGAACTGGTTTCTTATGGGACTCACCCCTGTGCTGTGGCACAGTTTCAGCATATTAAAAGTTCCCACCAGCAGGAACTCCTTCTCCGGATTGAAAGCCACACTTGTGATGGCATACTCCTCCGCGGCGCTGGTAAAGAGATTTGCGCCCTGTGCATCCCAGATCTTAAAGCGAAAGTCCTCGCCTCCAGAGGCTATAATGTTGGACTGCGCGGACCAGCTCAAGGACAACACCAACCCATCATGAGCACGCCACTAAAAGAAGAAAGTATTGAGATGGGTCCACCTAATCGGAGATCCTTTTGCTGACATACCCTGATCGACTTGCTGTTGGCAGCCAGTGGCTTGATGGATATATGTCCGCCCTGGCAAAAGACAATCGATGTGGAATTCGGGGCCCAGCGAGCACAACGGATCGCCTCCTCGTTCTGTACGACCGTGGAGCGCAGCATGCCAGATCGCGACCAGATCTTGATCACCCCATCCTCGCCTGCCGTAAGCAATCCAGCCCCATCAGGACTCCAGCGACCTGAACTGATGGCTGCACCATGTGCAGAGATGCTCCGCTCTACACGTGCGCTCTTGTTTAGGATAATGAATCGCCCATCGTTACTGCATATGAGCAGGGTATCGCTGCCCTTGCCACCGCCGCTGTTGCGTCCACCCAGCAGCAGCCAATGAAGATCCGTTGGCACAAAGTCATCTGGCAGTTTGGCCACCTCCACCGAATCCCGGCTCACGTCGCTCCACTTGAATATCTGATGGTCATCGCTATGGGATTGTAAAGAAATCCGTAAGATTGTAGACACGTAGTAGAAAATTATATTTTTTTTACCTCACAAAATAGATTTCCTCGTTGCTACTCCAGTCTACACAACTGAGGGGATAATTGGTTGCCTGTGGAGTGCTGTTATCCGTGTTTTCTGCAGCCTTTATGGAGCTCTTCTTGCAGAACCGTGTTCTTAACTTCATTTTGGGAACATCTGTTGTGACTGAAAACAGAAATATATTTTTGTTTTGGTAGGCAAGTGAAAATGGTTGTCAGGGTGCAATGTTTGTTGACCATTTAGTTGCTAGGGGCTACCGACCGCGGTTCATACATCGGCTGGTTTCTGCCCAGACTAAAATATTTTATCACAGACTAAAAGATTTCCTCTTTTTCCCTAACTTCATTTCTTTGTTTTGTTAGTCCGCTGAGATCATCGTATTCATATACAGATGTACGTAGCTTCAATATTTCTTAATTGGTTTAATTTCTGCACAGCCATGTAATTACAAAATTCCGTTTCCGCTGTTTCCAGATTTGCTGTAAGCAAATGGCTTTAGATAAGGAGCGCTGGTAGTGAGTGAATAGTCGCATTTTAGATGTTTTCAAAACGACCAACCTGTAATTAGAGTTTATTATTTAGCGAGGCAAGCGAAACTGTTTTCAGCAGCAATTTGCGATAATCATTGCGATCGAGTGAGTCGCAGATGACATGGCAATTGTTTAGGCAAACAAGATTTGCTGACGGAAACGCTAAAACGTGACAAGATCTGATTGAACACGAAGGGCGAACATCATCGTGATGGACAGTGAAACTTTTAAGTTGTCCATAGAGCGAAACCATAAACAATTAGCTTCTCCTTGTACTAATTACTTCCTTTTTCTTTTAATTACAGTCACTAAATGAGCTCCCAGCATAATGACCAACATAAAGTCTTGGTGCGCACGACTGTGTCTATACCTCATCCTAATCGATTTCCAGAAAGGTTGTCCTGGCACAGGCTTCAATTATTTTCTAATTTGTTTGCAGTCATTAAAGGAAATTCATCAATAAATCGAATGAATCTGACTAATCATCGTTCAACGCACCCCCAAGGGTCCACACACATCATAGCCCCGGTGCAAGTCCAATTTTATTGCGTTTGCATATCTGTTGAGCCCCATCTATCATGGCGCTGGGGTTGTCTCCACCTTTCGTCTTTGTCTATTTTGTCTATGGAGTGGAGTTTCTTTCTGTCCTTGTCAGACATGAGTTTGCGTTGTTTGAGTTCGAATCGAAGTAGTAGGCGTAGTTTATTGGATTTACTTGACACAATTGACACATTTCTTGTACAATGAACCTTTTCCGTTCATTTTGTTCCGAGGGGGAGTACGATGACTTGGTTTGTGTGTTATTGGAATTGTGGTATATATATGAAGAGGGTGTTTATGGGGCTATACTTATTTCTTGAATATGAGTCCAAGTCATATATTTCTGCTTAATTTTCTAATTTGTTGGCTGGGCATTGAACTGGCTAGCCCTGGATTAGCCCTATAATTGGGATTAGACGAACATTGTTCTATAATTATAATATTTTTATTGACGCTGTGAATAGTTATATAGATTCATATCAGAATATTGTCACTATCACTACACTACAGCAGTAAATCTTAGGATTAATCTTTATCTGTAATTAGGGAAGGATGGCGATAAAAGAATATGAAGAGGTTACTCCCTGAAAAGTTAAAATCACCATGCAGCAGGTGCAGAAATGTCCTTAAGTCTTCTATCTTGATCTTTCGACTCCAGCTATTCGATGGTTATTTCTTGTTTTTGGGGCGGTTTCGGTTTGGGCCACTGGTTCCTTGGAGCCCACGGCCACCTTTGGGTAGGTCTTCATCGCCATGCGGCAATACCTGATCAAATTGGGGTGTCCTTCGGCTTCGGCCACTTTCGCCTTTCCTTTTTCTTTTTAGATTGGGCTGTGGAGAAGGGTCTATGTGGAATGGCCACAGCACGAGTGGAGATTTGCGCATTTATTTTGATGATCCCTCCTTCCTATTGAGCCATCCTCTTCGGACCACTGCATGGTCACCATGTCAGTGTGTTTGGTTGTAGATTATATAAAATCTTTAAAGAGGGTGTGTTCTCTAAATCCGAACAAATATTTTATGAGGTCTCTTTTTATGGACTTCTTGGGAAAAACTATCTTTGCTCGAACTATTTTATGTTTAACCAACTCTCGCCAACTCTGTTCCTTTCGTAATTTGGTCGTAAAATTTTTAAGACTCGGAAGACTAAAAAATAACTTTATTCAAATCGAGGACACTCGCTCAAAAACAATCGCACTAGACGACAAAACACAAGTCCACCGCTCATGCACACTCAATCACTCTGCCACTCCACACTCCCCCTCTGGGTGCAGTTGAAAACGCATAAAATATTTGCAACACATTTCGTGGGCCCCCACCCATTCCCCTCTTCTCTCCCTTCGTACGAGCTGCCACTAAGCGAAGTGCGTTGCCCAAGTGCCAACATAGCATTTCCTTATCAGAGACTTGCACTTGATTAGACGACGGGTGACGATGATGGCCAAATCGAACTCGGCATTCAATTGCTGGTGACGACTGTCTGCGGAGGAACGACGACCACGACGACGATGGCAGCCACAGCCACAGCCACAGCCATTAAGCGGCAAATGGTGTGGCAAAACGCACTGGCTAACCGCACAGTGGGACAATAACAGATTTATGCTGTATGCTGGTAAGTTTTACGTATAGATAGACTATAAACATACATATTTAATTTCGCAGACAAAGTAAGCTAATAGCGAGAATACATTTCTTCACGTATTCCTTTAAATAAGGTTTCCAGTTTGCATTAGTTTGACCTTTTAAATGTACTGAAATCTTTTTCGACCGACCCATTTCGCAATATACACATTTTTGAAAAAATCGAATAATGGAAAATATTGTTTCTGGAGTGCCAATTCGTAGCGAAAGACGTTTGACCATTTGAAGATCTTGCATATTATTTTGGAAAATTAACGGTGTAACAACCATTAGTATGCTACCTGTAGACCTGTAAAATATCACTTAATTACCATTCTAGCACCACTGTGCCGCCATTGAAACTGCAAGTGTTGGCGGCCACCATTAAAAAAGTGCAGCCATATCGTTGAACAGTAAACTCGTAAACCCAACCCAGCCCCACGCTAGGCAGCTCCACTGTAATCCCCTCACCGTCGCGTACTCTATCCCTTACCGCCCAACCAGTCGGCATTCATTCTCCGGTTGAATGAAACGCTTTCAACAGCTCTCTTTCAACCAGCGACAACACAGCCGATTCGACGATCTCTCGTGGTGACTCGTGTGCGTTGGGGTTGGGTTCGGTTTTGTTATTGGTTCAACTGTCGCGTCTGTCGGCATTCAATACTCAGTGCCCACTGTACACTGTACACTATTCAATGTTCAGTATTCAGTCCTCAGTTCGCGTTCGCTTCGGTTCAGTTTTAGTTTCTGTTTCAGTTCGCATTCAGTTTGTCAACGCGTCGCATGCGTGTTCTTTCGGGCAGTCGCATTCCCCATCGCCGTAGTGAATATTTTTCGGGAAATTTCAACCCAAACCGAGCTGAAGAAGTGCTGTGCACCCTGGCTAGAGTGAGCTGTGTGTGAAGTGTATTACTGGAATATTCAGTTGAAAATTTTCGCTGTGAAAAACAAGAAAACATAAAAGAAAACTCCCTCCCAGGAACATGCCGTCCAACCGTTCAACAGGCTGCCTGATGCTGGCTGTTTTTTGCATGCTGCTCTGCCTCAATGCAGGTGGGTCTCAGTTGTACTCCTGTCGGTTCAGAGTCCTCCCAGATTTCCTGGACTTGCATGAAAGTGCAGCTAATTAAGTGGAGTCTGAGGGAGGTGTTATGTAGAGCGTTAAGTGCGTGGGCGTGAGTTTCCATTTAAATGTGCAACAAAAAGCTAAGCTCGAGTTCGCTGAACCATCACCGAAAGGGGTTCCGCAAAAGGGGAGCCAGTAAAAACCAAAAGAAATGGCTTAAAGGGAAGTTTTCCATGCTTAAAGTCTTAGGGAGCTAAGGGGAACTTTTCTTCGCTTAAAGTCTGAGAAAGACGTTTTAAAATCTATACGTATTCAAGTGCATCCTCAAGAGGTCAAGTTTTCTGTGATTGAAGCCGATTGGTTCAGCTTAATTACAAAGAAAATCGTTGAAAATATATACACAATCAATTGTTTTTCTCGGTCTGACCTCATTGATAAGATGTATGTGAATGGCATGTCTGAACTCCATTTACTTATTTTTGCATTATCATGGCAATTGTCTTGACAGTCTCAATAAGTACCCTGGCAATACCTGAAATGGTTGAGAGAGTGGGAGATATCTGCCACAGATTCACTTGTGATTTATTAGTATTACTCGCAGTGCACTCGCACTTGCACGCTGCTCATTTTCTGTATATTTTTACCTCAAACGTTCGACGTTGAGCACAAATATTTCCACAACCTTAAAAACTGAACGGAATAACAAAAATATTATAAATAGCCAGGAAAAACAGAGAAGAAAATGTGAATGGAATGGCAAAGAGGTGCAACTTTCCCAGAGAAATATATTTCTTGGCTGATCTTTCTTTCCCGGTTCTCAAATGGGTCACTAAACTAAATAAAACTAACCAATTGAAGGCCTAGAAAACTTTGTGAAGTTCCCTCGATGTGGATTTGTGGATATGCGTGCCACATATCGGGGGGGCTTGTCATCAACTAAGAGTTTATTTGTGTTTATGCTACAGGGGCGTGCCGCGAGTAGGCGAAGCAACTGCCAACTTTGAGTGGCATAAGCCGAAGTGTCCGGCCTCTCATGCTACTCGCACTCCACCATATAAAGTGACACAATAGATCCGAGTGGTGGATGATTTTATTGAGGGCAAGGAAGGGGAAGGATAGGTATTATGTGGAACGCAACTTGGACACTCATGCGACAGCCATAAAGAGGTAGAGATTGTTTTTAGATATAATCATTTTATAGCACCTGATATTTGTACTCGTGCAAGAAATAAGTTAAAAAGATCCTATGTACATGGAATGATATTACAGAATATAGAACTCATGCAACCACCATAAAAAGTGACTCAACTCAACCATTAGACGATTATCTGCGAGCATGATACATGTGCTACATGAATGGAAATTGTAAAAACTTAACAAAAGCACGCAATTACCATATTCCAGAAAACATGCAATTATTTATACAATTCCGTACAACACATCTGTGTGTCAGAGCCCCAGACCCGATGAGGCATCTTCATCCTTAACCTTGAGATCACTCAGATAAATCTTCTCAATTAATAATTCGCTGCTGTTGTGGTTGCCTAATTAAATCCATTCAGCCGCTGTTGCTGATTCAGTGCAATTCACTTGCCATATTTACTATATAGACGATAATATGAAAGAAAACTGAAATCCCTCTGAAGGCACACCCACCCACAAAACTATTTAGAGAGCATGACAAAATGCCTGCCTTTCGTTTGCATTTCATAATTTCAAATAAACTTATTTTGTTGCAAATTTCTACTTTGATTTGTAATTGTAAGATATATGTACGATTTCCATATGGGATTGGCTGCCTCCAGGGTCTAAGTTATGGATGTGCTTTCGTAAGGGGTTCAGGAATTTCATGGAAATACTCGTAGTAGGCACATTGACACATAGAGGCCTGGCATCTTGGTTACCTAACGTAAGGGAGCCTGAGGAATTTCAAATGGTTATTTCAGATAGGAGTGGTTGGAATTTAAGGGTGTACTTTCATGTACTTAAGAACGTAGGTGGCTCCAAGGGGGGAATTTGAAAGAGAAATAGTGCTGCTTTGGGGTACACTAGAGTAGGTTCAGGTAGTTCCAAAAGAGATTTATAAAAGGAGTGCCCTAGAGACTAGTCAGGGTAATGTTAGGGGGGATTCAGAAGCAAGCCCAAAAATCGTGGGTCTATTATTTCTTAGGAAATCTATTCGGTAGACCTCTGACATATCAATTAATTTGCATAACCATTCTCTTCACATTCGCAGCACTCCTCTCATTCAGAGCTCTCCTAATTATTGAGGCATTCAGGCCAATTTTGATAAACGTTCGAAAGGTTTTGCATTTGGCACTTGGCATTTTGCCAGTTGAATGAACTTCGGTTGCATGTCAGTCACAGTCACAGTCACAGGCGAAGCGCAACTTTCTATCAAACCTGCTGCTGCTCTGCTCCCCCGTAATCTCTGTTGCATTTTAGGGCCACAAAGTTCCAGCTCCCATACCATCCCACACCACGCACACCCCACTATCCCCAGCCATACACTCGTACTCGTAAGTTGGCAAGTTTAATGGGGAATGATATGGAGCGGCGGGCACTTTGGAAGAGTTTCTTTTTTGAATGGGAGAGGGAGTGGGAGCGGTATCCCTGATAATCAACATACTTCTTCTGGGGCGCAGAGTCGTAGGGTTTGTGGATTTATGTATTATAGATGTACCGGGGCAGATCCCAAATGTTGCAAGTCGCGACTCTGTTGTCACTTGCCTCAAGTTGTGCTGCCTAATGGAAAAATTGCATGTGAACCCCGACATATGTGTGGGAAACGAAACTGTTCGCTTGCCCCATTGTGGCATGCACTTGTGTACGTACGCGTACGTCTGTGTCATATGTGGCAATTCCATATGCAGATATGGTAGCAGCTATAGGGCGAGGGCAATAAACTCCAGCGATGGCTTAGGCGCAGTTTTTCTGTGGCTTACGCAGAGCTAATGAACCCATGAAGGGGGAAAGAAATTGCCCAGAAAGTGGTTGTAATTAAACGGATTGGAGCGGTATACTACTGCCAAGGAATGGAAGGGTCATAGGATGTTGTAGGCATATTTCGGGCAGCCCTATTTTAAGGACAGTAACGAGTATATGTGGCTATTAGTGGGATTTGTGGACAGTAGTAAATAAATAATTAAATGCAATAAGAACAGGCACATAGAACTTGAGTATAGTAATTACTGTCTAACCGCAAGGAATGATTAATGAAGGTAGGACAGTGTAGGGTATTTATTTTCATATTCCTATTGTTTCTTAGCGTAGAAGAAGAACAGAAATACTACCAGAAAGCTAAGTAAAGAGGGGATCAATATGCACTAAAAATGACAGAAATATTAGGATAAGGGATACTGGATAGGATAATATAATAAGGGATAATATAATATTTTTATATTCGTTTGAGGCATAGACTAACATAAAATGAATGTATGTACCTATTGGTACGAGTATCTGTACGATTCTCAAACCTTTCCATGCAGCTTATATAATATTGGGTAATACACATATCATTCACCCTGCTCAGTTTTCGCAAGTTATACGCCAGCTAACGATTTCGCGTGGTTGGATGGAAATGTTCGATCTGTCCCCAAAGCCCCCCGCTCCGCTCCAGTCCACTCCTCGCCGCTCCGCTCACTTTTCCATCGATGATTAGAGGCGAATTCCATTTGCCAAAAGTATCGGCGAAAACATCTCGTCCAACAAATACTTACGCACTTGCTAACTCGTATTCGGGCCCCGAATGTCTCTGACCATTTTTGGGACGCAGTTGCAACTGCCACAACATTTGGCATAATGCAACCGCCACAGCAGTCAGTGGTGGTGGCAAGCATATACTCGTACGCGTAGCTGTGGCAGGGGCACTGCCACAGGCCGCACAATATCAATTTTCAGTTTCAATAGAATTACAGTCATTACCATTAGTAAACTGCCACTGGCCCGTGCAGCGGACGGACGCACAAATAAACAATTCTGCAAACGATCTGACAATTCAACTGTCAATTAATTTCAATATATTGTAAATGATTATAATTTCCATCCAAAGAGACTTCGTTTCGGTTTAGCAGTTTCTCCATTTCTCAGTTTTTCAGTGTTTCATTTTCTCATTTTTCTTAGATTTCTCAGTTCTCGATCCGAGCGGGTCTCGAACGCAAATTGTAATGTTTATGGCCAAATGCGGTCGCTGGCCGAAAACACGTTTCGGCCAAATGCGTTGTGCGAGTGCGAGTGCGTTGGCACACTTCTCCCCCGCTCCACGGACCCTCCTCGGACCGCTTATCTAGGCTTTCGCTTAAACGCGCCTCAAAGTGTTGGTTAAGTGCATTTAACCCGAACGTTAACGTTTGACGTTTAAATTGGCCACCGAAACGAGTTTTATTGTCGCCATCATAGCCATCATCATCATCATGATCATCGTCGTCATCCGTTCTCCAAGACCGCCAGAATCGATCGAACGGATTAATCAAATTATTATTTACACACTTTTCGCGTAGCCTAATCGCACGCATAAACCAGCCAAAGCCCAGGTTTTTGACACTTTTATAAGGCAGTTTCCCATCGACTGTCGCATAAATAACTCCGCCGAAAGGCTCCCGGTGTCTAATTAATTTCGTCTTGGCGATATTTCAAAGAGCTCTCCGCCAGCGGCACACAGCTCAGAGCACGCAGCAGGAAGCGCTTTCAAAGTTGCATTATGGATCGATTCGATTCATTAGCTGATCGTTTCGGGATCATCTTTATCGCTAGAATGGCGAATGGGAAAGCGAAAATTACTTACTCACTTTACGATGATTTGATTGCGCAGATATGCAGTTACGAAGAGCTAACAAGTGTTTTCTAATGGGTTGGAATGGGGTTTAATAAGACGCGATACTCCTCATGGTATGAAATACGAATAAGAAAGACGCACAAAAGCCCATTCAGTTATACACCATTTTATTAAAGGTCTTTGTTAAGCAAAAGCTTTTTCACGAGCTGTTGCTAATTAAAATCAAAAGGTAAAGGAGGATCCATATAACATTTATGTACATATGTACTTTTTTGTAATATACATATATGTTGGTTGTATGAACGATCGGCGCAAAACTAAAATGCAAGGGCTTACCGGCCTAGAGAAGAAGAGAGCAAGAGTGGCCGAAAGATGCAGAGCGTCACAGCAGTTCGGGGCTGCTGCGAGAGAACTACTAGATACTATAGCTGTAGAAACGAAACGAAGAAGGCAGGATAGAACGACGAAAGATCGACCGCTGCAATGATATCAGTCTGTAGATAGTTATATGGTTCTCTAACCTATTTCTTGTGCTTTCTTCTTGATTTATTATATATCCTTTGTGAAAATTCTGATTGCGATCTGTGGGGATATTTATGTGTATAGCTTTCAATCTTCAAAACATATCTCTGAACATAAATCTAATGAAGAAGTTGAATATTGAATATTTCTAACCAGTTTTGATAGAAATACCTACAAATTGTAGCCGAAGATGAAAACTACAATACCATTATTGGTTTATCAGTCTGAGAAATATATTTAAATTATCTGCGCACCCAAACCAACTTTATATTCTGTAATTAATTGTAAAAATTCCTTCTCTTCCAGCTTCTGGGGTCCTCCGCTGCTGGCGTTGCTCGACGGACGTCTCGAACGGGGAGTTCTGCAACGATCCCTTCCAGCCGGACAGCATCTCGGAGCAGCAGCGCTACTGGAGCTACGTGAACTGCACCTACTCGGTGGGCGTCAAGTCGGTGAATGCGCGTCCCGTGTGCAAGAAACTGGTGCAGGAAGGTGAGATCAAAGACCCTCGGTATTCCTCCTTCCCCCTTCCTCAGGCATAACCAATTATTCAACCCGTTGCATTGTTGTGACCGCGTGTGCGGTCTTTGGACAGCTTTGGAGATTGGGAGATTGAGAGATCGAGAGGGAGAGGCACCCCCGTCCCCGACCACTCACACCGGCTCACATGCGGCTCACACCCGGCTCTGGGACTACGACTGCCACAAGAGACTCAAACGAGATTGAAATTTATTGCCCCGACAAAGTCCAAACAAGTGCAACAACCAGCGGACAATTGCAGGCCGCAGCTGCCACGCTGGCTGGGCGTTGATCGGGGGCGTGGCAAGTGGCAGGGGCAAGGCACATATCGGTGCGGTGCACTGCGGTGCAGAGCGACAGCCAACAAGTGGCGACACTTTGGCCCACAGAGTTGCATGTGCCGCTAATTTACGGCAAATTTATGGGGAGAGACACACGCGGCGTATGAGTGATATTTGCGGCGGTCTTAAGCTCGATTCGAGCCTGGGTCTATATTGTTGCTAGGCGTGTTTTATTGTTGCCCTGTGGCCAGAGCAAATTGTGCATTTGCATACGACAAGAAAGCACAGAAACAGGCGACAAAACCAAATCAAGATAGGACTACTGAAAGACACATTCGGGGGACGACGATTTGTATACCCATGAAACCCAAGAAACAAACCCAAGACAGTTCTTCAGCCAGTTATCTTTAAATCTTAGGCAAACAACAAGATCCCCTTTTGGAGTCTGAAACTCTTTCTTCTATTCGTGACATCTGCTCAAAATCATAATACCCTCTGCCAGGGTACAACAAAGCTAAACTGAAAATGAAACTAAAATTGAAATGGAAATCCGCACTGTTTGTCCAATTTGCCAAACGATCCGTATCGTTGCATTTTGATCTGAATTAGCTTTCGGGGCTAGGGCTGTCCCGAATCAGCATTCACCTGTGTCACGACAGCCGGTGGCACATAAACTTGTCAAAAGCAGACGCGTCGGGCCTGGCCAGTAGGAATACGTTATGTGGGTCAACAAGCCGAACAATGAAATGCGAAAAAATGTTAACATTTAATGATGTAATAACAATTTGTTATTGTTATATGGCATTCAAATAAACAATAGATAAACAAACAACTATGGAGAGGCAAAAAATACAATTTTGTTGCAAAAATAAATATGCTTTATAGCAATCTGGCTAATATTTTAATAAATCTAAATAAAAGTCGCTACGCGTAAAATTACTCATAAATCTAAGGCAGTTTTTGGTGCCTTTTAGGCTTATGACGAATCAATTAAAATCAATTTCGTGGAGATGGTGAGTGGATGTTGTAGATTTTCGATTATACATTTATGGATATTTTGACAAATCTGTTTGGACTTCTGCTCTATATTTGTACAGAAGTTTCAATGGGTATGCTGTGATTTATTACAATAAATATACATTAAAGTCGCGTTTAGAAAAGATCATTAATTAGAGTCAAATTGAGTTCTACTTTTATGGATATTGAAATGTCGAAAAATTACATATTTTATCAGAGATTCAAATCGAAGCATTAATTAAAATATTACATATCTCTATGCGAATATCGTAGTTCCCTTTAATGATATTCCACCCACTGAAAATTCTCCATATCTACCCTTTTATAATCCACTTATTTCGCCATTTCAAATGTCCAAAAAGCGTTTAGCCATCATTGATCGTTGATCCATAAGCATGACATCAACATCAACAAGTGCAGTGGCAGGGATTTCTCGGACAACATTTAAGCAATTTCTTATGGCCAATTAATGAACACCATTAAATTTTTGCAATCAAGCGTCTACAAATTGGCTCGGCGTATATTTGCAAGATATTTCAGTTGGCAGTTTGGCAATTAAAATTGCAATTGCAATTGCAGACTCTCGACTGAGTCTCTGAGTCTCAGTCTCATTCCCCAAAACTGAAACATGAGCAGCGCTTGTAATGCGAAAAATACATAATATACGATCGGAACGGACTCGGGTTTCGGGGCTCGGGGCTAAAGGGGGGGTGATCGGGCAAAAATACATATAAATTAATTAAGTTGTTGCACAGCGTGAAGCGCTCAATTACGGGCCATAAGAAGACGGAACCCGGGCCGGACAACGCCAACGCGCGGGGGGACGTGGCAGCAGAATGTCTGAGAAAAATGCAACTAGGCGATGCAACATGTTGTTGCAGTAACGAGTATATGCGATCAATTTATATGCCGTTAAATTAATTGCCACTGAAGCCATCGCCGAGACGAGTGGCAAGGCTTTTGGCCAAATGTCAAATTAAAAAAATGTATTCCATAATTTTCCCCGCCAGTTTCCAAAAGGCCAAAATCTGAAGCCAAGCAATTAGCTGCCGGCTGTTGCGGTTGTACCAGTTGTCTGTTGGTTGTACGTCACTCGGCCAAAAATTTTGTAACTTGTTGCATTGCCATCAACACACAAAAAGTTGATGGCTAGCTGGCAGCCATTTTTGGCCACTAACAGCTTATTTCGTGCACTTTTCTCAGGGGAATTTTCAGAGCCAAAAGGGAGCGACATTTGGCAAAGTCTGATATATATGTTTCGTTGATGAGTTTGTTAGAAAATGATTTCAAATGTGAACTTTTGTAAGTGTTTTCTGAATCTTTTACACCATTTTCAACTGCAGATCTGTTCCGTAGTTCCTTATGATGTTTGATGTGTGAGGGTATACAAACTTCGTGGCAAGCACCACCACTCTTTCGGGCTGGCTTTTCTTTTTTGTCTTTAGTTTTTTCTTTATTTTTTGTATAAAAAATCCCCAACAAGCCATAAATAATTAAATTAATTAAAATTTAAATTTATGACACTGTGTGTGCGGCAAACAATTTCAAGCATTTTTCGTTGATTTGTGTTGTTGTTGTTGATGTTTGTGGCAAGCGGAGCACGCGGCGTATGCGCAATGCGTCCCTATATGCGTATGGCCGCTGCATTCTGCGAGCCTTGTTTGATGCCGCGGCCGTGATAAGGCGACAATTGTCAACAATTTTATTAACCCATACTCGTGTGCATGTACGTGTGCATTTCATGGCTTTCATGGCCCAGTGTCGCGCGGGTCCGTCCGCATCCGAGTCTGAGCCAATCACAAAAATGGTCAACGTTGACCATTTCAAGCGGCTTTTAAACTTCGATTTTGCTTTATTTCGTTTGAAATGTTTTCAGTATTTTGTCGTTTTGTTCTATTTGCACCACAGACACACATACGAGATACGACTGCGGAGAGCTACACACGCAATGAAAAACGCAATTTGTTGTGGATTTTTTTGTTTGTTTTTTGTGTGTGATTTGCTCTTTCTGGTTTTCATTTGCTGTTTGCTGTTTGATTGCAAATTGTCTCGTATCGCCGAGTTTCACGTTCGGTTTTTGGCAAATCGTGTGCGTTTCGCAGGCAGCCGCGTGGAACCTCTAGACATAGACATAGACACAGGCCTCATTTTGCAGTTGGAGCCGCGTTTTTCTGTGTTGGAACCCCAAGCAAATGTATGGCGAGCCTTGAACCTATTACTCAGGTTGGGGTCCGCCGAGATAAGGCATCGCAATGGCCCACTCAAATTACTTTCTTTGGCGAATGAGGAATTTCCAGACTTCAACTGGAGGATGCTATTACTTTATGTTGTACAGAATGCACATCTGACTATGTGGTGAAGTATAAATGAAGGTGACGGACGCAATCAATCTGAAAGACAAAGATTTTGCTCACTTATGACATTTTTGGTCCAATTTCCAAGCATCTGACAAACTAAAGAACCCCCACGACAGTTTATGACTAAATACCCGTGCTATTCATCATTCCCTGGCATTTATCCAGCCGCAATGACCACATCGAAGCCAGCCCCAGTTGACATGGGGCACTGGCACTGGCACTAGCACTTTGCCTCGTGGCCATTTCAAATGTCATTTTTGAGATTTTTTCATGGTTCGAGCAACAACCAGAATGGCAGAGAGTCAAGCCCACGCCAGGCACGTACACATAAATTAAATTTAATGCGCACACAGCTCTCCTCTGTACGTACCCCTCCGCCTGCAGTAGGCATTAATTAAAATGGTTTAATGAAAATATTTAAACTCTTCTCTTCTTCCCTTTTGCAGTGTACGGCAAGCGGGTGATTTCACGCTCATGTTTTTACGAGGATATGGACGATCCGGCAGACAAGTGCGCGATGGACCAGACCTCGTCCTACATCAAGACCGTCTACTGCCGCACCTGCACCACGGACGGCTGCAACGGATCCGGGGGCATATCGCCGCTGATGGCTCTCCTGCTGCTGCCCCTGCTGGCGGCCCTGAGGCAGCTGGTATGCAAATGAGAACCCCAGGAACCGTCTATGTTCTGGGAGGCGGACTTAATTACGGATGTGCGAACTGAATTTCCAGCCATTAGAAGATTTTCAGAATTTGCGCATATTTGGGTTGCCCGGAACTAAGGGAATTTCTTCATCGAGTTTTTAGTCACTATGCCACATGCAACACACATACCACACACAGATTCACAAATGCACGCAGACGTAGAGAGTAGGGAGAGAGATGTATCTGTATCTCCAGCACATCAAGTCACATTCGTCATCATCAAGGACTGAATCATGTACAATACATGTCACTTGGTCACCCTCTCAATCAATCAATCCCAACTATTGTATACACCTCGAATCGCATCACACACACTCTCACACAAACACCAACACTTAACTTTGTTGTAATATGTATGTACATCTTTGTAATGCCTTTAATATTGTATTTGTAATTGAAAATGGAAAACGCGCACACACACTCGTCCGTCACGCGGTGTCTGTGTGTGTGTGTCACGTAAATAAATAAATCGTAATTAGATGGTACGAAAATTAAGGATTTTCCATGGGACTTTAAAGTTTTTGAATAGAATTATAAACTTGTACTGCCGACAATGATAGCTCCAGTAACCTCAAGAGGTAACCTCATTGTTTATAAGGAGATGAATAAGGATAAGGCTCCTTGCACACAGATCGTGGCATATAAGGGCATAACTTGGCATTAAGGTCTACCAAAATCCGGGAGCTCAACATGAATATAATTGAAACATCCCATTACCTTCCACTTACCTGTCTGATCCTACCCCGAAGCTCAGTTCAGTTGAGTTCTACCGAATTCCCATTCAACAACTGCCAGATTCTGGGTCCTGTCATGGAAAGTGCTTCAACAAAGTCCCCCCAACACCAAGACCAAGTCCACGACAAAAATGAAGATCCACTGCCGGTATGGAGCCGTCTGCTGAACCGCAACGCGGATGGTCGTAAGCGTAGTAACAACTACCGGACCGACCAGTACCAGGTGGAGATCTCCGACCGGCTGTGGTCGCTTTGGGGCAGTGCACAGGTCGTGGAGGAAGTTTCAGATCTTCCTAGTACGTCTGGCGAACAAATTGTTTCGGGGACACAACTTCGTGGTAAGTCTGCCGAAACTCAAGTGGTTCCGGGACGGACTCTGGCCTGCTGTGTGATGGCCTGCTGTGCCAGCAACTTCCGGTCGCTGGACTTTTGGAGCTCGCATACGCTGGACAGGATCGTTGCCAATGGCCATAAGTACCACAATGCCAGCGCAGCGAGGATCAACAGGCCGGAGCGGGCTGCAGAGCTGGTCCTGGAGAATTTGCTCACCGCCTGCTCCATGGACAGGCACCACTTCTGGGTGAACACTGAGAAGGTGATCACTGGGATACTATACAACAGGCACAAGAGCCTTGGGGCTGCACTCAGCATCTTCTTCAACCATCAGCAGAAGACGGGTATCCTGCAGCTCAAGAATAAGGCCTTGGCCTTTGGCTTCATCCCAGAAGCAGCGGCAGGTGGGGCTTTCTTCATGTTCCATTGCCAGGCCCAGGGCAAGCCCATCTTCAAGGACTCTGAGAGCGCTCCGTATGTGCTGCGGATGCGGCAACTGCAGCAGCTGCTCCATTGCATCCTGACCACACTAAACGAACGCTCGTGGAACGTACCCTTCAAGATACACAAGGTGTCGTGTGTGGCCAGGAATCGATCGACGTCGAGTGGCACATACTAGGCCCGGTTGGGGGATTCGGTAGGAAACGAAAACAAATTAAAAACTATTTTCAAAAGTGATATGTTTTGGATTAGAATTAGGTGAGCGTAGCTTAGAGCAATCAGCAGTGACTAATGATTGGACCAATGACCTAAGTCAAGGAAAGCTTGAGTGTAATATCAGATCAGATCCCAGTTCTCCTCTGAATACACAAGTGACTCAATTCTTAACCATCCTCTCGTACACATGTACGGCCGACTTGCCCTCTTTCTTTGCCCAATCAAATGCAATTTTGCAAAGCCAAATCAAAAGTAATTGTCTCACATCACTGCGCTTGACATTGTGCGGATCGTAAAGAATGAACGTTGCCCAGCCTCTGGGATAAGACATACATATGTACATATATGCTTATGTGTGGATCAGCCACCGCATCGAAGCGGAAATGAGTTGGCATTCAATTCGCAAAACATTCCTTAATTGCCGACCACGCAAAGGCTTCCTTTGGCTTTCTCTGTACGAGTATCTCCCTTTTGTATAGTAACCTTTGACCTTAGCTAATTGAGCGTAGGATTTGCGGGGAATACGGATTTTAGGCGGAGACAAATTGCTGCTATGTTTTGGGTGCCGCCCATGTACGAGTAGCGTGATAATTCCATTATGATTTAATTAAAATCGCATGAAAATAATAACGAAAATAAATAAAATTTGTCACATGGCACGTACAAAAAACCGAAAGCTGTCATAAAAAAGAAAAACACTTAAGAAATACGAGTAAAATGAAATAAAATGTGATAAAATTCAGAGAAAAAATGGGTGGCAACTAAGCCACGAATAAACGTTTTGGCCATTTAAACTTGTCGCACGGCTTTTATTTGGTTTTTTTTTGTTTATTTTTTTGTTGGCTTCAACTTACATATTTTCTCTGCTGCGAAAATGTCGTACAGAGTTTTCAATAAAACTGGCCATTTATCAACGGCAAGGGGCAACAGCAACAGCAACGGCATCGGCACAACGGCTTTTGAGAATCGACAATCGAATGTTGCGCATACGCCCCGTGGCCCGAGGGCAACCGTTGGCTGCTGGCTGCACATGCGCATGCTCGCTCTTCGACTCCAACGCTTACGATGTGATTCGAGTTCGAGCTCGGATTTGGATTTGAATTTGGATTTGATTTTCTATTGCTCAGGCCTTAACCTCAGCCCCGCCGATCCAGCCCCTGCCAATAATCGACATCCATTCGATCGAGCAAGTCGCATTTTTCACGCTTTGTCAACTTTGGCTGCTTTCTGCTTCAGGTAGCCGGCTATGGCTCGACTATGGGGAGGAGCCTCTAATGCCGCAGATTAGTGTCAAGATTTGCATACGAAATCGTATATCTGCTGCCAGGTGCGTGTGTGCTCCACACACAGCACGGCTTTGGCTCTGGCTATGGCTAATTTGGCAAGAGTGTGGCCAAATTTGGCTAATTCCGAATGAATGCAGTTGCCAACTGCCAAATGTGCGTCCTGCCCATGAATCATTCTCGCCGAACGGCCTGAACGATGGTGATGTGAATCATTTGCTTGGAACATAAGGGGCAGATCTAGATATGTCACTACTGGCTAAATGCATGACTAAACTCTTAAGCAAAGCCGACTTAACATGACCATAAAGTGGCGTAGATTATCAGGTGATTAGGTTCCATTGAAGGCAGCATTATCTGCTGCTGATAAATCTCTTCGATTCAAACTATTTTGTATGGCTGATCCAACTCTTTGAACTTCTGGTGCACACTTTGATGGTTGGTTCCAACAACTTGCTGCGTTTCATAAGATCTACCAAAAGAAATTTACAAGCCTCGTGATCCTAAAAGAGTCTGCTATGCCTTGATTGGTTTATATTTAGCCGATGTACGTCTATAGGCGAAATTATATCAATCCCCATCCCCTCTTATGGTATAAGTAAATATTTGCTTGGAATTATTTATTGCATCTATCTTTAGAACACAGTACAGATCTGAGAACCCATTCTGATAGGCTCCACCATAAATGTAAATATAAGCAAATCCCTTCTCTTCGTTCCCAATTGCAATCTATGTGGCTGCTCCTTACAGCGGTAAGTAGATGGATAGCTTGGAATATTATTGTTGATATCAGATTATACATTTCCCCAGCTAAGATGTGAAGTGTGGCGGTGACGGTGATCATAAATCTGTCACGCATCTGGCATCATCTAGAAGATCTTCAAGATTACTAAAAACCATAAATTATGAATATTTACTTGAATTAAGGGTTTTTACAACAAATTAAGAGTCGATAAATTTAGCAAAAAATAATATCAATATACAGTATTCTGCAAATAATAAAAATAATTTGAATTTGAATTGAGCGCATAGAAAATCTATTCGGCAGCAGCCCTGGTTTGACCGCGAAAAAAGCTAAAAAGAAATTTAGTTCCAATTATTGCCGCCATATTCCATAGTGGCGCCTTTTTTGGCCACTCGGCCAGATGGCGCCACACCAGTCATCTTAGTTCAGTTAACAGCCAATACTTTTTGAGCTGGCGTATTTTGAAACGGAAACGGCCAATACCAAAAGCAACGACTGAAAAGGAATGCAACAAAGAATAAGAATGCGCCCATCGTTGCGGAAACCACCCACACAGGAAGTACATTTGCGGCCATTGAGGTCCAGCACGCTTCCCAATGATCATTGCTGCAATAGATCGGCCATCTATTCGCCGTTAGCATAGCATACATATAAAGCAAGTGTACTACTACAGCCGTTATTTGGTAAATAAAATGATAGACCTCAAAACTTTACTATATAGCCTCTTGAAAAAAATTCTCAAAAGTATACTGAATATTTTTTTTTAGTTAATCTTTCTAAGAATAGTTTTTAACATATCAAAGATAATACCTCTTGAAAATTGAAATTCACTTCAATTCATTCCACGCTGACATGATAGATTGTAGCCCATAGATCTACATACATATATTGTTTTTAAACTTCTTGCAGCCGATGCCAAGAACTGCATAGTCAATGGAGCTGCATAAAACTTCCTCCAAGAAAACAAAACAAAGCAAAAACCCATCCAAATAGTACTAGTGTCTGGCTAGCTGTCTGGCAGCGGCAGCATGGGGCATCCCCAAGAATCGACGTCATCGTCGGGAGTCCACGGTAACAACAAACGGCGCTGCTGGCATCAGCATCAGCAGAGACATCCAACGCCGGCGCCAGCGCCGCAGTTGCTTGGTTGTGGGGCACTTTGACTGCGAAGCCTGCGAGTGGCAAGGCACAGTCGTTCCTCGGCCGAGCAACCGTTTGCATCGCGCGCGCAGTTCCCGCAGCTCTCTCTCACTGAGTCTCTCTCCGCTTCGAAGGATACAAATACAGTGCAAAAAGGAGACCGGCGCCACAGAGTCGCCTACCAGTCCCGCAAGGATTCGCAGTTATCATTCCAGTTGCAGCTCCCCTAAGGAAGCCATGACGGCAGTGCCCATGAAAGCCCTCATCGCTGGCGTCTTCTTGCTGGCAAATGCCTGGCACATTTCAGGTGAGCCACAGAAACTGAAGCAGAGACCCTCAGGTGTTGCCGCTAAGTGTCGATCAGTACCAGAACATGGTCCATAATGTCTGTGTAAACATAATCCCGCAAGAACAGTACACATTTTTCATTAATTTCTGTTTACGTGTAATTCCATCTGCCCCCACAAGGCCGCCCCAGGTTGCGATTAGTTTGGATGGTGGTTGTGTCGACTGTGATGGTTTCCATATAGAGTCCATGAATGAAATTTTCCCAATTTTACCATTTTCCCCATCTCTCGATTTTGTTTATGTAGTGGCTGGTCTTCCTCTTTTCGTGCGATTCGTGCAAAAGTTTTTACGATTCTCCTTTGCGGTGTTTATGAAAATTCTTTCAGCTCTTCCGTCGGCACAATATTCTTACAACTTTCGCGTTCATTTCATTTCATTTAATTTCAGGTAGAATCTATACAATTTACTTCACACATTTCACCCAGAGATTTTTATGCTTTTTGCGATTTGCTCGAAGATTTATGAGCGACAGTTTTCCTCGAGCACTCAAAATGATAGAGGTGTCCGCTGTTTTTATCTGTCATAAACAAATTAATAGCGAATGGCGAATATAATGATATATTAATGGGGCAATATGTGTTTAGAGACATGGCTCTGTTTATTGTGACTGGGGAACACGTGTGGAGAGTGACAGCGGGTGGAAGATAATTGAAGATTCTCTAGAGGCTTGATTTGTTTCGGGCAGAGTAAACTGAAAGAAATATATCAATGCATAGAGCATCTGTTATTGTTGATCCATAGATGTGATTGTTTATAAAGGAATTATGGCGGTACAACTAAACTAAAAGTTAAACATCATGAATTGAAGGCATCCGTAAACATATTCCCTATTTCCACAAATAAAGCATTAAATTTTGAAACATTTTAAATTAAATATGTTTTTTATGAAGTCCTTTGACATCCATGGTTTCAATTCAAATTGAAAGAATGGGATGTGTTCGATCTTAGCTTTACGGAAGGCAGTTCCGAACACTTCGAGTACTCAATTGCTAAACGTTACTCAACTTATCGATCTATTGAAATCAATCACATTTTAATGACACTTTACAGCAATTGATTAGGAAATTATACATATTCTAAGTGCTGGAACCAAACTCATTTCTGATCTTCATAACTTAAATCTCTCATTAAATTAATCGTAATAATTTTTTCTATTCCCTTAGGCGTCCAGTCCCATCTTTACACCTTGTCACTCTCAGCTTTTTCCGCAATTATTCTTTTGAAATAAGAGAAAAAAAGGTGGGTCATTGCTTGCTTAATGAACATCGCTGTACTCGTACCTCGTACCTCGTATATATCTGCATATAGCATTTTCTGTTCAGTGATTTTCACGCGTTTTTCAGTGATTGGCAACCTGCATGGCATAAAAACCAAATATTTTCCCCGACTGCCAGACAGCCAGACGTTTGCACAATATTTATTTTGATATTTTTCGTTTGCTTGGTTTCACTTGGTTTCCCGAAAACAAAATCTATAAAATGCTGAATGCAAATTCCATAATTGGAATGCTGAATCGACTCTGATGAATGCATCGTGATTGGGCCATTAAATGGTGAATCGAAGCAGTGGCTGGGTCTGGGACTGGGGGCCCTCCTGTTGCTCTCAATTAGCCTTCCTTTATGTCCTGCAATTATCTAATTGCTTTGTTTTTGCCACTGACTGCCTCTGCCTCTGCCTCTGCCTCTGGTGCGCCTTCAATCTGGACTCGGATCGAGAGTGCGCATGTCTGACTGGCGCCAGGATGGCGTCTGCTCCAGTTTCCAGCAGCGATTGACTTACTCCCGCTGTCTTTCTCAGCAGCATCCATATCTGGCATCTCCAACAGTGCCCAGTCCCCAGTGCCAGCGACAAAGTGCTCCTATAGAAACTATGTCACATTCTGGTGTCCTTCTTTGGGGGTTAGTTCTCTTTTGTTAGAGCCCCTGTTCAATGGCAGGAATTGCGTAACTTTCGCCAGCCGATAATGAGGATACGCCCAGGGAATGGGCATGGTACTCCCACAAAGGAAGTGACACACATCCGATCCGTATCAAATTATATTTGTTATTGTCTGGATACAATGTTTTTATGGGGGTGTTAAATTTACTTTCGCTTGAAAGCCTGTTTACAGGGTAATTTCTGGGGCTTTGGGGGTGGATGGTGGTATCAGAAGAAACCATCGAGTATAGGGTTGCAGAAGAACTTCCTTCAGACAAGTCTCAACTTTCAATTACCCGAAACCCGAAACACGTTTCGAAACAAGAGGGAAGCCAAAGCAATGCCAAAGCAGTGGCATATGCGTGACCTTACCAAACGCTTAGAGAATGTTAAGCACAACCGTTAAAATCCGACCTTGAGCTGGCCATAATGTTGAGGCAGTAAAAAACAATCAATTACTCACACTATCACACCATAAAGGGGAAAACTCTGCGCCAATTACCTGAAATTGCATGGCAAATTCCAAAACAAAATACTTTGCAAGGCTCTAAAGGAGAGTCTGACAGTTGCTGGGCCTAGTTTATGCATATGTCCAGTCAATAGTGGGTGGAAAGCAGCACCTGAAGCAACCAAAACACCCAAGGAACTTCCATTCCAAGCAGCCCCGTCTGACATGCCAAGGACACACCAATTGGCGCTAGAGTTAAGACTGAATGGTGGACTTTGAGCGTCTACGTAATATCTTCAGCCAGGGTGTAATAATGTAATTTAGCGAAAACTTTACAAAAATGAAATACAAATGTTTTACAGTCAATATTTGACAGGCACTCCTCCTCGTTTGGTGTCAGGGACTGGATTGTGTGTTCAAGGCAGCTGTGGCAGAGGGGGCACGTGCCCAAGTGGCATGTTTGCCTTCCAAACAAGGAAAACGGGGCTAGTCCTGCCAGTCTTGACCAGCAGGACATGCAAAAACGTTCTCAAGGACTCAACCCGATCTTGATTCACTGTCAGGCCAAATCACGCAAACTTCTCAAGCCAATTAGTGGGGGGCTTCTCTCTCTTCGGGCCCACTTTTGAATGAGTCTTGAATTAATTAATTCATTTGTCTAATCCTATAAATAGTTGCAGAATTCTCATGTTTTGTGCGTGAAAAATACATACATACACATATTCGAGGTGCGAATCGAATGCACCACGAAAACAAATTATAAAGAAAACCAAATAAACATTTGTTCGGGAATAAAAGAAATGATCATTATGGGGGATATATAAAGCTATATTTATGTGAGGAGATCAATCAGGGATAGTTATGTGGCAAGAGGGGGATAATTGAAGAAATTGCAATGACTTATTGGAAGAGAAAAATGAAAGCAGCGAGGGGAAGTGGCAACAAAAAATACCGATTCAATAATAACAAACATTATACCAAAAGAAAGAGAATAGTGGAAACAAATGAAAGCTTTTTTAGTACAATTTGTGTGAGTAATACTCCTGAAGGAAATTCGAACAAGAAAACAAGAGGTTGATTGATTTGCTTGATAATTAATTAAATTATTTAGGAATATATAATAGACTAGTATCGATAAGAAAGCACAATGGAATGAGGGGTATAGAAGTTATGAGAATATTTAGCTCGAACTCTTCACAAAGGATCTAGACTGTTCAATCAGATTACGACATATGTGTATGAATATGCCTAAAACATCACGCATATGGGAAATATTGATAAGGTTCTGAACATTAGGTACCATAAAGATGGATTTATTTCCACTTTAAAACCTTTTTCTCAGTCAAATTAAAGTCGAATCTCTCACTTTCCCCATCACAGCTGCAATTTGCTGTACCCCTCCTCCTATAAGCCACGCCCCGCACCGCCCAAAATTGACGCACCATTTAGCCGCATTCTCAAAGTAACTTCAGTGAATCGCCGTCATTCAGAGACTTGATGGCGTATACGTAATAAAATTGGGCTATGGCGCCGCCCCGACTGTCCACGCACCACTCCACTGCCAGCAGTGGGCGGCACATGAACCCAGTGGCTGGCTGGCAATGATGACGATGATGATGTCAACATCGTTGTCGAAGAATCCTTCGACTCAGTGCCATGGATACACACAGAAACCGCCCCATATCGAATGGTGAAAGGAAACTGTGTCACCCTCGAGTATTTTTAGAACGCAAATAAAGTTCTCAGCTTGCCAAGAATGAACCTATGTCAGAGTGACCCTTTCAAAGGTCAACCGAAGTACGAGTGTGGCTTATTGAAATCCTCCTTCTTTCTGTTTCTGCCTTGCAGCCGGACATGAGCAGCAGCATCAGCGGCATCTGCAGTGCTGGCACTGCAGTTCGGACACCATTGGGGCAGAGGACTTCTGCGATGTGACCTTCCAGGAGGACAACATACCCACGGATCTCATCAAGGAGCGGAACATCAATCTGCTAAGGAGCTGCAATAGCACCATCAACTCGGATCACGAGCGGCCCGTCTGCCGCAAGACTGTGGAGGAGAGTAAGTCCATCGGAAGCATTTGTCATGTGAACTCTATAACTCCTTATAACTCCAATCCCCTCTAGACAATGGCAAGATGATAACCAAACGCTTCTGCTACTACACCAACAAATCGGATCCCGTGGAGCTGTGCAACGTGACCAGTCCCGAGAAGAATGTGCGGCGGATATTCTGCGAGGACTGCCTCACAGATCGTTGCAACAGTGCCCCCGGATTGGTGGCGATTATGACGGCCATTCTTATGATACCCATCCTGGGTCTAGTCCCACAGCTGGCCATATAAATGAAGGACTGGACTGGACTGGACTGGGCTCAAGGAAGGTCCTTCTGTAGCATCTCTCTCTCTTTATCCTGTATTTTAGTTGGAACGTGATATTTTGCCTGGTCCATGGAGCCGGGCTGTTGCTGATTAACGATTTAGTTAGTTTAATTTACTCCTTAGCCTAGATTTCCCTCAAAGATTAAGTAATTATATTAAGTTCTTGTACGCGTTTGATTTGCCTGGCTGAGTGCCAAAGTTAGCCAAGCTCAAAGCCCCCTCTAAAAGCCTTTCCACAAATAAATATAAATATCCCAAAAATACCCCTAATACCAGTAAAAACAGTATACTATGTGAAACATATTTTAATGTAAAGCAAACAAACACAAAACAAACAAAACATTCTATGTAATTATCACAGTTGCAACAAAAAATGATGACTCAAGAATTAACACAAAATACTCAAGCACACACTCACTCAAACACCGAATAAAGTTTACACAATTGAATCCTCCTCAGAGATAACCCAGGAGATCTATTATCGCGTCCAGCAGGCGCTGCTTGACGGCTTGATCGAGGGTCGCGTAGGGCTCCTCCATCTGCAGGCTCTGCCACATCTTTGCCATGTAGCTGCCGAACTGTGGCCTCTGTTGGCCACCGCTCTTGTAGCGCTCGTAGAGCAGCAGCTCCGAGTAGACCATCAGCTGGAAGGAGTCTTTGTTTCCCACCATATACAGCTGGTAGAGAAACGCAGCCATCGCGCTGGCCTTTTCCAGTCTGTACAGCCGCTTCAACACGCTGCCGATGATTTTCTGCAGCTGTGCCGGCTTGAAGAGACAGTGGAACCTCCGGGAGTGCCGCCCGATGGCCAGCTGCCACTTTCCCAGCTCGTGCTCGGGCGACTCCAGGGCTTGCTTAAAGAGCGCCGTGCTGTTTAGGGTCTCCAGATGCTCCCGGATGTGCTCGCGGAGGAGGTGCCCCTGCAGGTGCTGGCTGAGGGTGATGTTCTTGTCTTTGCTACACATCACATGTTGCATGGTCTCGTCCAGGTCCTCGATCTTGGCCACATCCCTCGGGTAGTCGGCCCGGAGCTTGCCCCAGGTGAACGCTGCCAGGGAGAGCTGCTCGTCTACGGTGCCATTGAGACCCTCGATGAGGGACAACATCCGCTTGTTGTCGTAGCAGACCACTTGGGTGCCCAGGGCCTCTATAATAGATGGCCCAAGAAGGAGGAGGAACAACGGAAGCGATTTACCGATCATCCCTCGTGTTTCAAAATAGAACTGAGCTCCGCGTTTCTAAATCTCAAACGAGACCCGTTTTGGGTTATCAATAATCGCGGCTTATCAGCCAAGGTCTGCCCCCATCTCTCTCACTGAAAGTCAATCCGTATCTCTCTCCCCTTCTCGTTTTGTATGTCAATCCGTATCTCTCACAGTGGGGATTGCTTCACAAATCCAAACTGACACTCGGATAGCCATAGAAGTTTAATCCAATTATGAGCCTTACATACGACTACGAAACAATGCAACCCTCGTGACTGGTTTCCTTCTTCCTACGTTATCCTTATTCGGCGAGGCCTCCCCTATCGCAGTCCTCAATCTCAAGCAGCGATGAGTGGCAGTGGCAGGAGGTTGCATACCATTCCTAATTAAATTTATGCAAATTGTCGGCTGTCCTTGTTGATTACTGTTGCCTTTGGGCATCCTGCTAGGCCTCTCTGTCCTCTATCTCCGCCTCATTAACCATCGAACTTGCTCAATAAGATAGGCAAATCAGTATTTTTTGTGGCCACATTGTTGTTTAAAGCTTAAATATTATTCCTCGATTTCGGCACATTTTGAGCATATACAGTGAGCAAAAGTGAGTACATACTCATAATCACTGACTTTTGCCGCCCATAACAGCCCTACCAATAAAGCCATGCAAACCAAATTCCCCATATCAATACTTGTATTCTTAACAAATAAACAATATTTCAACAGTCTGGATCCCCACGATCCTGGGAAAGTTGGTCCTGCCCCGATCAGGCCCTATTTGTCTGAGATTTAGCTTCCCGAAAAGTTGGATTTTGCCTTTTATTAGAATACTGGTTTTTCCGTAGGCTATAACTCTGCTATTCGTCAGCCGATCAGAGTGCGGCATGTCTTTTCGTGATCGGGAGAGTCCTGCCAGTCGACTGCCATCGGAAAAAAGGGACATCCATTTTTTCACGATTTTCGCAAAAAATCATGATGGTTACATCATTAAATTTGCAAAAAATCGGCCCCATATTCATAGTCGAGATTTTGATGCAGTTCGACAGTCTGGATTCTCACGATCCTGGGAGAGTTGGTCCTGCAGCGATGTGGCCCTATTTGTCTGAAATATAGCCTTCTGAAGGCTTGCATATCATTTAATATTGTTACTTTATTTAACTCTTCCTATTATCTTGGCAGATCGCACCCTCGGGTGGCTTGGAATACCACTTGCGTGCACCGGAGACCGATATGCCCTCCATCGTTGACCAGGGGCATCACCCTTTTGGTCTTCCGGTTCATACGACGATGACGATCCACTCCAAACGCATGACCGACTGATATCGCAAACTCTCCACCGGCTCCTGCACACGGGGCCACGATGACATATTTCTTGTCGCGCGAGGCTGTGTCCTTTGGTCTGGGCGACCTTTGGATCCGGCGACTGCCATGGCCCTCTTTCTTGCGTCCCACGCTCTTTTTTCTGCCCTTGCAGTCCGTTCGCCGTCGGTACCTCATTCATCCGCAGTCGAATCAAACGCTGAATCAGTATGTAGTTGTGCTATCCAAGCATTACCGAGGCGTATTCGAGACAGACCGAGTCCTATTGCAGCCGGACAGTTCCAGCAGTACAGAAGCGCACCCCTTGCAAGATCCGAACCTAACAAGCCATCGTCAACCGTCGTCGTCAAGCCAGGACTTTGACTATGGCAACCAAGGGAGGGGCTACGCGGTGTACTAGACTCTAGATAGATATAGTTGTTGTTAGGTTTAAGGATAGACGCGTCCATATATTTTGATAGTAGATACAAATGTTTTCCACTTGTTTATTTATTTATACTAAGCTAAGCTATGATGAATAAAACTATTGAAAAATCATCCTTGCTGTATCCTGATTTGGGGCAAATATAGCGGGGAATGTAGGGAAAAAATAGCACAGAAAATTTAATTTTGTTGATTCTCTAAAATGTCCTTGATCCTTGAAAAGGACTCCATTAAATCAGGGACAGTTTTTCGATCACAGGATGCCGTTGCACGCCCAGATCGGCCCACAAATAACGGAGAAAACAACAAAAGTTATTGTTGACAATTGTTGTACAACAAATTTTTGTTGTTGTACAACAATAACTCCCAACAGGCAACCGCTCAAATGGCCAAAGTCGAGAATTTGAAAACTGGGATACCAGGCGAACAGAAATCAGCAGAAGGTCGCTGGATTTTTTAAAATTTTTTTATTTCATTTTTCCGCTTCAGTTTTTCGCTTCAGTTTTTCAAACCCCAAAAGTATGCTACAATATTTTTTCAATCGCTAAAGTTGCTTGCTGCTCATTTCTGTTCGCCTGGTATCCCAGTTTTGAAATTCTCGTTCATGGCCATTTGAGCGGTTGCCTGTTGGGAGTTATTGTTGTACAACAACAAAAATTTGTTGTACAACATTTGACAACAATAACTTTTGTTGTTTTCTCCGTTATTTGTGGGCCGATCTGGGCGTGCAACGGCATCCTGTGATCGAAAAACTCTCCCTGATTTAATGGAGTCCTTTTCAAGGATCAAGGACATTTTCCCCAATCAAAAATATTACATTTTCCCTGCTATTTTTTCCCCTATATTCCCCGTTATATTTTCCACGAAAAAGGATACAGCAAGGATGATTTTTCAATAGTTTTATTCATCATAACTTAGCTTAGTATAAATAAATAAACAAGTGGAAAACATTTGTATCTACTATCTAAATACATGGACGGGTATATCCTTAAACCTAACAACAAAGATATCTATCTAGAGTCTAGTACACCGCGTAGCCCCTCCCTTGGTTGCCATAGTCAAAGTCCTGGCTTGACGAAGACGGTTGACGATGGCTTGTTAGGTTCGGATCTTCCAAAGGTGGCGCTTCTGTCCTGCTGGGATAGTATTCTGTCTGGCTGGAATAGGACTCGGTCTGTCTCGAATATGCCCAGGTATTGCTTGGATAGAACTCCTTCTGGCGGGAGGAAATCGAATACCACACGTTTTTTGCCAAAGCGTAGGAGGTCTTATTTATCCTCTGTGAAGGATCCTCTGTACAGGAACCTACGGAATGTAAATTTTATGAATTTTGTTAGATTTTGTACTACAACAACAAAAAACACTCAACTTGCAGTTGCTCAAATGGCCGAAAACTTGAAAAAAAAAAACATGATAGTCCTGCCAATCGACTGCCATACATTTGAGTGCAGTTTTCTCTGAGCTAAAAACCACTCCATAGGGAGAAATCACATATACTAATTAGTGGGTTGATTCTGTCACTTGAATCGAATGCCATTGTTCGATAAGCAAACAACAAATTTGACGCTAGATGTTAATAGATCTGTAAACCTGAGTCATTACTCTGTGAGCCCATGACATCAACCCCACTACACTCCCCGGTTTACTCTCAAAATATCTCTATCGTAACTTGAGTATCTTTCCACGCGCTAGTCCCAATCATTACTGACACTTTTGAGATGCACTCGGACATACAAATTGCCTTATTAAATGATCTTGGCTCTCAGATCTCTCCAGCCCTCATAAAGTACCACTCAAATAAAACAAATTGCTTAGAACATAATTAAATAAAACTTGTTTCTCAAAAACCAAACATCAACTGCACATCGAGCTGTATTTCCACTCAAAACAAAGCGTTTTTTGAGCCACATGTTGGGGTGCGACTGCGACGCAGTTGAGATGGGGCTTGTGCCGCTAAGTTTTGAAACGAACGGCAGAGTCAGACGTGCAGCAGACATCGTTGAAAGCGGTTCAGTTTTAAGAGTTTTCAAGAAAATACCAAATCAAGCGCTAACGAAAATGGTGTCCGCTCTGAAATGCAGTTTGGCCGTAGCGGTCATCATCAGCTTTGCCTGTTCGGGTGGGTAGAGTTGGGAGTGGAAGTGAATGCAAAGTGCAAACGGTCTCTGAAAAGGCCTTTGGAACGGTTCATTCAACATACCAAAAAATGAGTTCAAGGAGAACAAGCTAGAGAAGTTCTCTTGAAAAAAAAGAAACTGTAGAGTTCCTATAAAGTTTTAGAGGAAATACATATTGTCCAACAATATTTACAATAATGTAAAATAAAATCTTCATTAAAGATCCAATGAAAACACTTTCACTTGTATAATAACAGCAAAAATATATTTCAAAGATAAAAGAATCTCTATAATGAAAGGACTTCTCGAAAAAACCACTCCCCAAAATGTAGTCAAAATAAAAAAATTTATATTCAAAAGGTCATCACAGACCTGTTTCACAGTTCATTCCACAGTTTACTGTAAATCTATTGCTCTATCTTGAATAATCAACTATGTAATCCTATATCCCTCCCCTCTCACAGCCTATGCCATCAAGTGCTATCAGTGCGAGTCGCTGACCATGCCCAAGTGCGGCCTGAAGTTCGAAGCAGATGAGAGTCTCCTTATCGACTGTGCCCGGATCGGACCCCCGCGCTACCTGCAGAACTTCTTCCCCCTCCGCAACGCCACCGGATGCATGAAGAAGACCCTCGAAAGCGGTAAGTCAAACCATCCCCAAACTTAGCCCTTAAGCCGAAACCCTTAAAAGTTCACCCAAATATGTTGAGATCATCAGAGGAAATCGGTTCAGGTTTTCAGTTTCTGATGTCATGCGTAAATACGGGTATTTCTGTTGTTGCTTTCATGCTCTTTCTTTAGGTGTATTTGTCTCTCACGTTTCTCGGTCTCTGTTTGTTACGTGTAATTACGTTGAAGTTGAAGCTTAATTTGGTTTTGTATGGAAATAATAATAATAATGACGTGATTGTGCTATGAATGAATGCCGCAAGATTCTCTGTCTGTGAATTTCAATTTGCATTTTTGAATATATTTGCAAGGCAAACGAATCAAAAGATTATTCAGTGGTAAATATTGTGATCATCCTATGCTCATATTTCAGTTTGACCAACTTATGAATAGAACTCTTAGCTGAGAGAAATGAACTGCATGTGGCGAACCAATTGGAAAATTCGTAGCAAAATTTAATTGATTGGAACGATGAGAAAACCGCTTAATCAGTCAGCTGGAAAATTTCGGAATTTACTTAACTTAATGCGATGCCTTGAGAGTGTTTTGTCTTGACTCGTCAGAGGGCTCAGTGGGGTTGCTTTAGTACAATTAGGTACAGTCGACAGTCTACTGTGGAGTCATAAATAAGTGTGAACAGCAATTAACAAGTGTTCCGTTTTCACGGTGAACAATCACTCCATTTACTGCCAGTGAAAGCTATTTGCCGACTTACTCATCCGTAATCAACATTCAACATTTTGCTCCCATTCCAGTGGTCGGACATCCGCAGATCGTGCGCAGCTGCTACTTCGGTGACGTCTCCAACATCCAGAGCGGCTGCCAGTCGGATCCTTCTCTGCCCTTCGTGAAGCAGCTGGGATGCGATGTCTGCACCAAGGACGAGTGCAACGGATCCGCTTCCCTGGCTCCCGTGGCCGGTGCCATTCTGCTCTTCTTCGGACTGGCTCGCCTGCTGGCATAGATCTTACCTCCATAGTTCTTAAGTCTCTTAATTCCTTTGATAGTAGTATGTGTATCTCTCTTGCTCATGGATCTTAAATTGTAAAATTTTTTGTTTAAATTTGATCTTATTTAAATGATAATAAAAGATGGAAGAAAGCGTGTCCTTGCTAATATCCAAATGAATTGTTTGAGCCGCAAATGGAAACTGAAAATGAGACATAGAACTATTTAAAACAATAGTAGAATTGTCTGGCTTCATTCACAACTATAGAGTAGAAACGAATTAGAGCTATTAAGCCACTTATTGACTGCAGTCTGAAGTAGTAATAGAAGAATTCTGCATAGTTTCTGTTGTATAAAGAGGGATATAGGAAATCAATAGTACCAAGTATTATTTAAACGATTATGGAACATATAATAACTAATTTTCATATGATTGGTTAGAAACCACTTGCAATTCCCCCATTCCCATCCATATGATAAGATCGGATATCTCAGAAGAGGAGAAACATAAAAAATTGCTTTTATTATGATTGTGTTTGTCAGTGTGAAGGCTGTGTACATACGTACATCCGTACATATATCTAGGTTCATGATCATCATTATAAAATGTATGTATTTAGGCTGTTCCATTGACGCTCATGACAGTCCCGTCCCCGTAAATCATACACTAATTCGATCAGATGTGTCTAATTACCTCATTTTTTATTTTTTTCCATTTTCTGAGTAGCTTAAAGTTCTGACTCCTAACCAAACCCACTCAGAATGTACTTAAATAGAGGAAAAAACGTTAGTAGATTTGCCTTTGGGATGTATGATATAAGACACTCGAAGGTGTTGCTCAGATAAATTCACACTCAGAATGTACGTGGGTAAGTAATAGTTAAATTTCCCTATGGGATGAATAGGGTAAGTACCCCGGGAAATTCCGAGGAACAAGTGAAATAAAAAGTCTCTTATTTGCAGTACCTGAACCTTGTAGCCCAGCCCAACTGGTAGCTTCAAACGAACCGAAGTGAGTAACGCTCCAATATTGTAAAACAATGGAAATAAGTAAAAAACAAAAAAAACATCCGTAGACCTTCCCGAATCGCAATTTGTACGGATAATTCATCGCAGGCAAACGCTTGTCTGCCTGTTTAATCACATATAATTGAGTTCAATTTCATTTTGAAGTCAAGTTTCAGTTTCAGTTTCAGCGTTGCTACCCTTCGGATTTGAGTTTATTAAGTGTTAAATGCGTTTCTGAAAAGTTCAAAAAACTCCAAGACCCCGAGAACACTTCCACTTCCCCAGATCAGAGAGTGTTCTTGATGCTGGGGGCTCACTCCGCCTGCGCTTTCGCCTCCGCCTCCGTCTCCGACTGCTCAATTAACCCAAACTCATTTGGCATAATTCGAAAAAAATTACTTAATTGAAGAAAATAGAAAATTATAATAAGACTTGTGGGAATGCCACTTAAAGAGGAGTTCTGTCCTCCCCTGCGCTCACAAGATTATGAAATTTCGTTCACGAAAAAACTTGGACTACAATAAATAAAACGATTAAAATCGAGAGAACTTCAATTGGGAACTGACAAGCGGACTTAACAGTCGGGGAGCTAGAAGATCGATTTTTATACGAGTAGAAGTAAATGCAGACTGATGGAAATTTCAAGGAGAATAGAAACTCTTGACTTAGAGGATGTTGGAATGGGATTGAGCTTAAATACGAACATATGGAAATATTGACTTTTAAACGAAGGAGGAGTGTCACAGATACATTAGAATGAAATAAGAATGGAAGAATTTCGGAACAAAGCTTGAGAAAATGGAAAAGGAATCTCACAATGGTGTTCCAAATGAAACAATATCAAAAATATCTTTAAATTCGAAGCCTGGCTAAACTTGATTTCTATAGGTAAAATCTGTATGGATCTAGTCTTCCTAGGAAGTGAGTATACAAATATTGAATGCGCAGTTTTTAGATTCAAAAATGATCCATCAGCTGCCATTGAGCATGGATCGAAAGATACCCAAGTGTGGGTAGGTTAAATATACGGCATTTAGATGTCATTGATGTCCGACAGTGACATATACTGTACCGACAGTGTTCTAACGGATTCGAAACTCTCGATCCATCGGCGATATTCGCTGGCTGACAACCTCTACAGTTGTTAATTGTTGCACATTTACACATCAATGAGAACTTGAAACCGGCATACTCATACTCATACTCATACTCATACTCACATAGTGAATAATTTGAGTATATTCCCAACTGCGCATTAGAATCGAAACGAAACGAATGAATGCTGGTCAAAGCGAACGATGACGTCGCGCTTACAGGGCATAAAAACGGGTTCGCATAACAAAGCATAGAAAGCGTATAGGATAGGGCATAACTCAGGCTTACATAATACTCAAAAAGTATATTAGAAAATAAAAGAAAAAAGAAAATGAGTGTTATCAAGAGCTACGACATGGTATGGCGTGACGGGTGCGTCTGAATTGTCTCAGGCGGAGAGTAAAAACACAAACTGAAAATAAATAAAACACTAAACGTCTCTGACATCACCCGAAACAAGTCGGCAAAAATTCTTCATACATATTTACATATACACTACGGGTATATACGTTTGTAAACATGGAGACGCTGTGTGTTTGTGTGTGTATGGTTTGTGTGTCACAAAACATTATGTAGCAGCCCGACTATAGAAATTTCGAAAACAGTATTCAACTAGCAGACACGCAACGAACATGAAATTCCACTCAAACTCAGGCACCGCCATGCGAGTGGAAGCTTTCGAGTGTACTCGAATGAGTGCGAGCGCGAGCATGGTCACTGGGGCTCGGGACGCGTCTTTTCGATGAGCCATATATTAAACACTCGTCAGTCGCCGTACCGTCAAGGTCTGCCAGTCGCAATCGAAATATATACTCTTCAAATCAAGAATTTACCCTGTCAGTGAAAATGGTGTCCAGTGTAAAGCTCATCTTGGCCCTGACCATCTTGGCCACTCTGGCCTGCACGGGTAGGAAATCCCACTCCCCTAATCCCATTTGAATTCATCTCTAGAGATAGATCTCTTGTTCCAGGCTATGCCATCAAGTGCTACCAGTGCGAGTCGGTGACCAATCCCAAGTGTGGCGAAAAGTTCGAGTCGGACGACAGTCTGCTGCTGGACTGCGGCAAGATTGCCCCGCCACGCTTCCTGCAGAGCTTCTTCCCCGTCCGCAATGCCACCGGTTGCATGAAGAAGCTCATCGATACGGGTAAGTCTGCAACCAGCAACCAGCTACCAGCGATCACCAGTGACGTCACCCCTTGAACTCGTCTGCTGCTCACGCAGACGCAGAGTCCTCTCAGTTAACCAATTAGCTTGATTAACATTAATTAGAATCGAACCCATGGGCTTGGGGGCGTGACCAAAGTAATTTTTACGCAAAAAAAACACGGCTAAGACTATGATATGTGTGGGAATATAATTATTAGGCTTATGGTAATGCCTAACTTCTTATTCAGTTCTATCGCAGTCACGAATGATAGTTTGAATATCTATCTTGGTTGCTTTATAGTACGAATACCTATTCCTATAGAGATCTCAAGAGAAGTATTTCAATAGTATGTTCTTTGAAAACTTTTAAAGGTTTTTACTGAATAAAACGATGACAACATGCCACAAACAACTGAGAGGAAGATTTCCCGCAAAATTAAGAGACCTTACAATATATGCATGTACATTATCGTATATGTATGATGTTTGCCTATAGATAAAGAGAATCTTTCCATTTGTTTACCCTTTCCACATATTCAGTGTCATCTCATTGAGATTTCGGTTTATAAATAACTCATAAATACGAGTATCTCTCCTCTTTTTGATGTTTCCCTTTTCATTTCAATAAAACATATTTCCATAATCTTGCATTTACATTCAGAAACATTTCTCAACATTTTATAAGAGCTTAATGGCACGAAAGGCACATATATTTATGCCCCAAAGCCACACCCCATCCAGACCAATCCTACGCGCAGCAATCTGCTCATTTCATTATTAATTCAACAAGTGTTATTGAAATCATATGTGAGTTGCTGGCTTGGCATTTTAACTCACTTATTCGAATAGCACAACGATTGTCGCGGATTAAAATTATTCCGAAATGGAACGATTCGAATATTTTCTGAATATTTTATGGATAGGAATCGGAGTATTTATGCTTGCTGACCGCAACATCGCCTCGAATAATTGTTTGTTAATTACATTAACAGTCGACCTACGCCCCGTTTCCCAACCCCAGAACAATCGGGGGGGCTGTGACAGGGAGTGGCAGGAGCAATTAACTGACAGACGGGCACAAGTCACGGGTACACAAATTAGTCATAACTATGGACGAGTACTCATACATATCTGCCCTCTTAACGATGTTAAGGGAGGGAAAATATGCTAATTTGAATACATACTTGAGTGTAATTAAAACCTACAATTAAACAAAAAAAATGCAATGCACTACAAAAAAATGTATTAAATTTATATAAATATTACTTCTGATTACACTCTTTACTATATATGAGTTATTTGTTCTTGATGATCGGAAACGTTATATATTATATATATATGTATATACGATTCTGTATATGGTCAGTAGTATAGGTAGTGGATGAGCTGCAAATATAATTGAGAAAACTCGGGTGTGGCTAAATGTATTTGATAAATAGGAATGGAAATGATTTATCTGGGCAACTGAACGGACTAGAATACCTCACTTGGGTACTATATGTAGTCTCTTAAATAAACGATGTACACATAGCCACCCTCGACGAATATACATATACGGCATTCAATTGTAAATAATAATTGTTGCGGCTATAATTGTCTGATCGGGTAATCAAATTGCAGTTTATTTCATCGAAACGATCGCAACCATAATGGAACATTACGTTAACGTGGAAAAGCAATATGATGAAAATTCTCAAGTAATTAATTTAAAATTCCAGCACGTTCACAATATGTGAACAATACATCCATCGTATATTGTATATACATCAATTTAGTCAAAATAGTGCGGCACCTTTTAAAGAAACAGATGGTTAAGCTTCAATGACCAGGCGAAATCTAGTAGTGAAATATTCCACCATAAGCACAACGATATCAATGTCTGAATCCGTATAAATGATTCTCTAAACACACACCTTCTTTCTTTCTGCAGTTCCCGGACACCCGCAGGTGGTGCGCAGCTGCTACTTCGGGGACATTAGCAACACCCAGACGGGTTGCACCTCGGACCCCTCCCTGCCCTTCGCCAAGCAGCTGAGCTGCGATGTCTGCACCAAGGACGAGTGCAACGGATCTGCCACCATCGCCCCCATTGCCGGAGCCATTCTGCTCTTCTTTGGCGTGGCTCGCCTGCTGGCCTAAGAGACCGGAGAACCGCTCTCTCTCTTTCCATATCCGTAGTAGATGTTGTACGCTTTTTTTGTTGAAAGCTTGGAATGGATCCGCTTGAATCTTCTTCTTGAATCTGAATCTGGATTTATTGTTGTACACTCGTCGAACATTTTTTGTCCGCATTCGAATCGCTTTATTTATTTAGAATAAAAATTTTGTTAATCGTACAACTTCTGAGAGACTGTGAAAAGAATGGGTTGGAATAGTTTGTATGGGTGAAAGTTTTCAGAGATGAGATACCAATGGGTAGTAAATTAATTATTTTTTTGAATAGAATAGTGGAAATTGGAAATCGATAGGTATGATAGAAAATACGTACCAAAAACTTTTCTCGTTATTTTCAAGCTTTTTGCCTTAAACAAAAATTGTAAAGCATACTTTAAGGAAATGCATGGCTTGGCTGTGGATCATATGACCTGATCTTCATTACATATGAAGGTACGACAGAATTCCACACTTCAATTCGAAATTCCTAAAAAAAATGGTTCGATGTTATATGTGATCGATTGAGATCAAATACATTAAATATATTTTCATCAAATTCGGTCCGAAGAAAAGTGGAGGGGCTTCAATCTATAAAAGGACTCCGCACAAGGCCATACTTCTGAGCTGGCTGAATGACCTATGCCTCTGCTTCTGACATTTCGTTAAATCTTCCTCCATACATGACACACATGGGGCACCCGTTTGAATATCAAGTCTAAATTCCATTCGATTTCGTTCTCTTCTGCCTTTGACTCATGCTGCAGCCGGCCTTGCTCTTTGGAACTCTCTTTCCTGCCGATAATAGAACAGCAAGCCCAAGGTGCATAAATACAAGGTGAGGCATTAGCCAGCCTATATATTGTGCTCTTTGTGCGCTTATCTTGTCTTGTCTTGTCGCTTACGTAGTCACAGGGAAGATGATGTTTCGCTATATACAGCAAACACCGTTCATAACTGGAGGTACTCGATGAATGGGTAGGCTCTGTTTCTGCGTCGGCAAAGTGCAGTGCTGCAATGCAATACTTTCAAGCCTTTAGCGTCGCCATAAGGGCTCCCACCTTGTTCAAATACACCTTTTCTTCTGGTCCTCTCACCCAGTCTCTTCTTTCCACTCACTCCCACCCCCCCAAACATGTGGGGTACAAATTCCCCCCAGCCACTCGTTGGTAAAGCCCAAAAGCAAAACGTTCATTAAAATTAGACAAATTAAAATGGTGAGCGATGACGCCAGACGAAATGGCCATAAAGTTTCTTCCGCACCAGCACTCAAAAAAGAGAGAAAGAGTGGCAGAGTGGCAGAGTGGCAGCGTGGCAGTGGGGCTGTGTGGCAGTGGGGGCTGTGTGGGAGAGGGCAAAGAGATGCAGAAAGAAGAGGCAGAGAGACAAGGAGTTGAATTTGGAAATGCTTTTCGGCATTCTTTCAGTTCGAATTCGTTGGCGGCCGCGTCGACTGGCTGGCATTTAAGCGGGAAATTGAGGGAAAAGTTTATAGAAAAGAACAAAAAAAGTAAAGGAAAGCGAAGGAAAGACGCGTGTTTACGTTCGCGTAACGTGCCCCCTCTAACAGAATTATGTAGAAATAATTTATAGAACCAGAGAACACATTTCTTTATATTGTGGATATACATCTATTACGTATACGTATTGTATACATATGTGAAAATGTTTTATATTTAAATCTCAAGTGGATCGTTCGTTGAGTCGCGGGCGACGCGTGAGAAGAGTTATCGTTATAAATAAGCGTTCAACTTGAATTATTCTCCATAAAAGCCATCCAATAAAACACAATCCAAAGGAAACTTTCCCTCCGTCCCTGAGAAAAGTGGAAAAGTGCCTTTGCCTGCCTCCTGTCCGTCCCAACTACAACACTGTCTTTGCACTCCCACCAGCAAATATGCGGCAATATTTACTTCTGTTTGGCGCGCTGTTCTCTCTGCTGGCCTCAGGTTTGTTCCGCTTTTGTTTTGGTCTGCAGTTGGTTTTGGCTTTTGATACCCTTCCGTAAGCTATCACAGACTTGACAGGGTGTTAAAAATGCAACAAAGTGCACACATGATGAATCGATTGTACCTGTTTGTGATACTCTTAGCACAAATCGTAAACTGTTAGTCGAACTGCAAGGGTATCTAAGCTTCGGTTTCCCAACGAAACTCTTAGCTTGAATGCATTTTTCATTCAGACTTTTTTTTGGTTGGATTTATTTGATTTTCATTTTACTTTTGTGTTTGCTGCCTGTCTGTCTGTCTCCTGTGGTCTGATCTCATTTTGGCCATAAATAAGACGTAGCTTTTCATCTTTTCGTGTTTTCATCTTTCCAATGCCAATAGCTTACGCCATCAAGTGCTATGCCTGCGAGTCCGTCTACGAGGAGAGCTGCGGCGAGGACTTTGATGTCGAGAACCATTTCAAATACGACTGCGCCTTCATTGCGCCACCCCGGTTCTTGGAGAGCGATCTGCTCAGCGTGAATGCCACGGCGTGTCTGAAGCGGGTCTTCAAGGGTGAGTATAGCTGCAGGGGTACTCGAATTTGGGGGATTGCAAGAAAGAGTTATCGTAGGAGTCTTAGGAATGAAAGAAACACATTGAATTCTTAGGAGTTGAACCATAATAATCTGTCCTGGGAGTTGGATTGATCTTTGATTCAGAGAAAAGAAATAAATTAGAAGGAAAATGTGTCTGTAATTAGTATCAGATAGGAATTCCTGGTATACATTTGCATCTGTTCCTGCACCGATTATTCGATGCTATTATTGAAAATAAGTAGAGAAATTACACCAAAATAGTTTCTAAATGTTTCAAGATGTTTAACGCACGTAAAGATGATTTATGACAGTTTCATTGTTTTTAAGAAAATATATGATAAATGTTCAAAAATTATTTGTATAAGTTAAAAGAGATATAATGCATTTTCAGGTGATTTATGGCTATTTTCTTTGAGAATAATGACTTAAAGGAAAGTTTAGGGTAGTTTTATAATTATAGAACACTAGATAAAATTATTAAATTAATGATTGGTGATTAAATGAATCATGATTAATGATAGACTAAATATAGATGTAGTAAAAAGTTTCCTGCCTCTGAGAATTTATCACTTTAAATTTATTTAAAAGAAATGAAAATCCAAAACATCCAAAGTCAGACAGATACTTATAGGATATACTGTCAAGAAATTTGTATCATTACAGCAAACTTTCTTCAAAATAAAGACTGAATCATACCATACAAGATCACAATGAATAGATAGTTTGTCGCCACTTTGTTGATATAGAATGATACATATTTGAACAAACAGCTGTCGCACTACATCAAAAATTTTAATAGATTTCCCAGACGACGGCTGATGCTCATCTTTCGTTGATAGTTTTGGGGGCTCCATTTAGAATCAAACATGGATTGGGCTATTTAGCCCGAAAGTAGACTAATCCGAAAACGTATGTCTATTGTATGTTCCAACAGAAAATGGCGTACGCAAAATAGTGCGTGGCTGCTACTTCGGAGAGGTAAATGACACAGAATTGTGGTGCAGAATGGACCCTACTCTGGCGGCGGTGCAGAATGCCAGCTGTCATGTGTGCGACAACGAGAACTACTGCAATGGAGCGGAGGTCATTGGGGTCAATCGGGTGGAGACGTGGCGAATGATATCACTAATTGTATTTCTTTTGGCCGCCCAAATAGCCTGAATGAAGCCGAGATCCATTGAGAATACCTAGTCAAATTTAGTCACACCTTTGTATAGATTGTTTGCCACAAAAACGAGTTCTTAGATGTGTAAGTTGATCCCCAGTTAATGTCACAATTTCAGCATTAATTAAGCTAATGGAAATATGAAGTATCCGCCCCATTGTGTTAACGTTCAACCAGTGCGTATGAGCCACACATTAGTCCGTTCTGCCGCCCAAATACGAGTATGAGCCGAAAAGATGGCAAACAACAATTCGGAGAGCGAAATACAAACTAATAAAAACTAATTTTACACAGAACGCCAAATTGTTTATTTGTTCAAATGCCACTAATGAACTTTTGCTTTGCCTGCCACCGATGGATGGATGGATAAATGATGGAGAAGGGCAGGAATGGCGGCATGCCCCTTCCACCACACGGCTCCACATCCATTCGACCCACAATGTCAACACGAATGCGGTCGGTATTTCGGCCCCCACTCCACTCCATGGGATATACTCGAAGGTACGCTCGTATAAATGCCAGGAAACCGAAATGAAATGAAATGAAAAAGAAATGAACAAGAAAATCTGTTTATGAAAATCACATTCTGAATGCGATTGTTCGCTCAGCTCTCAGTTCTGTTTGGTTGCTGTTCAGTCTCAGTCTCAGTCTCATGTGTGCAACGGTTCGAGTCGGTAGTCGGTAGTCGGTAGTCAATAGTCGGGTAGACACTAGCTGTAGACACTATATATAATGTGATTGCCATCGGCATCTGTGAAGACTGTGAAAAACATCTGTAGCACAGATCGCATCTGTATCCGTATCGTATCTATTGAATCACCTCAATACTCGAGCACAGCCCCATTAGCGCAGTGGACAGTGGCGAGTGGGGATCGTTCGGAACGGAACAATGCGTGTGTTTGTCGCTCTGTGGCTGCTCGTCACGCTGGTCAGCACAGGTGAGTCCCAGTCCCTCCTCCTCCTCCTCCTCCTCCTCATCCTCCTTCTCTTGGTTGACACACATATTTACGCATGTCGTCATCGTCACCCCTACTCTGGCGAATAGCTCTGGCGATTACCTGCTTCGAATGCGATTCCGTGAACGAGCCTGGGTGTGGGGAGAGCTTCTCGGGCGATGACATAGCCAAGACGGATTGTAATGCCGTCGAAGTCCTGGGCGACATGCGATCCTACAACCCCCAGGGCGTGGAACCCACTTGCCTGACCAAGTACTATGAGGGTAGTAAGTATACATATATGCACAATAAAACGTTCTACTCTACTTACATGTATATATGTACATATACCATATACATACCTAAGAATGATGCATTCCAATGTTTTATCGTTTATTGTTTGGCAGTGCCTGGAAGTTCGCGTTTCGTTCGGCGCTCTTGCTTCTTTGGCGATTCCTCGCCGGCGGGCTTCAGCTGCGATGAGTCCCCGGATCCGTTGGTGCCCTATCAGAGCTTCCTCGGCTGTACCCTCTGCAACAGCGATCTATGTAATGCAGCCGGATACAGTGTCCCCTCCATGCTGCTATCTTTTGTTTTCTGTGCGTATGGCTTACTATTGTTTCTCGCAAATTAATCAGAAAAAGGAGAAAAAAAAACATAAGAAACTTTACCAAAACTCAAAAAATATAATGAACATAAGGATAATTATTTTGAAACTACAATCTTTTTTGAGAACTCCCTTGGAGAGACAATAGTATTTAGTTTGTTTTAATTTTCATTTATTTGATTTTGTTTCCGTTTTTTTACACATCCACTAAAATGATTTAACATACATATATATATTTATATAATAGGTATTCTTGTTTGTTTAATAATATAATTTATTGAATAAAAATTTACTCGTCTCCTACTATATATGTGTGTGTATGTAAGTAAGTGTCTGTCTGTGTGTGTATGTGTGTTTTGTAATTAGGATTTATCGATTAAAAATATGCATAAATTAAATAAAATAACATTTGAAAAACAAAACACACTCGTCACTCTTTCAATCAGCAATACACACTCAATTGATCTTTAAATATAATATTCATATATACTCTATTGTATATATTGTACACAGGATGTACATTTAATTCCAGTTTTGCTGCATAAATTATTGTTTGGGTATGTGGGTACATAGATAACACACGATCACTATAGCATGATTTATGGGGCTTAGGCTTAGCTGCTGGCTATATCCTATATCTATTCATTTCAGGGCTTGCAGGGCTACACATAAATAACATTCAAATATAAATATATATGTATATGGGTAATTATCTGTATATAATATATAGGCATATATCAAATAGTATAAACTACACATTGAGAACAATTCAGATAGAAAACAGTTTTTATGTACAAAAGATTTAGTGTTTGCTTTACCAAATACTGTCCATGTAAGCGTTCCCTTCATCCCAGCAGAATCTCCGAGAATCCTCCGGGTGGGAGTGGAGCGACTGAGTCAATGCCACAAACAATCCGCTCCAAGCATTCCACCGTCTTAAGCTCTATAAACATTATCATATCATCGATCGATTGTGTAAGAATTAGTCAACCAAATAAAGTAATTCACATTCAGAAACAAGTAACAAACGGATTTCATTCTCTTATTTATCGCTTAGCATTAGCTCGTGTATCAACATCAGGGATCAACTTGTTCAACTATTTGCAGCTGGTATTTTGTAATGTATAGATCGGTTATTTTATTTCATAGGCCATATAATGCTGCGCTTACGTACATACACATATACAATTGAATCATAGTAACAACAACAACACAGAGAGTTTATTTTAAACCTAAAGAACTATTCATATTTACTTGTAGCTTCAACTGCCACTCTCTCTCTCTCTCTCTCTCTACCTATGTATACCCCACAGATTGCATTAGATCTTGTATGGGGAAAGGATGGGGATTGGATTGGATTGGATAGTGGGGTATTGTGGAGTACCAGCCTCCACAATCGTTGTGGAGTGTTGCCTTGCCTGTCATTTGGTGCAATCTGTGGCCCATGTCTTCAATTTCCCTTCAATTTTCGTTGTGGCTTTTCCATTTTTTAGTTGTAACAATTCGCTTGAGTAGTGCAATGATCGTTCCACTGATCCAACAGAGTCTGTAATCACTCAAAGTCAGATCAAGAGAGGCATACACAGGAAGAGACCTATCCCACACATCATATTCGTATTTTTTTTCTTTCTTTTTCTTTAACATAAAAACTGACTAGAAAAGTGTGCAAAAATTTCGTGAGTGCGCGGGTGTTTGTGTGTCTGTGAGCAAAGAATTTCGTTGGTATTGAATATGGAATGGAATCTTAAAATAATTATTGAATTTCCATCGGGTTTGTTTATGCATTTCATTTCCATGTAGCCTTCAACTTGTAATACATTTCTTTCTACATTTTGTTTCCATTTTGAGATCAATTTGACATGAGTACGTGGGACGCTCTCTTACTCTCTCTGTGAACTTTAAGCAGATTACAGACTCTTTTGGCTAAGGACATTGGCTTTACATTTGTATCAATTGTGGGCTATATATCGTATTGTGGGTTCTAATATATGGTATATGTTGTATCTGAGCATATCATTTGTAGCTTTAATCGAAACATGGTTTGGGTTTTGCTTTATCTATATATATTTTTTTAGTTGCGACCAAATGGAGGAGTGAACCGTTCAGAGACACATTCGATTGGGTCGGTCTCAATGCAATTTATACAAGGTTTACATACACTTTCTATACACATAGCAATAATAATCTTAACAACATTAATAACGAATTCAGTCAAGTCAGTAAATTTGGTTGGTTTACAGAAAAAAGAAAAAATAAAATACATGCTAAACGAAATTATAATAAACAATAATAAACATTTCTTTTCCATTCTCCATTCTCCATTTTTCACTTTTCCATTTTTCATTTTCAATATTATAGGTTTATCCTTTTCAACATTTTTCATGGCTATAGAAATACGGATTTACATTTAGTTATACACATATTATATAGTAATTGTTTATGCATACGTATAGATATATGTTTATGTATAGTATATATGGTATATGTGTATAGGGGTTATTACTGTATAACAACTATTGTATTGTATTGTAATTTCAAAGCTTTGCGTTTTGAAACATGAACTCACAGAGTATTTCCATTATATAATATATAATTTGTATGTTTTTATCAATCAATTTTTCATTCATGTTGAAACATTTAACATTAACACGACGGCTAAACTGCTGCTTTCTGCCACTTTCGATAAATTTATTTATAAATAGGTTTTTATAAATGTTGAAACATTTTACGATCATCTTCCGCCAGGAGTTGCGGAAGGAAGTGTGTTTGTATTGAAATCTTTAGGTTTGAGTGGTTTTGGTGGTGGTGGTGGAGATGCATAAGGGTAGGTTTTGGCTGAGCACTTGATCGTCGGCGGGCAATATTGGTTGAATTGAACAGAGCTTCCGATGCCCCTTAGATGCCCACAAAGCCATAGACCTCCAGTACGCGGATCTCAAAGTCACCGGATGGACAGAGCGGGGGATTGTTGAAGGTCTTGCAACCATCCGTTTTGCCAAAACGTATATTCTCGTCCATCCAGATGGCCTGACCCTCACTAAACAGGAAAGAGCACAGGAAAGAGAAGCCATATATTAGTGGGTGAAACAGGTACAGTATCGATTCAACGTCACGACTTACCCTCCACCGATTGTAATCATTTTGGAATCGGCTGCCATAAACAGCTCGGAACTGTGCCCCAGATCCTTGTCACCCTCAATGCCCACCCAGGGGTACTTGGCTCGCTCTGGATACAAGGAAAACAGGAAGGTTTCGCCGGTGCCAAAGTAGGCCTGCCGCTGGCCCTTGTCATCCTTGACATTCCTTTCGAACCAGCGCGATGAGCAATAGGCGCCAAAGACCTGCGATTATAGAGAGGAGTTATTACAATATATTTTTGATATGTGGTTTTTCTTGAAACGTACCTCATTATTGCAAGTCTTGATCATCAGCAGCGTGGGCTCGTGCTGCTCCACCCGCACGTAGAATGTGGTCAGAGAGCAGCCGTGCTCTTCTGTGGTGTACAGCAGCACCGGTTGGTACATTGTTATCCGCACAGGCAGCCACGACCACAACGTGAATAGCTAAAGGAACACAGATATCATTTATCAGTTTTGTTATATTACCAAAAGAGCAGGTGTCTTTGTTGCTACAACTACTCGTACAAGTAACTGATTTAAGAGGGTAGCAATTAGCCAATGACAAAACAAAGTAAATACGTATTGTAGTAGGCGTAGGGTATCAAAAAAGACGTGAAATAACATGAACTATAAGGCCAAAAGCCAACGAAAACCAACTAAAAGCCAAAGTAACATATATATGTATATACGGGTAAAAGAACTCTCAACAGATCTATGGGGTAAGGGCGACTCTAAGGATGGTCTAAGAGGTATGACTACGGCGCAAATTCAGCAGCAGCTCAAACTGTAGGCAGCAGCATTGGTAGCAGCAGCAGCAGCAGCGCTTGTAAAACTTCCATAGTTTTTTTTTCTGATTTATGAATGGTTGATGAGATTTTATCAGATGATCCATAGATGATCTCTATAGTCTAGGCGGGACAAAGACACTTTTACATAGACAAAACATTTGTCCAAAACATTTTCTAAGACGGCACGAAATTGAAATTTTTCGGTTGGGAAGTACAAATGGAGGGAAATTGCATTCATATGGAAGGAGACATGGAGAGGGGAATGGCAAATGGAAAAGATATTGGAGTTTTTTGGAGGAGTGGGGGATTTGTTTTTTTTTCTCAATATGCAATGCAATGCTTACAAATTGTCTATCCGTCCAGGTTTTTATGAAATTCTTTGTGCCCGGCAAACCAAAATGCTATGAAAAAGATATATATAGATGGATATACATATATATTGCAAAACGAAAGAAACCAAAACAGAAAAAAAAAATAGGCGATATGTCGGATGTTGGGTGGGGTCTTGGGGTATAATAATGAAAACGATATGGGGTAGATCATCTTCAAATCTTCTCCATTTAATAATCTATATCTTAAGTATTTCCCACTCAAGAAAATCATATGGGGGCATAAAAAAAACAACTAGCAAATATTGAAGTATAAAAATCAACTAAAATCATCATTAATTTCTATCAAATTGAAACCGAAATCGTCTTAATTTTCTATCAAAATTGAAGTCAAAAACGGATTGATGAAAATTTCCAGCATTTCATGCATAGTTTTTGGAATATGGAATCATAAAGTGTGTGCACAAAAGCTTTTAATAATTTAGCTATGCTTGGATATATATTTAGATAATAGATGTTTATAAAACGTTTCATATGTAATTGAAATGTTGTTGTGTGCTGGGAGGGTTCTCTGTAGAGTGGAGTGGTTTTTTTGGAGTTTGACTTTGACTTTCACTTACATCTTCGTTCTTACAGACTTGACTTTTCAGATTGTGTATGGGATAGACGCCCATCGCGATAGCTCTATGACCGGGCGACTTTTCGCCCTACATATGGTAAATGGAATATATATTTATATATATTTATATGTGTGTGTGTATGCACCCATAATGAAGAAAAATGAACCCGCAGAAGTTAGTTGTTTTTTCATCGATATCGAATATGTGAATATACATTGATCAAAGCGTACGCAAATGTTATCAGATTTTGATTTTGATTTTGATTTTTTGATTCATTCATTCGTTTGCCAAGGCAGCAAAAAAAGGGTACAAGAAAAATAGAAATAACATTTTTATAAAGATTTTTGTTCATATAAAGGAGCAGGATATTATATTGGTTTCTGGTTTTCTGGTTTATTTTGGTTTATGTATATTTCTGTTTTAGTGAGTATATTGTTTTTTGGAATATATTTTTAATAGAAAAGCTATGTTTGTATATAAAAAATATATATGTATATTTATATGTTTATAAAGCTGTATGTTGTATGGTTGTGTGTATTATAATCATGAGTGGTTTTTTGTTTGTATGTTTTTGTGGCAGTGCTTTAGCTTTGATTTGATAAGTAAAACAGAACGAAACGAAAATTTAGTTCATTCAGCAAAAACAAAATGGAAATAAAATAACAAAAAACAAAAGTCAAGTGGCAGCAGAACGAACACAAAACTTGAGTCGAATTTGTCAATTGCGGGAAAGTTTCCAGAGAGATATGACGATGCCTTTGGCATTGTATAACTCGGGGAAGTCTTTGGCTTTCAGATTAAACCAATCTTAAGATCTCCCACACATTGTACAATGTTCTCAAAACAATTGCAATTTGCATTTGATATCGGTTATATGCTAATGCTATCAAAGAAATCGTTCACTAAACGGAGATCTGAATGCATACAGAAATCGTTTTTATCGATAAACGATCAATCGATATTTGAAATGTTGATAGTAGAAAAGGTCGATCATTTATTTTGAATTCTATAAGGCTTAGGTAGAAAATATTTATTTTATTATATTGTCTCTTAGGTAGAAGTAGTCCCGATAATACATCGATTCATTGTTTTATTTGTTATCAAAAAAATCGATTTGTAAACTATCAACAAAATATCGAGAAAGCACATTAAGTTGTTGAGAAATGATGAAGAATCTGGTACCTTTATACTCGTATTATAATCTTTGAAGATTGTAAAGCAGAAGACTGTACAATTTTCTATTACATGAACACCTGCTTGTATACAATTTCCACTTTGAAAGCACTTTGTTTTGTCTTAGAAATACGACAAGCATTATATTTGTATGCCTCTGAAGTATAAAATTTCTAGACGGGTATAACAGATATTAGCACATAACCGATATTCACGTATTCTTTGTATCCCTCATCTAAGCTTCATGCATTATCTTCGGTCTAAGGCTTTTTGGTTCTCGACTCGAAGCATCGGTAAGCAATTTGATAGCTGAACAAATGAATTGAACTGAAACTCATTCAATAAACATTATCATACAATATGTATATGAAAAGAAATATGAACAACCGAACAGGAACAGAACAAGCAGATTCAATCCAACATCAGCAATTATATAATTATCATTATCAGTATGAGTATTTTGTATAATTTGGAATAATTTGCTTCTAGCCTCATACCAAGTTGCGACAGCTCTCGGAGTGCAGCTTCTGGTTTATGGATTTACATAAATATATTTTGGTTTTTTTTTTGTTTTTGTTTTGTTTGTTTGTTGGGGGCGTGCGTTCAAGTTGTTTCAGAAACATAACCAGAAGAAAAAAAAAGATATATATAAAAAACAGATGGAAATAAGAGTTTACCATTAGACAAAAGTGTTTCGTATTTGTGCTGTGTAGTAGAGAGTATTTGTTTGGGGTTCCAGAGATAGTAGTACTAGGCCTAACATCTGGCTGGGCTATGGTTTCTCTTTGTTTCTTTGTATATTTGTACTTTGTGTGATGGTGGGTTTTGGTTTGGTTTGGTTTGGGTGGGGGGCGGTAGGGTGCAGGGAAACTCTGGATTGGATTATGGATTACATACCTCACGGATGGTCAATGTATGCGACATCATCTGAATGTTCACCTGCGACTGACTAGTGGGCAGATTATCACTTGAACGCGATTTGATTAATTGCTTCGAACCGCTATTGAGCACGGAACGGCTTTTTAGTAGCATTTCAGTCTTGATAAATATTCTAGAAATATACTGGGTACTGCAAAATGGATAACAGGAATTATTTATATGGAATTCTACTCTGTTTCAAGAGCTACCATACCTCAGTCCCCTAATACTAAACGCGGCATGGAGAAGTTTCGCCGGCGACACTGGTATCTTCTTGCAGAACTTGATCAAAGCGTTGCCAATGTCATTTTTAATATTATCCGGACTCCATTCGTTGTTCGACTGGCACTCCTTGTGGAACAGATTGAGCACGACCAGGGCCACACGGTACAGGACCTTGATGCCCTCGTGGAAATAACAGTCCATGATCCGCACCAGATGCTGGAAGGGTAGACCGGCTAATATCCACCAGCACCAGTCCATGAATACGCGCTCCAGCTTCAGGCCCGGACAAATACGTTGGAAATACGAAATTGCACTTTTCTATTTAAAATACAAAATTATTTGATTAACGATTGATTGATTGATTGATTGCTTGGGCGATGATTGAGGTGAGTGTGCTTACCGTGTGCTTTTTGGCTATCTGCATCACCGTCTTCCAGGTGACCTCATGCTGTAGTTTGGTTTGATTGATGAATACCTTCTCCTTGCTGCCCACCAGACCGGCGAGGCACATGTAGGCTTCCTCCTCTGCAAATAAAAATCAAGAATTGACGAATATTAGGAAAGCTGTTGGATCTGTGGATGATTATTCATCTTTTCATCGCATTTACTATGTGTTAAGGGAGCACTTCGAAGGCCTATAATTGGTTGCAGCGATCTCTCAAACAATTATCTGTAGCTTCGTATTATCGATGATTGTTGACTGCTAAGCTTATAATAGAAATTGTTGTATTCAAACACATTCAATCACTTGTTATGGTTATAAATATATTCATATACTGAGTAAGATTTTATATTCAATAGACTGTGTCAACTGGTCAAGATCTAATCAAAGTTTTCTTAGCAACTATAAATGACAATCCTAGAAACTAAAGAACTTTCCAGATTCCATTTAAGATATTTCACACTGTCATTTAATAAAGTGTCACATCAAGATTGAATCTCCTGCCGTATACATGGGGGACAGCATAAGTGAACCCCTAACAGGATTGGGGGAAAAATACCCATCTGGAGTCTTCTACAATGTAAGTGGGAACTACTGTCATATCTCCCAAATTGTAAAAACCACATACATTGCGTGTGCATGATACGGCACAATGATAAGTGATTTTTGTTGTTGGTCTGTTCTCAAATTCAAAATGTCAGCCCACCTCTGTTCTATATAATCCCCCTGCTAATCACAATCTTAGGTGCCTTAGACCTTGTAATAGTAATAATCATTAAAAAAATGAAGATCATCCTAAAGGCTAAGAGGTTCCTTAAGAGTCAACAGAAGTTTTAAGTGTTGAAAATAACTTTTAATTGATTATGTGCCCAGGATTCAGCAAGCACTCAATGGTATAAATCCATCATACACTCAGCGAATGCTCTGTTTAAATATGATCCATCAAATCTAACCAATTTATCGCGTTGCATATGTAATAGATGGTAAACAATATGCCCTGGCAGTCAGTCAGTCTATCGCAGTGATCAAATTGCAGTTTTTCCTAACAATTATCAACCTTATGACGGGCCTAACCTCAACCACAATTTATCCAGCCTTCCACCTCTATAGAGAACACCCCACCCCCGTCCATCAAACACTGTACAATAAAACCGAGCGGGTTTCTAATTTAATTGTGGAACTACTGCAGCAGCAGCTCAAAGCTCAGGGCGATGGGGGATCCATCTCCATCCAAGTGTTGATTGGATGAGAGGGAGGTGGTATATGGTATACGGTATATGGGTTTGTGGTTCTGTCGCTGACTACGAGCAAATGCATTACCGCAATGACGCAGAGGAAAATTGAATTGAGAGCTTGCCTTGAGACTCTGTCTGGGATGCACTTTGACCAGCACATCACAAATGCCATTTTCCATCTCCATTTGCCCCTCTCTTCAATTGCGAAAAACCATAATTAGCAGGGTGGCAATTTGTACTCTCTGTGTACACTCGGATATAATACATGCAGTATGTGGTGCCTGATTATTTGATTACAAAATTAGATCAATTTATGCAATGGCGAGTGCTAAAAATAATTCCCATTCCGCAGAAGAGTTCGTGGGGGATTCATTAGCTGTATTATCTGATGTTTGTAAAAAGAACTTTGATTACAAATCAGCAGTGTAAATGTGTAAACATTTCATATAAAAATGCAACCATCAATTAGCAATCAGTCGATTAGGGGGACTTTAAATTCAATTTAGATACTGAACCGAATTGAACCTTTCTTTTCTGGAGTGCGGATGATAAGGAGGAGGCGCCTCCATATTGATTTGTGCTGCTTGTGGCTCCTGTTTTGCATTACAAAGTTTAATTGCTTTCAAACGCTCGAGTAAACAAAAGTCGATCTGCCGCGCCGATGTCGTTATCAGTGGATTGTGCCGGGCAGGAACTTATCAGTGGATTACACTAGCCTAAGGCGGTTTGGCTTAGTTTATAAGAGATTGCTTTTAATTATAATTGGCTTTTCCAAAGCGTTCAGCGGGGAGCGGAAAGCCGAGTCGGGAGAGCAGCGTCCCCTGCGACCGCCCATTGAACTTTATCTGTTGCGGAAAGCCTCCAACCCAAGTTGGCAAACATTTGATAAGTTTATTAAATATCTTACGGGCAAGAGTCGGAGAGCGGGCATGACGCAGAGTCATATTCGCCGACTGCAGTATTCGGAACTGGCATTGGCATTGCAATGGCAATTGCAATGTGGGCATTAATCTGCAAATATTTGCATTCCACAGGCGACAACTCAAATTTTAATGAACCATCATTATCAATAAGAAAGAGCAAACGAGAGCGGCAAGATCAAGCTAAAGTCAACGATTTCGAAGTGGAATAAGAATGAACGTTGTAGTAGATAAAGTAGTAGGACTTTAGGATACCCTACTCTAGCCAGGAAATACACATTTATACATTGCAGAAGAGAGAACAAAGAAAGAGTAAAAGTATTGTACTCTTTGTCCTGAATAATAGCTTTATATGAAACTCTAGTAAATAGTAGCCCGGTATCTTTTGCTAAGAGAAAAAAACATCAGAAATATACACAGAACTTTGTGATCCACTGACTGGCAGAAAAACTTGACTATATATGTAGATCCTTTGCCTTTTCCCTGACCTTTTACATCCAACCCCACAACAGCAATATACCCTAGAATAAAAGCCCCGACTACCGTGCATAGTAAAGTAAACAATTTAAAGTAGAAATTAATCAAAGAACTGTCTCGCACACACCAATGAGCCTCTAATTAGGCAATTAAGCTCTGGAAAAAATAATCACAATAAAACGCTAAACTATAAATCGCTAGGGTTTCCATATGTATTGTGTGTCCGATAAGGTTTTGAGCTACATTTAAGTGGGTTGTGTATACAAAATACAATGGGCTACAGTGGCTACAGTGGCTAGCAAACATCCAAAGGTTGAACTGCCATCGGACAATGGAGCAGGGAGAGAAGGGGGCAGAAAAAGTGCCATTATTTAGACGTTAGCGAGCACGTGCCGAGTTATTTATGAGCCAGTAGGTGAGAGACCAAAAGATACAGTCGTAAACCCGTCTAAAAATAGTATCACATCTAAACAACCTCAAGTTAAGATAGAAGACAGAAAACAGGAATCATCCGTTTCTGCCTCCGCCTTAATTAGCTCAACAAACTCAAACATAAACAATGCAAATATTTCCAAGACCGAAAGACGGACAGACGGGCCGCAGAAACACATAATAAATTTAAATAAAAGCGAAAATAACATTTTTTCAATTGCTAAATGGGGGGGTAGACTGCAGAAGTCAGCAATGAAGACACCATTGAATGCCCTGCAAAAGAGCTTTCACACACCGACAGAACAATGAGAGAGAGCTTTCCATCAAAATTGTGCGTAGCGGTGCAAAGCTTACTAATACATTAACGGATGGTCATTTGTTTGTATGGTATACACTTTAATTTGTTTAGTTAGGTCATGGATGAATGGGGCTTAATCGCTATAGCATATACCACAGTGAAAGTTCTCCTCGATCTAAGATCTGAGATGGGGATCTAAGTGCCCTTACAGATGTTTACTATACCCTTAAATGCCTTGCGTCCAAATGGATTCTTTCACTCTAAATATTCACCTTTTTTTTTACCACTCCCCACCTGCCTCAAGGCTGACGTCAAAAAATAGCAAACCATCGAAATAGAAGTACATACTCGTGCAACACGTATATATAGAATATGCCATATATTTTAATCTGAATTGTGCGTGCCTCGAATCCCCAACTACTCGTATTCGTATATATGTACATATGTAGATTTGATGATGAGTCGCAGCCACACTCCTCCATATAAGAACCGTGCAAAATAAATATGCATGAGGCGAGAATGTTTGGGCAGGGCACACACCCGCAACGCCACAAAACAGTGGGGGAGGCGGAACGACATGGAATGAGATAAACATTAGGAACAATAGAGGAACAGGCAATGGAATAGGCAAACAAAGCCGTCATAAAGGAAAGAGTACAAATATGCGAGCATTTGTTTTGTTTCTATTCTGGGTTTTCAGTCTACGTTTTATGCGAATTTTATGCTCACGTGTTTTCGTCATTAGCCAAATCACAGCAGAGCAGAGGAAAACAGAAACAATAGAGAAGAGCAATTCTAGAAGAACATACAGTAAGAGCTCTGTTCAGGCTAAAAGTTTCCTTGGAGAAGAGATCTCATAGGAAAGAGAAATGTTACACTCCCGACAATCGGTCTTAAATGAAAATTTTCCTATGAAAGGAGCTTTACAGGAACTTTTTTTTATATCCCGAAAGCTCTGCGGCCGTGAATGCAATAATAAAGTTTAAGCTCTTTCTTTCCCTCTCTCTCTCTATTTAGAAGGCTCTTCCTTAAGCGGAACCTTACGATCTCTCTCTTTATATCCTGAAAGCTCTGCGGACGAGAATGCAAAAACAAAGTTCAGGCCGCGTTTGGGTACAATACCGCAAAAATAAAATACGATGCCATTTATTTCTCAGTCAGAGAAATCCCTGATACTACTCTACTCTAGGGCGCACTCCTGTCCTGCCGTCACTGTATTATCAAGCACCTAAGAAAAGTGTGTCAGTAAACTACGAATTGAAGAGAACTCAAGTGGGAGATAGAGACAGAGAGTAGAGCAATGGGGAAGAAGCCTTGAGAATCTTCCACCACCTCCTCCTTCGTTTGCCTTTCTGTTTACTTTAAGTGGGGTAAAGGCGAATCGAAATTCGCAAATTGCAGAAAGAGCCCCCCAATCGAATCGAAGCGAATCGAGTCGAGTCGTACATATGGCAATGACGTCAGAGGCAGCAAACAGAATGCAAACAGACAGAGACAGATACAAAGATACGTTTGCATATGGTACTACTATCTATATCACTTTAAACATTTGCTTATGTACCGGCGGCGTGGCGGCAGACTCTTGAACTTGAAAATGCACACAAATACACAAACAACAAAGAAGAAGGAGCGGAATATTCAATATGGAAATGCGTTGATTGAACATGCAGCTCATCGCCACTGCCATGCCACTGCCACTGCCATCTCATGCCCTGTCAGTTTTTCCATTCATTTTCATTTTGATTCGTTTCGTTTGATTTCGATTTCGATTTTGGAGTGTCCTTCATTTGGACACTTTATGGAGATTTTTATTTTTTGCAGCTGCCCATTCCGTTTCTGTTTCTTTTGATTCTGTTTATTCCACACAGTTTTTGGGTTTACAATATGGAAAAAGTATTAAATTTTCAGTTTATGGTTGGAAAAATGGATGGAATATTCAAGGGAATATATATGTACATAGATGATATATATTCAAGTACAAGGAAGATCTGTTAAGATTTTTGCTTTAATTCGTCTGCCACTCTTCGGCTCCTTCAAAATTCTAAACACATCGTTGGCGGCCAAGGCATAGGTTATCTTCCATCCATGAATTTCCGCTGTTTGGCCCTGAACTCTCTCTCTATGGATGTGGGTCTGTAGGAGAAACACGTCGCAATGCCGCCATCAAATATGTGACGAATGCAGTCCGGCTCTCATCGAATATGCAATCGAAACGGAAATTATGGCTCACCAGAAAACGCTGCAGGTCCACGTGACAGCGTCAAGGAGTACATAATAAAATTCTCGGAAATAATAAATAAATAACTACAGTCGAATTTCCGTACAACAAAGTTCTCTATATAACAAATTTATTTCCAGAACACTGCAATGCTATGTATATGCTGCAAAAATTACTTCTGTATTACGAATTTTACGTAAAACGACTTCCCCTTGAGTTTCGACTGTACTAGTATTGTTTACCATTCCTTTAACGGTATCCCTTTTTTAATATCTCTAAAGATTTTATGGCAGATTTATGAACCACAGAAATTTGGAATTCAGTTCAAATTGGATTGAATGGGATTTCTATAGCACGAATACATTCAGACAACGTTGTTCTGTGTACAAAATACGAAATCATAATAGAGGGAGAGACAATACTCTGCCTTGAGATCTCGACCGGAATTGAATTTTAATGTCTGCCCCAGACAGACAGATAGACAGATAGATAGACAGATGGGAAAAGGGGCAGTAACAAAAATTTCGTTCAGTGTAAACAAACCTTCAGAATGACAAGCAAACGCCGCCGGGTCTGACCTCTCCCCCAATCGGCTTATCAGCAGAGAGAGGCTCTCCCCCCGCCAAAAGTAAGACGCATAAGCCTCCCTCCTGTATGTACATTAACACTATATATAGACCCAACGAAATTCGAGATAATTGGGAATAAATATGAGATAATAACGGTCATAATGGGAGGAGCGATACTTAGAAACTTGAACGATCGCTCTCTTGCCTCTGTTGTTCTATGAATGGGGTCTGAACTGATCTGATCTTAGGGTTCAATAGCTGCCGATGGAATAGATTAGGGGCCTACCTATACGTTGCAGTATCGATGAGGTCTCGGGGGTTATCATCGCTTATAGGCACATGACCAGCTGTTTGTTTAATCTGTATTTTAAGCCTGGGAATCGCTTAAACAAAAGCTTCCGAAATGCATAGATCTCTGAAGGTTAAAGATGATTACCTTTCACTCCTCCTCTTCCTCCAGCGTCTCCTCCGTTTTGTTACTTGGAAATTTCCACTAAATTCCCAAACAATTGTCTGGATTTTGCCAGAATTGCACACATCTATGTCCACACCTGACTGGATTTAACCAATTTCTGTACAAATACTGTACTGTACTGTACTGTGCTGTATATATTAAATAGATTAAGCTACAAAGACTGTGTGCGCCCCCGACAATGCTGAGCAGCCTGATAATAAAGTAATACAAACAATTACAAAAAACAACAACAAAACATCCACCAAATGCGGAACTACGCGTACAGCAGACTGTTAGACGTTGATCATTTGACTACGGTCAAGAACGAGGTTCACTGGAAAAGGTTCACTGTTCACTGTGCGTTGCGTGATTGTATGTCTGGCAAGCAGTTGAACCTGTGCTTCCCTTTGACGACAACGGGATTTATTGAATAGAAAGAATCACAATCACAGTCCGATCCGATTGGATCACTATTGCAATTTCGATTACTATTAGTTTTGATTCGATTACCTATATCGATTATTATCAAACAGAGTTTTTGGTTAAATTTTAGAAACTATTCGACTCCCCAACTTAAATCTGGATGTCCTTAATTATTTCCTCAATAAACTAAACTAAAAAAAAAAAGAATTTGCTCCGATAACTTTACCCATTCGATAAATTATTTTCTGAAAATGCTATATACGTGAAAAAATCACATATTCAAAAAACCTTCAGTATGTTCTTATATCCACACCATATCGATCGCTAACCTTTAATCTGCCCTAAAGCCATGAACTACACTGTACTGTCAAAAGTTGTACAAAAGGAAGAGAAGAAAAGACGAAATTTACATTTGTAATTACGCATATTTGATGGCCCGGCTCATTGCATGTTGGCCAAATCAATTAGCCACTAAATCACGATACATCAATTTGCAATGAGCTGCGATACTCGCACAGAGAATCTCCCATATTCCCCTCCAATATATAGAAATTAAGAGAGCGAGAGAGATGTATAGTAAGAGTAGAGTGAGAGAAGGCAGGCGGCAGACTGAGTTGCCTTACAATTGTGCCACTTATTTGTGTATTTTGTTGAGGCGATAAAAATGACTTGAGCAAATATTGACACTTCACGTGTGTGGTGTGGAGTGGAGTGGATTGGTGTGGAGTACCCCCCTATCCTATAGATAGAACATCCAGAAAAACACAGAAACAAGTAATAATGTTATACTTATTAAAAATGTAAGATTGCGCAGGTTTGTCATCGGAGGGATGAATGGAAAATAAGGAGGACAAGGAATATAACTGAGCTCGAATCTCAATACAAGATAGGAACATAATGATTCAAGTTTTATGTATACTATATATATATATATCTGTAAAATCCTGGACACCGATTTCCTCTACTATTGCTCCCCAACTCCCAATTAATGATCGTTTTTCGATAACTTACCCGACATGAAATGCAAAAGTATCGATGTAATGGGATACAATACTGGACTGTAGGTAATATCGGGGCAATCATAGCCCAACACATTCACAATGCGATCGGCAACGGCACGGCCCGTGCTGGTCAGGTGATAGGGCAAACAGTGTGTGGCATCCACAAAGGCGGGCAGCATAATCGGTTTCTCCGACAGCTCTGTGGTGCCAAAAACCTTGGAGATGACAAAATTTATATACCATTCATTATTTAGTTGGGGTTCGCTGATTTACCTGATGGACCATCTCCCAGTAGAACCCATCGAGCATTTGCTGCTTGGTCAGGTGCTGGCCGCATAGCATCGGCCATAGCTGGGCACGTATGGGCGAGTTGATCGGCCAGGAGTTCTCTCTGAGTATGTTCTTTACGTCACGCTTCTTGCCCTGCTGCAGCAGCTGTTGGATTTCCGTGTAGGAGCGCAGTGCCGGCTCCTTGCCTGTAAATATAGATCGATTGTACGAATGCGATTAGCAAGGGTTTGATTACGGATTAAATATAGTAACATTTCAATTGATTAAACAACAAGCTAATTCCACTTAGGTAAGGTCATTACTCTACGCACTGAAGCACTGAAGATCAGGCCATGGTCCAAAGAAGTGTTTGAGGCTGCCGTTTCAGCTGCCACTTGAGGGCCATCTAATCATATGACATGATTGTTATTGTTATTTTCTATTTGTTTTAGGGGGGGCTCTTGAGTGCGCAGGAACCATTCTTTCACTATCATCAAAGTCGCAACCTGCACGCAGACCACTGCTCAAGATATAAATACACGTATATTCGCACCGATAAGTAGTTAAATTTCGCCTGTAAGAGCGGCGTGTACGTAATGTTCGAAATTACTCATTCGACAAGTGGTCAAAATAAAATACTTGAGAAAATGCATCAGATAAGTTTTGATACTTATATTGATAAAAAAAACAAAACCAAAAAAAAAAAAAACAAAAAATAAATAAAACACCAAACAGAATACTCCATGAAGTGCTCCACCAATTTGCTAAGGTTCACTGGAACTATAAATATTTAATGGTAATTTTGGTTTGAAGCAAAACATTTCTTGGGAAATCGTTTATCAGAAAAGAGTTTATAGGTTTGTCTACCATCACCCATAGGAGGTACACGTAAAAATCATAAAATAAGTTGAAATGTTGAGCAATTGATATTGAAAGGGCGTTATTCTCATGGATCAAAGTACAACTTTGTGAAATATTTCAAGCAAAAAGGAAAAGTATTTGGATAATTCAGGCAAATATCAAATATCAACTGAGAAATAATGGATTAATGGGTGGGTGGATTTACCCATTAATATATCACCGATGGAAAATAAATTAATTCTAGAATTACTATTTGCTACCGAATTTATTGATTATTTAATGATTATCGATAATCGGATCCGTTTATCCTCATTAAGGCTAACATATATTAATTATTGATTATTAATTAATTTGTTAGAAATTAAAAACAATTAAATCAAAAGAGACGACTTATCGAATTATTAATCGATAAATTTCGAAATTTAAATATGTCACTCATTCGAGATACTTCCTTCAGCTTGCAGTCATAAATACTAAATTATAGAAGAATTCATGTAATCGAATACCAAAGATCTATTCAAATGTAATTATCTGGCGTTCCTGACAGCCATTTTACCCTCTCTCCAAACGATATAGCAACCATATGACAACCGTAGATCGATGTTTGGGGTTTGTTTCTCTATCGCTCTGGTCAGCTGGTCATCAGCCATAAGTAGGACAACAGTTCCCCCACAATTCCCCCGATTACCCTTGAACTACTACCCGTCCAATGCCACATTGAATCACATTCGGGGGGGTGCGCTGTATCTGTATCTGTAGCTGTGGCTGGCTGGCTGCCATATTGATTAGCTATCTGGACGGGGTAATTGATTGCAGCGCGCGGACAACTCTCATTACAGCAAACGACAGACAGCTGATCGATTTTTGCATGACGTTCCCCTCGGTTTACCCCTCTCTCTCTCTCTCTCCCTCTCTATCTGCTATCTAACACCTGGTGTTATCACTCGCTACTGATAAGCATGGCAAACGGTAAACGCAGCGCCGGCCAGCGCCATATCAATATCAGTCATCAAAAAATCAGATACAAAGTTGGCAACCCTTTGATTTATTTACTCTTTCGGACTCTGTAGTTTTTTGTTTTTTATAATGAAATTCTCGTTAAAAACTGTATAAAATGTCATAAAAAATCATTTAGGGTAAATGCATTTGCAAATGATAGAAGAACGAACGATAAGATAGAAGATAGGAAGGGGGACGGTGGATGTGGAGAGTGTTCATTGCTGTTTGAAATGCAATAACAATAAAAACTGGTATAATTGAATGAGCCATCCACTTATTCTTTCTCTCTCTAAGGTCCCCACAGCTTGTGTGGGTAATTAATCCCCTCCCATTTGTACGGCATCCAATCCACAGCGATCCATTTGCATTTTCAAGCAACAAATATGGAAATACTGGAACTGGAGACTGGGGACTGGAGAATGGGGGGGACTATATGTACATATGTATGTGTCTATCTTATACAACATTCCACTCACAACAGATGCGGTAATTTTCCTATCAACGCAGCAATCAACATTATTTGTTTTGTGGCAAAAAGTAAAACAAAAGCACACAAAATGCATTGGATGCATAATTAAATGTATTATGATGTTACACAGATCTTAATGGGTCTAATCGGTGTTTTTATTATTCACATATTGTAAATCCCAATAAAATGCTGCAATCCCTAATCAGACATAAAATGTTTTGTCATTAAATTTAGCAATTACTGAAACAGATCCAATCTGTATTAAATAGCTTTATTTCTTTCTTTTTTTTGTTGTTCAAACAAAATACTCGCGTATCATTTGTTGTTGTTTTTCTTAATTTGGTTTGGTAAAGCATTTTACACAACCATTTGATTGATTTTAATTTTTTGTTTAAATGATTTTTTTCTTCATTTTTTTACTGCTTTTATTTTACTGTTTATATTTCCTTGAATTTACGGCAGCGTTAATTTTTTCCATTTGTGTTAAACATATTAAAATTTTGGTTTGTTTTGTATACATTTTATGATTTTTTCTTCTGTTGATGGATTGGAAACAATGATCGGATCGGGATCGGGACTTGTGTAAAGAGATTTATGAATGTTTTACATACATCTGTAACCTTGGGATCCTTTTGTATTATTTTCATATGTAAAAATTCTGATCATAATAATTGATCTGTTCTCTTCTTTATTATCAAATTTTATAATGTTTTAACTTTTTCTATATATGTATGTACCTTTGAATCTTCTTTTTTTACCACTTTTCCCCATTTTACTTTGCAATTCTCTTTCTGGCGTCATCTTGATCTTCCTAATTGTTATTTTGTTTAACTTTTCAGTTTCCGTTTAAACAATTCTCAGTATCACAGTGAATCATTGATACAAAATGCAAAATAAATAAAGCATTTTTTAGCGTTCATAATTAAATTAATATTGAAATATAACCTAATTAGCATTTACGTCTTTTATAAATGAATGGAAAATGTATTTTAAAATTTCTAAAGGAATGTAATCAATATATTCCCTATATGCACATGCCTTCATATTGTTCATTGTTCATCAAGTGAAATTATTTCAATTTGTTTTCAATACAATCGAAACGTATGAATTCCTTTCTTACAGACCCTTTTTCCCTTCAGGAAATATATGTATTCATATTACTACACGGATCATTAGATATCTAATTGAAATCGAAATACATGAAAACCAGCCTCTGATTTTGGTTTATCGCTTGTTCCTCTAATTCCATATGATTTCTTCTGATTCTAATTTAGCTAATTTCTGCGATTAATTACTGTCATTCCTCTGGATTCTGATTCTGTGCTAAATTTCCTTTCTAGGGATTACTTTAATTTCATTAAATTAATTAACTTTTGCACACCCGGTTCTAAATATTAACATAAATTTCCTGCTTTTTTGGCTAGTTTTTAGTTTTAGTCTGGAGTTTTTATAGTCTGATCTCAGCTATCGGATGGATGATGTGTGGACTTTTATTACCTGGACTGAGCTGCCAGCACTGGCATTTGGTTGTGATATCATTCGAGCTGGCAGCTATGAAGAGCGGCAGCTCAAAGAACTTTTCGCACTCGGGATCGACGTAGACGCTGCTCCGACGGCTGCTGAACTGCTCCAAGTCTTTCAGGCCAAAGACTTTGCCAACCATCTTTTTTTGTTGTTGTAACGTTTTGATGTTTCTTTTCTGTTTCTGCTTCTGTTACTGTTTCCTTTCCGTTTGTGTTCCGTGTGTTTCTCGGTGTCTTTTCCGTTTCTGTTCTGTTTCTGTATTTCTGTTCTGTTCTGTTCTGTTGTTCGATTTACAGTCTTGTTTTTTTGATCACTTGATTTTTTGGCATCGAGAACTTTTCGCGCACAACAACACCAGCAGCAACAACGACAACGACAGCGACCACCACATTTATGTAGATTTTGCCAGTCTCCTTCTCCTCAGCGTTCTCCTTCTTTTTCGTCTCTTCTCGACTGCCTTTTATTGTTTTAATTTATTGCGATCTGCAATTTGCTTTTGTCGTTGTCATTCGTCGTGCCAGAAGCAGCACTTGAATTTAATTTGCAACACATTTAAATTTTCAATTCACATTTTTTTCTTCTTATTGTTTGGGTATTTCAAAATTAATTTCAATATTTTTACACATTTATCGACTGTGGGGAGGGTTGAAAGATATCGTTAAAAAGCGAAAGGTGCGAGCGAGACAGTCGCGTCTCGTCTCGTCTCCCTCTGTTGCCCTTTGGCAAGCAACAACAAAAATATACGGGGGGTTAGGCCTACGTGCGGAGCGTTCGAATGCGTTCAATGTTCTCATGGGGCGGCCCGGCGGACAGGCCGGTTTCATGCTGCTTTCTGAATGAAACCAAAAAGCTTAAATGGGGTGGTGGAGAGAGCGAAAAAGAGAGCGCTAGTGCCTAGAGAGAGTGCAAGAAGGCGAGCGCGTAAAGCTCATTGCGCATGGGAATGGGAGTGAGTGAGAGTGCAATAAAACGAGCGCGTAAATCAAAGCTTCACGCGCATCGTGTGGGCTTGGCAGAGAGCGAAAATGAGAGAGCGTCACTAGAGTGAGAGAGTGCATGCGGTGGACTACACTAAAAGACAAGAAAGAAAAGAGGCTGCTGGGAGATTGATCGTTTTTATTGCAGCTTTAAAAGTGATCCTATCTGTGGCGTTCCGATCAACATATTCTCAGGCCCAACCACATAGCCCGATTCTTCATTGTTTTCTTAATATGTATTGTAAGTGTCCCAAAGAAATGCACGAGAAGGAATGTGGTATCGGGAGTGTGTGAGTGTGAGTGCAAGCAAATAAGCTTTTTACATCAAAAGAGCGCGCCCTGTGACAGATCACAACCTGGTGGCGCGTGCAAGTTTTGTGTGAGCTTTTTACTGTTTATTGGTCTCTCTCTCTCTCTCTCTCAGTCTCTCTGCTTTATTCTATTTTCTGCCTATTTTTATTGTTTTTGTTCTTCTTTTGCGAGTGTGTTTTGTTTGTTTCGGATTCTCGGCAGCAGCGTAGCGCTTGTCGGCGCCATAGAGCAAACAGCTGTTTTCTGTTGTGCTTTTTCTGATCTGATCTTATCGGCTCTCTCTGCTTTTTTCTCTTCCCATCTCTGCTTTGCCACAGGACAGAGACGAGAGGGGGTTACGGTTTACCCAAATCTTAGTGTAAATAATTTTATAAATAGCTTTTTGTGGGAAATGTCGTAAGCAAATGCCCCGCTTGGAAAATCCCAGGAAATATTTCTTTGCTGTAACCATTTTCGCTGGCATTCTTTTCGTATACGTAATGTGCGTCTAGCGCTGCGCTGCCATCTTATTTATGGGGGGAAAGTACACACATAAAATTTATGAGCATTTTTCTTTGGGTTTGCTGTAAAAATTGTAAAAATATTTGTGCGCCACGGCATGGAAAATTTCTACATTCCTCTACAGCACCCCACTTCGAACGCCTCTGAAAGAAAATTTATGGGAAACCTCAGTTGCGAGGAATTTTCCTTTTGAACAGGTGTTTGGGAGCCGAAGAGTTGCGTGTGAAAAGTGGGCTTTTTGGGGGTATGCCGGAAAGCAGACGAGACCCAAATTCAATTAGAATATTTTTTTTAAGATTCTAAAGAATTTCCTTGTGTATCTTTTCATTAGCAAAGTTGTAAAATGTATTGCTCATAAAGAAATAAATATCAATCATACAAAAATAATAATGTTCGAAGGTTTTCAAACGCCCAAAAAAATAAAAACTCAAATAAAAAATACGAAATAAAAAAATACTAACTCTAAGATCTCAATGTACTCAAATAACTGTATAATCTCAATAAACTGAATAGACTGAAGGTAATAAGTACTACATTTAGTAAAAACTTTTCATATTAAAATATCTACACACAAAAATTAGTATTTTAATACAAAAATACTAAACAATAGAAAACGAAATAACAAATAATATAAAAGTCCCATGTGTAAATTATGTGTAAATTTTTAATATTTTGCATTGATCTAGAGACCTAAAGACCTCGTTTTGCGGTTGGAGATTTGCGCACGAGGAAACCCAAAACTCAATTTACCGAACAACAATTTCCAAACAACCTCTCACGTGAGAAGCTTCCTTCCTGCCCGCCGGCCCCCCTCTCTTCGATACATAGCATCATAGCCATCATCTCAAACGCATTTCAACACAATTTTCGTTTCGTTTGTTTATTTATTTATATTTTTTCCTACACTGTTGATCTGTTGATCTTTTTTTAGCGTATACGAAAATTGATTTTTCACATGTTTCGTCAGGCGAAATAAAATTAAGTCAAAGCTAACGCGATTCTTGGCCATTTTGTACGGAACAGAAATGTTGAACGCAGACCAACGCGTGCCCAATGTGCCGGTGGCGGTGCCGATGGCAGATGAAAAGCGATTTTCCCGTGGCAGGGGCAAAAGATTAATTAACCAAAATGTTTTGAAAGAAAGAAAACCCAAAAACAAAATAAGCCTGATGACAATTATCTTCGACTTGGCTATATCGGATTCTGTTTTATATTCTCCGTATTTTTTTGGGAAGGGAAATTTATGAGAGAGTGGAGATTGCCAAGAATTCTGGCGACACTTAAGTGTTGCCCCATCAAACAAACACACCTCCGAAAGCAAATTTCAAAACTATATATATACATTAATGTATATGGCAATCTGCGTTCTGTGAGTCCCCTAATTGGTCAATCATAAGTGATGTATGAAGGTACAAGTCTGGGGAAATCAAGGAGCCCATAAAGATTCTACCAAAATACGCCATCATAGCACCTAATTGCACTCTAATTGGTATCAGTGAAGTGATCGTAAAACAATTATAGATAAAGATTTCCCTGGCCATATCTTTACGATCCAATGCTGACATCTTTGACTGGCTCAATAGCAGAATAATTCGAATGCATTTACATAAGAGTCCAGAAGATGTCAATTGATTCTTTGATTAATTTGAATAGTAATTGACGTAGTTTATTAATCAATTCGTGAGTTTCTTCTAATCCGATTGGCACGAATACCTTGAATAATCGTTAATTGTGGAATCTTGAACCTTTTGGATCCTATTATTAGATGATAAATTCCTACGATGCGATTGGAAAACCAACGCAAAAGGCGCCGTAACGATTCTCAATAGAGATTTTGGCAAACAAATCTGTATATCTGTTTGGATTGTATGTAAAATAGAATCAAATTATTGTGACATGATCTAATGTGCAATTTTTAGTTGGCGGAAACAATAAAATTAAGCAGAATCGAAACGAATACGTATTGTACGTAGAAGGGGCAACACATTCTGGGCATGCAAATTGCAAATGCAATTTATTAGATTTTGTTCCCCTCTCTGACGGCATTTGTCACCGAATCGGGTGCCAACAATAGCAACAAAATGAAAAGCAGGCTTTCCTCAGGGGTCGAAGCTTTCAATACCCTGGCAGATCGATCGTTTCTGTGTTTCTCTGCATAGAAGATATAGATCAACGGATCTCACTTGACGCTGATGTTATAAGAAAAGATTGCAAAGGAGAATGCCCAAGAATAGTACTAAAACAACATACATTGCGTGTGCATGACCAAACATATTGCTGCTCGATTTAAGGCTGGCATTCGACTGGCACATTTTCGTATTTATTATAATTTTATTGTTTACTAAAATTGAAAAATCCCTCCCGCCGCTTATATAGTCATCCGATTTAGATCAGAAATTTTCAGAGAAGCCAGAGTCTGTGGAATCCTCCAGATAGCATCAATATTAAAGGACACATTTTTCATGGTATTCTGATATGATTCTGTTCAAAATACTAGAATACCCCCCAATAGGGTACAACAATTGCCGACTGCAGCTAAATATAATTATTCCCCCAAGGGAACGGAAACCCACGAAACAAGCAACGTTCAACCGATTTTCCTTTTGGCAAACTGTGCGGATTAATGTTGTTATTGCCGAGTGTTTGTTTGTTGTCTCTTGTTTTGATTTCCAAATTGTAGACGTATTTTTCGGTTTAATTGCATCAAACGGCCACAGCAGGCGTCATTGGATGTACGGGTGTGGTGTCAAGGGATTTTCAGAAGAAACTGTTGGGATTTATCTAGGGGGAAAGACCTTCGAAAGGTGTAGAGGAAGCGTACGGCATAATTTGGTACAATTATTTTATTAATTAGAAAACAAGATGAATCAGGAATGGCAAATAATATTCCTAGGAATCATTTTTAGGCAGAAAGATGTCAAAGTTGTTCTATTAGAGACGATTAGGAGTCGATTTATGTATCGATTTGCACATCTATCGTTTATCAGTACCTGATAACCCAAAGATATAACCTTTCCCATGTTCCGTTATTAAAATTGACCGTTTCGTGTTTAAAAGAATATTATTACTTTTCAAGGAGTGTAATTTTATTTATAAAAGCTGTTCTCGAGACTTGCAAATTAATTCGTTTATCGTTGAGTAATTTTGTAAAACAAATTTGAATATTTATCCAATTTATTTTTATAAATTTTGATTTACTTCAGATACAGATACAGATACGATATGTGATACATACATAGGTAGTATTCACATCAATTTAGCTCTGGCTTGAGGCAGGCAACAGAGAACAGAGAACAGGGGAATGGTCAACGAGCCTGCTTGCCGCTGCTGCTGCTGCTTCTGCGGCTTTGGGGGCTGTCAGATTGTTCAGATTGTTTAGCGAGTGCTATAAATATCTTTGACCGATCGTGAGTTTCCTATTTGTCAATTAGCAGCGTATTCGCTTCATATTTTCGTTGTATTTTGGACTATATTACGAGGGACGAGGCACATGACAGGCGCGACCTTTTTGATCTTTTTTTACGAGTACGCCTATATCTCTCAGCTGCTTCGGAGTGGGAGTGCCTGTAGAGGGGCAGGAAACGTGGGTTGAATATTCGCAAATGAATATTAATTGAGATTCGATGGGGATCGTATAAAGTCCGCTTTAAGTGGGCGGTTGAGGGTGGTTCTCTTTGGTTCTCCGATTTGCCACGGATTTGCCACGAGTGGGGAATATGGCATATGGGAAATTAATCAACTTATTGCCGTGTTAATTGCATTTATTAGATGCCTGATTGGCGCCTTTTTGAGCCTGGCACAGAATGTTGCTTTGTTTTTTGTTTGTGTTTATTTTTTTTTAAGATTTTCATTTGAGATGATTTTTTGCAGTCGCCTGCATTTGGCATTCGTTGAACAAAAACCCGTTTCATCGGTCAGCTTCTGTTATTGCACTTAACTGAAGTCATTTCGGAATTATATATTCAATTGATTCGATTCTCTTTATATGGCTTCTCCCTCTCTCTGTCTCTCTACAACACGTTTCTTTTATTATGGGCATAATTTTGCATTCAATTATTGTTTAAAGCACACACAAAAAACCCCTCTTCAATACATTCAGTTTCCATTGTTGCGGTTATATTTTGCTCTAGAAAAGTTTTATGAAGAATATCGTCTTTAAACGACAGATGTTCCTCCCTGGAAAAGGTATGAACCCATATGGAGGCTAGAAACGCTGTAATATCTGAAATTTATAAGATATTGAGCTGATATTCAATATATTTGTGCACAATGCTCTTTTCTAAAAATCTAGAAAAAATCATCCTGATTGGATAAGTATTGAAGACTGAAAACAGTAAAATGTATTTGGTATATTTTGGTATTTTTCCAGAAAATCAACCAAAACTTGCTATGTACGCTCTGTGTATTTAGAAATCCTGTACACTGTGTTTGATATTTTCCAGTAATATAAGATTTTAGAGACCCATTTAGATCAATTTTTAATGCACAGCAAAGGCACAAGAGTATTTCTGTTAGAGGGCGACAGCACTTGAGGCGCACACATGGCGTATGCGTAATCGAAAGCAACGCGCATTCATCAAGCGTACGAGTACATATATTGTAGCAATGACTGACTGCTTGATTGACTGACTGACTGACTGACCATTGAACGCAACGCACGAGACTATTTGCACACAACCAAAAACTGTGTATATAATCGTATACGTATATTTTGTTGTTGTTTTTGCTTATCGTACTCGGTATTTTCTTGTTTATTTTAGAGTTTGGCAGCTAGGCGTGATAATTAACGAGCCGTGATTTAAAAGTCGATTCGCTTTTAATGTGCATTTCAGATTGCAGTTTTTGGAGGCTGCCCCATACACACACACACACACACTCGCACACTGGCACGCACAAGTTTACATACACTCGGACACACACACTGTGGATTGTATTTGTATAGGCACACGCACTATATAAACATTTAAGGTAATTACGTTGACACGCGACTTGTTTCGAAAACTATTCCGAATTTCAATTGATCCGCCTGTCTGTCGGTAGGTCTGTTTTCTCGCTTTTCCTTTTCCACCCTTTCCACTTTTATTTGTCGCCTTCTTTCTTTCTTTCGTGATTTGACAGTTGACAACTTTTTGGGCTTGGGGGCAGCACACGGCGGCTAGTGAGAGCGAGCAGTGCAGGAGTGCGACAGAAAGCGACCGCAACGCCCGAGGGTTGAACTGAGACTGACTGAGGCTGAGACTGAGGCAGAGGCAGAGGTTGAGCGAGCAAGCGATCATCGCCGTGTGTGTTCGGGAGGGGAGAGAGAGAAAAAACAGGTGAACGATGCAGCCGCGCGACACACTTTTCTGCGAGTGGTGGATCTATCTGCAAAGCTCTTGCAAAAGCTCGCTAATTAAAAGCTCTCAACATGTTTCACCTGAAGTTGTTATTTGTTTCACTCTCCAAAGGTTCGTTCAACTTCGTTCGGGCTGGATATTTTCGGGGGCGCGTCTAAGACGGGCTCTGAAACGTGGGGCGTGTTTTTGGGGAGTATAACGTAGATTTAGGCCTAGTTCAGGAGCTTGGTTTAGCACTAGTATACAAAGCTGTTTTATTAGGTTTAGAAGCTGTACAGTAGTCGATGAGTCAAAGATAGACTTTGAGTTGTTCTGGTATTGCTTCGTCCAAGTCCAAACAGCATGTAGATCTTTGTAGTTCAGAGATTAAAACGTTAAGTGGTTCATGGTTTGGTTATGGGTGCACTTTCTGCAAGTACTGTATGCATAACAGCTGCCGGAACTGATTTAAAAATTCCCTGCAATTAGCCTTCCAGCGGAGGTGTGTGCAATGCAAATGCCATACATACTCAAATCAAACAAATCATTCGCGTCGTAAGCTATTTATTCAAATCGAAAATAATCATATTAATCGATTGATACTACGATTTTAATTGCTATTGAAATGAACCTCATACTCGTATCTACGTTTATTGTGTACTATAACTGACCTTTGCTTGTTTTTCTCTGTGAATTGTAACATCATGAGGTGATCTGAGGTGCGGTGAGATCAGAGAATGAAAAGAGTTGAGACTCAGGAAATCAAATTGAATGCGACTAGCTATTGGAGGGAAAAGGAAATACGCAAATGAAGACCGTTTGATAATTATAACTTTTATGCGGAGCACTCATAGTTTTTTTGCATCAATATCTTAAACAGGCATCTCATTTACTTGTTAAGAATGACGTTTTTTCACTATTTGCCATCCATTTATTTACTCATATTGAGTAAATGCTTTCTGGTGATCCGCAATCATCTCTTATCCAAAACAATTCTCTAACAACTTATTCAAATTCTTAAAAACATCCTCAGCTTAAAATAAAATTAAAATTAATAAATTAAAACCCACAACAGCCTTTATTTAATTTCCAACAGCCATCGGCAATATTATTTAGCCGACAGTGTGCCACACTAATGTCCCGAAATTACCATGCCACCGGCACAGGTAATTAACAAATTTAAAGCATACTTTCGGGCAGTTCATTAAAATACTGCTACCAGCAAGGCGAAAAGGCAATTATTATGTGAACATCGTGCTTAAAACGAATGAAAAATTAATTAAATGGGCGGAGAAAGGGGCGGGGATGGAAGTGCAAATAAATATAAAGTTTTATGAACCAAAAGTAAAAGCAAAAGTGTGTTCAAAACTGTCTAATTGCAGAGGAGCATTGCAGGCAAAAAATTGAAATGAATGAATTGGTGCTGGTCTGCCCCAACAAATGTTTCCCTGTTATCTAAACAGTGCGCAATACAAACACTGTTATCGGTTGGATCTCAGAAGAGAACGAGAGAGAGAGAGAGGAAGCACTGAGCGAGCAATCCGCCGGTAGATTTCTTTCCCTCTGCATTGCTTTAATGTTACGAATTTTACTGTTACAATAGCAACAAAAAGAACAGTTTCAATACCCTGTAATCAGGTAGGACAAGGGTAAAGCATACTATATCGTACATTTATGTAACAAGCAGAAGATTTCTGAGTATTTATGGAGGAGGGAGGATTTATTTATATAAAATTTATCATTGACAGAATTTTTATTATTATTATACATATAAATATAAAGAAGAAATCAGCACAATCAGGGCATCGCATAGTCCTAATATTGGCAGTGGCATTCCTATCTATTTCGCCTCTTTTTTGTTTCGTGTTTCGGCTTTTATCAACGCAGAGAAATTTGAAAATCAAAGAGCAAGTAAACAAAGCCAAAAAGATTACCTAGTGCGTGACGTTCGGCTGCTTAGTGACCTCAAAGAAATACGACACACGTATACGTACATAGTCGTACAAATATATGTATATGTATATATACTCGTAGCATCTGTACATACTATATCTAATTAGAGGCGCCGCTGTTGACAGGAGGGGGCCATAAGAGCTAAAGAAAAGAACATTAGAAAATCCTACAAGAAATTACATTTGAGGGGCACATTTCTGCCGATTGTTTGATGGATTTGCTCATTATTTTCATCGATTGTTTGATCGACTTAGAAACCTTTCTAAAGATTGGGGAATGTGTGCGTGACGTGCAGCGAATTCCAACAGATGTTCAAATATTTATTGATAACTTTCAATTGGATTTTATAGGTGTCTATTTTAATGGAAAGTCAACCATTTTTCGCGTCTATCTTCGTCAAATAAATGTGTGTCAATCAGACAAGGATTTCTTTGATAACTTTTATAAAAAAAAAATATATAAAAAAACAATACTCTTCACTGACGAAAAGACCTTCCGCTTGGCCCTAATTACAAACAAGAACAAACCGACGAGCATGCGATCTGTCGTCACGCAGAGTGTCGTGCTCGGGGGCGCACGACCATATAGACCGTCAGGCAGACAGGCGTACGACAGACCCCTCATAATACTATACATACATCCACTGCCCGCCCTATCTCTTGCCACCTTCATCAACTTTCAACAGCCCAAAGCCGTCGTTGATTGTTTTATGCGACCCAAAGATCAAAAGAGACCCCAACGACATGTGGGCGTGTGATCTGTTGCTTTTTCGACAACGGATGAGATCCGATGGATTGGATTGGGGTGAAGAGGGCTTTAGGGGTAGGGCGTGCGCATCTGAATTATTGCGGATTTGATCTCTGAACTCACAAAGAAGAAAAATACGTAAAAATACGATAGAATGGCGGGAATGTTAAAGAATCTCTGGTTAGATATTGGGAAATACTTTGACAGTTTTAACAGATTGTGCAAATGTTTTGAGCAAAACTTAACACATGTTTCAATCCTTTTTTTTAAAGATCGTTGAGATGACAGCACAGTGATTGATGATATAGTGATCGGATGTTGGAGAAACTGTACTTACGTTAATGTATTGTGAGAAATAGTGCTCTGAAACTGGTTACTGATTCAGCAATTTGTAATTTGTTTACAAAATCGCAAACAGATCTTTACAAACTGAGAATATTCAGCATAAAAGCTACAAATGCTACAAAAATTATACCAAAGACCTTTGAATATTTGATAAAAACAAATTCACATGGCTAAAAATATTCCTTCAAGTATAATAATTTCTTAATTGTGTTAATCTAATCAAACTCGAATCAACTCCGAAATAAAAGCCAACCAAAATGAGAGCAAATTCAGTTAGCAACTCCCCCAAAAGACTGGCTGTCAGGGGGTTCTGTTCTGCGTTTACTTGAATTTTACTTTTATTTTGGTTCAGCGGTCAAATCGGTCAAAAGATTCGCCAAGAACAAAAAGATTCGCCAGCAAAAAATCCCAATGAATTATACATCAAGAATGTATAGCAAAAAAACAAAAACAGAAATTTTGGTGACTATAAAATATGCGAGCAAGTGACTTGCATACATACATACATAAACGATATACAAAATGCAAAACAAAAATTGTAAAAAAAATAATAATAATAAAAATTAACCGAAGAATCCTCTTGAAAATGAATAAAAACAGAAATGGACTAAAAATAAAGACAAAAACCAAAACAGAGAAGGAAACAAAGAGAAAACGAAACGAAACGAAATATAAATAAACAAAACCCGACACGGAAAAGCTAGCTTTAGGGGAGACGAAGCTGCAGATACCCTTCGAGATCGGTCGTTTCTAAGGATCATCCTCGTTCACTTGGTCATTCACCAATATGATCGTCGGTGTCCAAGATCGACCAATGATCCTTCGTTCGATCTTTGCACAGTAAGCTAGAGATTTTTGAATTCAATGCGAATATCTTCAGTACCAAGAACATTTTGTTTCACAAAGACTTCGCTTCGATATGATATAGTGATTCGATCTTGTCGGTTCTGATCTATATAGGTCGTGGATCAATGAGATAGTCTTGTAGAGTTTCATCCAGATGGGTCTTAAACTAAGAAACAGACGCGAATATGTAAATTCTTAGACGATCCCTCTCTGCATTGCAAATATACATATATCTGCCGAAAATCCATAGTACCCTCTGTGAGCGTATAAATGCTGAAAGAAATTCGCGAAAACCAGTTTGTGTCGGTTACAGAATGCTGAGAAAAATCTTTCGAGGCACACTTTTCGCATATTTTCAGAGGCAGAGGCAGCAGCACGTGCTTTCTGGCCAGGCAGATGGGGCAAGGTGTCCGCGAAGGGGCGTGTGCCACAAGTTTTTAAACAATTATTGGGACTATCGAAAATTTCTCATACACACACACACAAAATATGTATACAAATATATGTATGTATATATAGAAGATCGCCTGATTGCCAGTGGAAAATTTTTCATCCGAAATACAAATATTTCTTAGATGATTTTTTGGAAAAAACATTTTCCGATCTCACAAGTGGAACATAAAAAATTCCTTTAAATTAAAATTTATGCCTTTAGTTTTTGTTTTCTTTTTTTTTTTGCTTTGCCTAAAACATAATTTCATTTGGCATTAAATAGCAAAACAAAAACGTATTTTCCTAAGGGGTTGCACGTCAGCGGGGGAAGAATTGGGGAAGAATATTCTGTTTCCATTTCGCTTGCGTAAGCAAAAATGTTATTATTGCTAACAAACAACAAATAAATTCTCGACTTTAAGCCATCAAAATGATTATTTCTATCCGAATTGTTGCTGCAGATGGCACGTGGCCTGTGCGACACGGAAAATACCACCAAAATATATCTACATATAGATATTTAAAATTAGCCAACGATGTACGACTATAGATAGATAGATACTATATGTATGTACGCTTCACAGATGCGATTGATCATGCTAGTTGACAGCCATCAGAGTCTTTCATTGGGTATCTGCTGTATTTCATCTATGGAGTGTTCGGTTTTGTTCATAATTTGCATTAAGGCAATTATTGAACATTTTTAACATTCAAATAATCCAAGTAAACTTCTTCGTACGATTCTCATCGGGGTTTTCAAGACAAATACACTCCAGGAACCTTTTTTTATGATATCTATTGAGTTAGTTAAAATTTCCAACAGACATATGTATGTATGTGTATAGGGTTTGTGCATAAGAACTTTTTATGGTTCCATTAAGAAGGGAATCCTTCATAAACCCCTAAATTATATGGAAATTCTTTGGTTTCCTTTTTCGAAATTCCTTTCAACATATCTTGTAAATTCTTCGAACAATTTGTGATCTAATATTTTTAACTTTATCATTTTTTATTCCTTGTTTAATTCGAATTCATTTTATAATGTCAGACATCCATCAAAATATATCCATATTTTAACATATCTGCAACGCAAATTTTTCTTATTAAATTTAAGCGAAAATAAATACAAAATGTTGCCGCCCCCATAATTCTCCTGTGGAATAACATATTTTATCTCATTATCCCATTCCCAATCACATGCTCAGCAGCAGATTTAAATTGGGGGAAAAAACTTTTATCAGAAAGCCAGAAAACATAAGCAGAAAACCACAACAGGAGGAGGCAAAAGTGATGATGAAAATTGCATTTATTTATAAACAAATTAATTGGATGCCGGCCAAGAGTACCATAAAAACGTGAATATTTTTATTTGTTTGCCCACTCACAGCGGTCCCCGATCCACGATCCCCGAGAGAGAGAATCATCTGTGGAATCTTGGTGTCTACGTGTGCATCAAATATTAAATCTTATTTATGAAATATAGATAATATCGAAAAAGTATAGACCCAATGGAAATTCTAGTCAACCTACGCAGTGCCTCAAAAGGAACCCGTGGCGTGATTTTATTCGATTAATCAATTTGCATTGGTTCGTTTCGCAAAGAACAAATTTCTTCCATATACTTCCATATATAATTGGGTTTTATCCATTTATCCATTTATCCATATGCACACACTCGTAATGGAACTGTGTGTGCACAAGGCTCATTATTTTGTAAATCAAAATCAAGGCCAATCTCGATGTCGATGTCGATGTCGACAGGCGTCGCGAGGGAGGAATTCTGGCGTTATGGTTCCGAGGGGATATGGGAATACGTGGAGGATGGAGACGGTAGAGTGCCCCACTAATGGTTCGATTGGCTGGGATCGCCTGATTGCATTTGGAATTGAAATTGCATTTAGTGGATTTCGCCATTTGGCATTCTGACAAGCGCGTTAGCCCACAGCGAGGGTGGTACGAGCAGTTACTTATGAAGGCGGAAATTCTTGGAAAAACTCGAAGAAGATAGCCAGTGTGTACTCAATCGAGAAAGTTCTTTTGAGCTGATGCGTGTATTTTTAGTATTTTTATCCACTTAAACGATGTTGCAGTATATTTTCTGTGTTTTCATCCCATCAAACATTTTAGTGTAGTATTTTGTATTACTAAATGCTGTATGCAGTAAATTCAGTATTTTAATAAAGTAGTATTTTCAGTATTTCTGTCCGCTCTAGCGATATTTTGGTATATTTTTAGTATTTGTATCCTGTCAAATCTCTTGGCATAGTACTTTTATTTAGTAGATTCAGTTTTCTTTTTAGTATTTAATATTAATTAGAATCTCTTATGAAGGAATGTGTTATTCTAGTAAGAGATATCTTATCTTAACGATGTTTAAAAACATTCATGATGGTTCTCCAGGCTTTTCGGATCCCAAGCATGTAAAAGTATCCCCATAGCTATCTTCATTCTGAAATAAGACTTACCTAACCCAAGACCCTTCTTTCGCCTCTCTTTCGAACCAATACAAAATCAAATCATACGAGTACGAGTACAAGTATATTCAATATCCATATTCATTCGCCCCACCATAAACCATAATCGAATGCAGCGTAAACAGAATTTTTGTAAAGCTGTTAAATGCAATTGGCTTTGATGGCATAACTCGCATGGAAATGCATCGAATTTGCAGTTTTTCTGGCAATCATAAGACGCAATTATATATCACTTTTGCTTTGGTTTTCCTTCGTATCGAAAAGTGTATACATGCATATATCCATAAGTATGTATCTATCTGTCAATATTATTGTTTGTGCTATTTGGGTCAACACTTGTTGGTGTCTTGTACCCTTTTCGAATCGTGTTATTTCCGAGATGGATAAGCTTTCGATTGTTTGATGTTTGGTTTAAGTGCGAAAATTCTCGGACCCTGTTCACTGTGTAAATAAGGTTCGAGCAAGGGCAGAAATTTCGTTGTAAAAATCACATGTAAATTGCAATTTGCATTTTCAAAAGAAAAATAAACAGAAATAATTCCATTTTCCGAAGGAAATTCTGATTGAAGAGCGAAAAGTGTAAACAAAAAGGAAAATTTACTTGGGGCACTTGTAGGGCAGACACAAAGCGATACTCTATAAACATGGAGGGGTTTTCAGTATGATTTAAATATAATTTAAACAAAGTAGTCATCACTGATGCAGATTCTTGGACATTCAGACTACTCTGGAGGGGCTATTCAGGATTCCGTTGTATACCCCCTGGAATTCAGGTTATAATCCTTTTTTGTACCAGTTCATGTTCAGCTAAATTAAAGTTATTTCTTGTGGTAAAAACAGGATATTGCTTAAGAAATCGTAGAATAACTATTCTCCTTGTTCCCGTTCGATTAGGGACACTTCTTTCCGTACAATCCTATACGAAATCCTGTCAATTATTTTAACTTTTTCGTTAACTGTACGACTCTGTATTTAAATAAAATATTTTTCTGCCCTGGGCAATATTTACACAGAGCACAGAGCGGACTGCATTAATTTGACAGTCGGTTGCCGTCGGGTTTTTCATAAATAACTATAAATATTTGAATTTTATTTCATTTTACGCTTGCGTGCTGTAATAGCCAAAAAAATCACAAAAAAAACTGAAAAGAAACTGCTGGTCCGAGAGATCTCTCGAAATGGTTCTCCAGCGAAAAATAAACCCGTTGGGGTTTCTGGCTTGGGGGCAGGCGACTGCAGAGTGGAAATATTATTATTGCCTTTGATTATTTTTGCAAATGCCTATAATTAATTTATATCTGTATTTGTTTGTTTGATTTTTGTTTTCTGCTCTTCTGATTAATGTACTCGAATTTTGCCCGAAACGCAATTAAAAAGAAAACAAATATTCCTTTCGGGAAAGATATAAATTAAAATTGTTCCCACACAATAACAAAAGAACATGTGCTCGAGGATCGTCTGTGGATCATATGATACGTGTGATTCTTTGGCGTGGGCACTACCTTCAGGTACCTGAAGAATCGCTGAAATATACGACCTCTTGAGGCGATTTTTTTGTTTTTGCACTGAGTTTCCCAAAAATAATCATTTAATTTTAATCACCAATTGTTTTTGGCTTTTATTGGGATTTATGTCTTGTTTATTTGCATCAATTCTCATTTATATCTTTTGCATTTGTAAACAAAAAAGGATATAAAATTGATGAGAGGAAGTGAAAGGGCTATCATAATTTCTATGATTCCGAAATTGTTTTTCGGTATTGATATATCTATAGAAATTTGTATTTATTTATAAGCATAATAAATGTAGCCTCTTGATACAAGTCCCAATCGGTAGTATAGAGTCACGGTAATCACGAGATAGGCCTCATCAATAAACATCTCCAGTTCTTCATACTCTGATAATCCAAATCGTAATACTTATGTATGCAGTATGGAACCTTCACGAATTTCATCGCGCAATCCACAGTATATTCATCCGAAGGCTCCAGGCAGTATACACACACACACACACACACACACACATGTGGAAATGTAAAGTACGACACCAATCATCAGAAATGTGGGCGGAAAAATAATCAAAACCCGACCCGTGATGCCGAAAGATGAGATGACACGATCCTCACTTTCAGTGGGCAAACGGCCAGAACAGATCCTCTCGCACTTGATGTCGTCTTGGAATCTGTTTCACACCTCGTTAAAACCTCAGTAACCTTTTTCAAGTCTTTTTTCAAACATGACCTAATTTTTTACAGCACGACCTTTCCCAGGTGCCAGAAAGATGCACCAGCGTGCGTGGACGCAGCTGTGTGATCTATTTGTGGCCCGAGAATGCAAAAACAAATTTTTAAAAGCCCCCAGAAATATGGATATTATATAAAAACCAAAAAGAAGACTTTACTTACCGGTTGGCTTGGGCAGATTGTAAAAGTCAAGGGTTTTGATTTCCGAGGTCTCGACATGCGGCGCAAACCCCTCATACAGATCGCTCTCCTCCACAATGCCGCTCAATTTGTCGGCCTGTGCCGAGGCGTCTCCACTCCGATGGTATGGCATCTTTTTGGCCAGGTTTGCAGTCGTGTGTGTGCCCTCCTTTGGGTCACTTTCCGTCGCTGTCAACTTTTTGATTTGGGTTTTGGCTCAGAGACCACTCCAAGACCTTACACCTTACTTCGGGTTTCCGTTTCTGTTTGTGTTACTGTTTTGGGCAGGAGGCAGTTGATGAGTAAATCTCCTTCGTTGTTTCTTTTATTGTTTGACTAGAAAACTTTTAGATATTTATACAATTTTGGTGTTCCTTTTGATTTGTTGAATTTGTTGTTCCTTGTTTTGATTTATAGAATTTGATGTTGTTTTTTTTTTCTTTCTTTTTAGTATTCAACTTTTGATGTTGGTGTTTCTCAGCAAACTTATGGAGACAGAAATACTCCAATACGATGATGCCGCGCAGAATTCATTATAGTGAACGATTTAGGACAAATACAGCGAGAGCATAGCTGTGATATACTTTAATCAAATCGAAGGTGTGGGCGCGCTTCCAAGTCTGCAAATAAACGTAAAAGAGAGGCGGAAATTTGTTTATTATTTCATTCCGATTGTTTTCCAATTGCATAAACAATCAACAATCAACTCTCGTAGTCAATCAACATCAATCAATTAGACAAGATATCATTTGTGGAAGGAAATCCTTGCCATTTAGAATACCGAATGTTTATCCACCGATCCGTAATCGGTTCAATGACATGACCCATCTACATACAAGTTAATTGTAGATAATGCTAAAGGCGCCATTGGCCCATAAAATACTTGGCCGGGCATTTATTGCGGGGCCAGTCATAAAAAAAAAAAAACAACAGCCAACTGGTCAGATTTATAATATATATACATATACACTCGTACATTGTATGAGGTGGCTCTGACTTTGCTGAGGGTGGCCGCTGACAGCAGCACCAGCAACAGCAACGGCAGCAGCCGGTTTGATTTCTAATTAAACCAAACAAAAATCCGAGAATGAGAATGAGAAAAACCGGCACAAATATTTCATTTCGCCATACAAATTCTCCTCACTTATAATATACTACGAATTGGTAAGCAATTTATTTAAATAAACAATTTCACGTGATTTTTTATTGTACATTTTGGTAAATTTCGTTGATATAAATCAGATAAGGACTGCGAGAAACAGCTTCAAATAAAGATGATGACAAGAGACGATGACATGAAAAATAAAAGATACTAGTATGAAATAAGATTCGTAATTAAATACAACAAATTTCAGAGAAAATACCAAAACATACCGGAAAATACTAAAAATACCAACAAAAAAATACTTAAAATTTTGAAAAACAATACAGAAATAATACAATACAATAAAGAAATACGAAAAAAAAACTAGAAATACCAAAAACTTCAAATATCAGGAAATAACAGAAAAATACTAGGAAATACTAGAAATAACATAAAAGCGGCATAGATCCCATAATATATGCATTATTCATAACAGAGAATACATAATTAAATATACTAGAAAACAGATCTACCATAACATACTAGAAGCACCAAATTCGTTTGGCATTGGAATGGTATGGAACATAAGGGTCTTTCCCCCAGAGTCTTAAGGCTTAGACGCATCAACGTCTATGCAGTCATTTGGCTTCAATAAATTCCAAATTAACTTTACATATATTTGAAATTACCCTACAAAATGTTGTAATATTAAATTAAAATAAAATACCCATCTATTCCGCCTGTGAAAAAGTTGCGTATACTTAATATTCCCCCAAATTATGCTCAAATTTTTCTTCCAGAATTTTTTACCGCATATCCACACCTGGTGGCAGTCTTTTAAGCTCCAGGCTATTTATCATAAAGCATTTGTGTGATATAACCAAAAACTTTGGTCTCAATTACCCCCCACCAAACCACTCGACGCACGGCAATTACTCGGAAATGTTTTGCTGTTTTTGTCACAATTCGCATGCACAAAGTGAGCGCCCAAGAAAATGAAAAATTAAATTGCAAATTTCTAATGAAATGCTAAGTGCATACGCATTGAAAAATAAACAACAGAACAGTACGCCCAAGAAAAGTACAGCAAAAATAAACAACACCAGCAACAATTTTGCCACGTATTTTTTTGTTCTCGTGTTTTATTTTTTCATTTTCATTTGACACTCTTAATGATTTTCCCCCGTCAACTGCAGGCTACTCGTAAAAAACGACAGAACCACATTTCACTTTGGGGCGCTTTGACGCTGGTCTAGGGGCGACGGAAGGGGGTGGTGGGCTGGGGAGACAGACATGTCTGATAGATCGCTGCGTTTGCTTGATTTCTGATGTCCGATAGAAGGTGTCGCAGGCGGACGACGGCTGCCGTCACTTTAGTTTTGAGGCTAGAAGACAGGTTGTGTGTGTGTGTGTGTGTGTGTATGTGTGTATGTGTGTGTGTGTGTATGTGTGTCTGTGTGTATGTGTGCGTATCCAAGGCGGTTCAAGAGTGTACTTTGCTATGCTAAGTAGATAAGAATATGTGTAGTACGAGTACTCGTGTTCATATGACTGAAATGACTTCTAATTAATATGGAACGTTGCTTGATGATGCACGATGTCAAAGTCAAAAGAAAACTTACAAGCCTAGTGGGTTACATTGTAATGATGATCCCAAAAAACATTTGTGATAATTGCGTTCACCATTTTGTGTGGAAAAATATTGAGTTTGGGGTCACCACTTTTTCTATTCTACATATTATTCGTAAAATGTAATTACAAAGGAAATTGTTTGCTGGGGTCGCCATTATACTCATTTACCTCTCCGATTGGGGTCCACACTTTATGCAGAAGCATTTTTAAGGGTCACCAAGCCATGGAAAAGATTTTGTTGGGGTCACCATTCCGTAAAGTTAAAATTTATTCACTTTAAGTCCCACATTTTCTTTTAAATTTAATCCCTAAATTAATTCGGAACGGGGTCACCAAAGTGCCTCTTCGATAGCAACCTATCTTATCCACTAATGAATTAATGCACCGAAGCGCCAACCGAAAAGCAAACCTTTTCTACTCCATGGACATGCCCTATCTGAATCACATAATAAGCCTGCAAATAGAGAACTCCCCTGCGGCTCCTCTTCGAAAGAAATATTAAAGCACTTAAGCCTCATTAATTGCCTAAACAATTTCCATTTTGTTTTACATCGAATCTCGACTCAATTGAGAACTCGATTTGTTTCGTTTCGTTTCGCTTCGTTTCGATTCGGTTCGACTGGTGTTGATGTGCAATTCTCTCATATGTATGTCAATATTATGCTACGAGTGTGTCTAGTTTTCCTCAAGGTGCCGCAGGTACACACACAAAATTAAAGTCAACAGGTATATATGTATATACTTATAAGCACGTATGTATATAGAGTTATTAACAGTCTGAGAACGGGCATTAGCCCCTGGACTTGAGCGGACTTATCTAAATGTTAAAATACACCCAATTTAAGCTAATGAAATCAAACGGAGCGCAACTCAATTGAATTCAATTGGACAGTTTACAATGACTAACTTAACTAAACTGAAAATCGACACAAAACTAAGCAGAGACCGACTGTGGGCTGTGGGACTACGACTGAGCACAGAACAGAAATGTTGCGCCATGAATCGATTAACTCTCTCGGGTCCAGCGGCTGCTAATTAAAACGTTTATGCTAATGGCCTGACACGATGTCATGTCGCAGTGTCGCGAGATGTCATCCAAAAGAAGCTGAGAAAAGCGGCGAATGTCACAGAAATATTGACATCCCGGAGGTCAAATGAGCCAAAAAATGACTACACCAACTGCCATTCAGTACAGACACGCACTGTAAGTCCCTCTCTGTTTCTCTCTCTCTCTGTTTGCCTCCTGTTTACCTCCTCTCTTTTCTTTCTATTGGACTTTAGCGCAGATTAAACATGGCGTCTGCCGCGGGGCGAATGTCAGGCAGGCGAAACATGGCAGACATCAACAACTCAATTAGAGGCCCAAAATAGCTCGTTTTACGCTGAATAAGCATTTAAATCATGCTAAACAGGTGTTAAGCGTTTCTGGTGCTAATCATTGGACACAATGGGTTAATCGCCCCGACAATTGACAGACCAGACCCCGAAAGACATGCCACAAAATGTTGTGGGCGGCGTGGAGTGACGCAAGTGCAACAGAAACAACGTTTGGGTCAAGACTCAAGTCGAGTCGACTCTCGCGGCCACACACGTAATGCTTGCTGCAATTTGCGTCAGTTAGCAAAGAGGGGAAAACTTTTGAGGCTTCCAAGTAATTTTCCACTACACCAAAGCTCCACCACCCAAGTTATTAGCTTCAACGGGGACTCGGAGGCTCGGAGACTCGGAGGCTCGGAGACTCGGGTACTCGGGGAAAACTAAATTGTTTCTGTTCGTACTTCAGGCAGCCACAGAACACAAAAGTTAGTCCCCCGTCCCGAGCACGGGATCATGATGGATTATAATAGAATCAAGTGTGGGCTGTGGGGAGGAAAGTAATCCTCATGAAAGGAACTCGAGATAACAAAGTTGTGCAACTAATCAAGTTTTAGGCGGGTTCTGCTTTCAACATCAAGACACACTCGGCCCTCGATTGAATATTGTCTAAATGGGAAGTATTCAATTGGAAACTAATTAATTTAATATTTAATAGCTCTTGAAATTTATGGATTCGTTTTAAATATACGAGTATGTTGGATCTTACTTATTTTAATATGACTAAAACCAATTTTTGGATGTGCTTTCCATCGATAAAGGATCAATACCATCGATAGTTTTCGATAACTCTGATCAATTCTCAAGATATCTTATATATATGTGAATAAATTATACATTTTCTAACCGATAACGCCAATAAATTATCTATATACTATATATTAAAATCTATAAATCATAGATATCTATAAATGTCAAATAACAACGATACATTTCGGTATTTCATAGTAAAATCATCGAATGACACGAAATAAACATTATGTATAATAAAAAGAAATAAGAAACTCCCATTAGGGAATATTTTTCCTCTAATAAAACCTAATTTCTTGTGGCAAAACCTCAAGTAAAGTTTGAAAACCAACAGCACCAACATCCTTACGAAAGAAATCCTTTGAAGCGATGTTTACATAATGAAATTCCTTCTACGAGCATTGCACAAAACCAACCACAACCTCAACATCAAATAGTTATGAAAGTCAAAGTTAGCAAGTCTCCTTGATGTCCTTAACAAGTAATTACAGTACCGAAACAAGTGACATTTTGTGAAATAAGTGGGTCACCTGTTGGGGAGTGAAACGAACACGAGTTCCCTTGAGGGTTTCGCCTCCTATTTGCATATGATATGAGTGGGTGGAAATCGGTTTAGGCCACGCCTTAAGTGCGTTTCAAAACGAACTTTGAAACGTGTTACATGAAAAACTGGGCCAAGCAGCTGTTGGCTTTCTGCACGGAAAAGTCCTTCTCCTTGAGTGCGGCGAGTGCAATGACTTTGTCCAGTACAGCACTCCTTCGGCTTGGGTCCTATTCCTTAGAATTCCTCGCCCTCTCTATTCATTCTGAAAACTGTGTCAAATCGGTTCGTTGCGGGGGGTAGGACTTGGAGAAATTATGCCATTGCCTGGTCGCTTGGTAAGCCCTTAAAGTAAGGGACGGCATCGACATCACAAAATGTGGGACAACATAAAACCCATTGTGTGTGGGTGTGGGCAGATGTCTCCCTGCTACGCAAGTGAATGAATGTTTGAGCGAATGTTTGCGAGTCCGTGAGTGGGTGTGACAGGACATTTTGCGTCAGCAGCAGACTATAAAAAAAATGACGAAAATTCTACCCTTTGAGTGTCGAGGCATGCAATACCCTTAGAAGATCCATTAAAACACACTCGAGTCGAGCATTATTGGTGTATTTTGTTTTTGCACTCTCGGGTCATCCCTATTGCGTCTTTTCGCTTGTGCCTCTGAAACTTTCGACCTTTTTAAAGTTTCAGTGCTGTAAATAGCGTAGTACCCTCTGAAAAGGGTATGCGAAAACACGCACGAAGCTGGAATTGCGTTGTTGAAACTGGTATCCGGGGTGTGTGTGCGGCTCCAGTGAGCAGACTGGCTCCTGAATCAATGAATGAATAAAGTAACGCGTCAGTCGCACGCATGTGCAAAAGAGATGGTGATAGAATCAATTTAAGGCTGGGGAGAGCAGCGAGGACACAGAGGGCAAGCAGAGGACATGGAGAAGCAGCAGCAGGAGGACAGGAGAGGACAGGCGGAGGCCTGGAGCCAAGCGTGGAGCCTTAAGTGAGAATTGATTGGCAAGGAAATCAAGTTCCAGTTTGGCGCAAGGACAGCCACTTCTGCGACACTTGCCACACAGAGAATTTGTCAGGGCAGGCGGCAACAGGCAACAATTAAAACAGGGCCCGAAGCTGTTGACCTGATTTCCAGTATCTCCCCTTGCCCCTTACCCCTCCCATCTTTGCCCCCGTTTTGAATGTATTGTTGTTGTTGGCTGTTGTCTCTGCTGCCTGGCTTTTTGGCGGCAGACTTCGTGACGGCTGAAAATGCCAGCCGCAGCAGAGACTTGACTCGACTCCGCGAGGCACAGCTCATGGACACGCAAGGCTTTTTTATGGGCCTTATTTTGTGTGTACCGCACCCTATGGCCAGCGAGGGGTATAACCAAAAGGCAAGCATTTCGGGGGGTGGCTAAGACTCGGTTTCATGGGAGTTTCTTAACTTTCGAAAGTGTATCTCAAGCGTCGCCGCATTCGAAATTCATTTTCCATAGAGTTTCTTCTCGGTGTGTTGTGTGTTTTTTTTTTTTTTGGCAACACAAGGAAAAACCTGTACAATGCACTTGCCACAAAACACAATCGCAGCAGCTCTCATGCTCGACTTGGGGGTCATTGAACCTATAGAAAAAAAACTGCAAACTGCAGCAGCAGCAACGGCAACAGCAGCATTTTTATTTCATAATCATTACATATAAGAGCTGTGGCAGCAGCAGCAGCAAAATCACGTGAAATGCGGGCCCTGAGCCGGAGGCAGGCATACAGATATTTATATGGCCATTTGGCCACGTCTCTTAGCCTCCTCGCTGCCTTGGATTGTGTCTCATAAGTCCCGGTCCCTGGCCTAGACAGAAGGCAAAAACCAACTGCCGCCAAATGACAAAGAAATAATAGAGGCAGGAGCGAGAGGAACTTGAAACCAAGAGATCCCAGAGATGGGCTAAGATAAAGTCTATAAAGAGGGCTTAAAATGGGGCCATAGATGCTGTTAAAAGATGCAAAAAAAAGATGTGTGCAAAGACTGGCCTAGAGAGTGAAGAGCACCAACAGAACAGAGGCTGGCTAGAGAGAGGGAAGGAGGGAGCATGAGACTAGCGATGGGCTAAAAAATTCCCTGATGAAACTTTTTCCTGATAAACTATACAATGACAAAATTTTCTAGAAATAGCAGTCCAAGTCTGAAGGAATAAATAGACCCTGAAAAGGGTTGTAGATCCGCGGTGGGGCATGTCTGTATATTGTTTTTGCATTTTCGAGTCTTCTCTTTTACACTTTTCGATACAGCATACTGCATAGAGCGTACCCTTGTAGATGGATTAGAAGAAAGCGAACAGGAAATACTCTCATCTCTTTCTCGGGGAATAAACTCTACAAATCCACACAAGAATAGTGATCCCCACTCTCCATTTGATTACCGTACAGACAACCCTCGCGCTGATGACGAGGCGGCGTCACTCAATCGCAGGGAAACAAAGGCAACGACGTAACCGGTAGCCACTTGGCCTCCAGCCCCCCTCCAGCCACCTGCATGCAACCCAAACTCCCCAAAACGGGGACGGGCGGGCCCCCAAACTTCGACCAAATGTGTGTTATGTAAGCGCGCATTTTCAACATATTTGTTGCTTCTTTTTTCCAGACATTTTTCGCCTCTGCGCTTCGCTGGTGCAAAAGTTCGCAATGCAGCCCAGAAAATTGCAACCCAAAAAAATACGAAAAAAACCTTCAACAACGAGGAAAAATGGAGGAAAAAATGTATGGAGAAAAGTGCAGCGTTTGGGCGTTCTGATGGCGGAGAGAATGTTGCTGGCTGCGCGTTTGCTGGTGAAATGGAGCAAAAAGTGAATCATCAGAATTTTTTTATTTGGTAACCTACAATGTTTACTTTATCGTTTCAGCCGCCATACGCCTCACGGATGGATGGATGGCAATAGATTGGTACATTCTAAGGGGTATTTATATGTGTCGTATTTGATGAGCAATACATAATATTTCAGCGTTACTCATACGACACGTGGATACGGCAAACGACTCAAACATACGTCTAGAAATGCCGCGCCCTCCGTTTGAGTTTCTGTGAAATGATATGTTTCTCACCGGTGATCTTTTTTTTGTATTCACACAATTCCCTGTTCTCATGTATATCCCACTGGAAGCACGATCAGACATATTCAAGGAAATATTATCATTTTGTTTCGATACACAAAAAAAAACCAAAAATACTAGATAATACTCGAAATTAGCCCCTAAAAAAAATATAAATCAAATAATACTAAATACTACCAAAAATAATAAAGAAAATACCTTAAATATTCTAAATAATACAAACCAAAAATGTTTAAAGCTATCAAAAAATACTAAATTCCATTCAAGAAATACTAAGAAATATCAACAAATACCGCTCAGAATTTTAATTTTAAATATTAACAACCAAAACAAATACTAAATTATACCAAATAAATACTAAATACGTACTACGTATACAACAGAATGGCTCTAATTTCCACCAATCGAAGGAAAATTTTGCATAGGCTTTCCATTTGTCTCTGATTCGATTCCCAAGAAACGTTGGTGGAGAAAGTATCGTGTAACAAACAACAATGGCAGTGGTTGGGTTTAGGTTTAAGCCTCTCAAATATCCATAAACCCCGGAATAATTACTTAATTGCCGGCGACATTCGATGCTCGCCATATGTCCAGATGGCAATATTTCACCAAAAATACTCAAATTGTATACATTTTGTGGGTAATTTGCCACTATTCGACGGCACTTAATGTGCATGTAAAATGTGTTCTCTTTGGCCATCAAGGAAGGCCCCATACGAGGGGCCTGGCCTGGCCTGGCCTGGCCTGGTCAATGAAACTTTTATTGAGACATTCAGCTGTGAGAAGCAGAGCAGCAGCAGCAGTTCCACTCAAATTATGGCTAATTACATGGACAATTTAATAGATATTTTTCCCCATATGTTTGCTCCAGCAAAAAACAAAAACAAAGGCCAAAAAACAGAGCACTCTGGCTGTGTTATATAATGCAAAACTAGTGTAGAAAAAGTCTGGCGCCAGGTCTGCTGCTACTACTGCTGTCAAATCCCTTTTGGGCCAGGGCCACACAGAACACAGCGGGAGGCGTTGACCAAACATCGGTTATGTAAAAAGCATTCTTGTTGCAACACCCAGAGACCAGAGGGGCCCAAAGGCCCAGAGACCAGGCCACACTTTGAGTAAACAAATGTGTTTATCCATAAACTTTTACAGTATAAATATGCTGTAAATATGAATATATGTTAGCAGAGAATTCCATGTTTTTGTAGAATGATTTTTTGGTTGAGCTTTAGAGTTGATAATACAATCGGTAATCTAAGTATATGTATAATCCTTGAAAACGTGGAAATGATAAGCAGACATACGCATGTATTAATTTCTATGACATTTCATATTCTCCAAGATTGGGAACAAATAAACCAAATAGTCTGAAAATAGAGATCTATATCATTCAAAAATGTGTGGAACTTAGTCTTTACTCTTTTCCAGTTGCTAGAAATCTAGCTCGGATAAAATGGGAAAACTAGGAACATTTTTAAAACAATCGAATCTATGCGAAGCTTTCTTTCGCTCTCAGAAAATTGAGTATAATTCTTGGCAAATCTTTCAACCTCTTCTAAAGGCCGTTTAACACATTATCCCTTATCCGCTGTAGTTTTTATTCCCTGATCACAACATATATTTTATCCGAATGACCCCAAAACCCCTTGACCCTTTCTATGCATCTTTTGTGCAATATTTTTCATATTCTATAGCACAACAATTCAGTATTCCCCGATGAAATCACACAACCTGTAACCGTGAACGATAAAAATCGTGTCAATTGTTTAGCCGTGCGACATAAGCGACATAAATTGTGGGCTTGGAACACGACACGCGTTGATGGCATAAAATATGCATACTACAATACACACAATATTTATGCCGATAAGATACGACGAGGGCGGGGGGGAGGAGTAGGTAGCATTAAAAAGAATACGAAATTTGCTGATAACGCGGCGTACTATGTATTTTGTATTTTGATTTTGATTTTGAGCGAAGGAGAGAACTTGAAGCTTTGAGTATTTTTTTTGGCAGGGCAGGCATTTTTTGATAACATTCGATGGATGATAGATGGAGGGAGGCAGCACTGTGTCACGAGCTGGAGGAGGCCATAACCATAGCGAGAGAGTGCTACTACTATTATCAGTCGTAGCCACTAAAAATAGTTGCCTGACATTGGCGGCGGGTTGTAAATCTCAGCGGCAATGGCATGCCTCAATGGGATTGGGAGTGGGAGTGGGACTGGGAATGGGAATGGGAACGGGGGATTACTAGACAGAACTTCATCTCTGATTGAATGATTGCCTGATGATTGCCTGATGACTGCTTTAGCTTCTATCATCTTTTATGCATTCTCGAGTTTACTCTCAATATCTCAAGCAACACCGGTTCGATGCCATCATCATTGGCATCATAAATATAAATGTATTTGTATGTATTTTTTTTTATATGGCAATATTTTTGCAAAACTCTGCCATCCGCCGCGTGACTCAGAGACACAGACACAGAGTCGCGGGGGGCTCATAAATGCTTTTGGTGGGGTTTGCGATTGTCTGTACACTTGTTTTCGGCATTCCAGTGAACCCCTCCGAATGGTATTGGATATACCCAATCCAACCGAATCCAACCCAAGCGATCGGTAGCGGCCAGCTGAGAGCGCGGCTCGAATCGGGTTTCGGTATTCGGTGTTCGGTATTCGGCTTTCGGTATTCAGCATCACGTGCTTTTCGAGTTCGATTCGGCTTTATCGGCGCTTTTTCGCTTACATTTTCTTCGTTTTGTTGTAAACAATGGGGAGGCTTGTTTCTAAATATTTATAGCGTGTTCATTTGCGTGCAATGCAAGTGGCTCTGAGGGCTCTGGGGGCTCTAAGGGGTCTCTGCTCTGTGTGTAATTCGGTATCTCTCGCCGCTTATTATACAATACCATTTTGGGTTATCCACGAGTTTTATTTACTTTTTTTTCAGAGTTCATTTCGCGCTCTTCGGCTTAGGGGGGTTGGAGGGGAGCGAGGGGTATGTGGGTGTGTTTTTTCTTTACTTTTTTAACTGCTTAATACCGCCCTCTTATTGTGCGATCACGTTCCCCATGTGAGTGCGTGGGTCGACAGACTCTTGCTAATTTCATAGACATGCAAAAAAATCCAAGACGCTGACTCTTTGTCAGACTTTTGCGTCAATGGCGAGAATGAAAACATCCAGTAATGGAATATTTTACAAAGCAAATTATTTTTCTTTGGAGTCGACACTTATCCGATGTGGCCATAACAAGCGGATAAGTAGGGATAAGATTTTGCATCGAAAAAATAAATAAATTGGCTAAATGGAAAATTTTATAAGGAATATTATTTTTCTTTGAACGCAACACTTATCCGATGAAACCATATCACGCGGATAAGCAGAAATAACAATTCAATTCAATTATAAACTGAAATATGAGATATCATCATCAGTTTTCTAGCCATGGATATCACCGGATAACAAGTTTTGCATCTAAAAGACATTAAATGGTGTATTTTACAAAGTAAATGATTCTTAACACTTATCCGATTGACTGGGATAACGATCACAATAGTTTTCTAACCGTTTAAATGAGTCTAAAATATTTTTCGGTATATCCAAAGTCAATGAAATAGATACAAATTAGTTAGCCCAGCTTATCCGAGTAAATAACTAACGGATAAACCCTTAATCAAAGCGAATTTAGCCATGAGAACCCAAAACCATAATCCCACTATTTTTAGAGGCCTCCCCCACACAGGGAGGTGGGAGGTGGAATCAAGCGTTAAGCTGGAACAAATTGAAAGCAGTAAAACGGTTTTCATGGCCCCATAAATATCCCATCAAATTGGCTACTGCTGCCCACTGCTGCCCCGTGGGGGAATTGCCTAGAATTCTGCAATAGAAACGAAAGCAAAGCAGAAGCAGATGCTTGAATAATTTGTGACCATGAGTGACACTTCCGGAGGCATCAGAATTTGCATCCAACAGCGGGCACAAACAACGCCACCCCCTGCCCTAAAAGCCCCCAGCGAAATACGAACAAATATTAATTAAAACAAATCTCCGCTGACCTCTGCCCACGCAGCATTAAATTGAATTATTATCCCAACGGCAGTCCGGCAGTACAGCCGTACGGCCGTACGGCCGTACAACAGCAGAACAGTAGGGCAAAAAAAAAGGCGAATAATTGAATAACTCGACAATCGAAAGCGCTTCAAATTAGTCCCCGGGAAAATAAACAACGGGCATAAAATATGCAAGCGAAACAAAAAGGAAAAAGAAAAAAAGGAACCAGCTAAAAAAAAGATTCAAAGACAAGAGACAAAAGAGGAATGCTTTAGTTCCGGGGGTATCGCTAAGGCGAGTACCCCTTAGTTCAGAGAGTTCCTGATTTTGGAATAATTCTTCATCAAAACTCAATTTCGAAACATATTTTTGGTTGATATCATTTTGCAAAAGGGGTCGATATGTTTTCAGTCTCACTGAGAAAGGATAGATAGAGGGTATAGAGGATAATACAATAGCTTTAAGATTTATCCTAGCCTGGGAAATGGTTTTCTTCATTTTGGCTGTAGAAAATATTAAATTTTAGACTGGTCTCTGAGTTCTGTTTGAGCACTAAATCCAAGAAAACGTTTCTCTCTGAATGTACCACGAATATACCCCACTCTATGCACTCTATGATTACCAGGTAATACAGCAAAAGACTGAGAGGCGTTGGAGGTGGAGGAGGTGAAGCCCAAGAATGTTTTTTTTTTTTCGCAAATCGTACAACTTGAATTCCGTTGATGGCTCCTACTGAAATATTTTCGTTTCGTTTCGTTTTGGGCTTTGCTTCGGTTTGGGGTTCAGTTTTCAATTCAATTAAACTTTTGGCTGGCGCACGGCACGGAGGAGGAGCTGTTCAGAACGCATTGCTCGGAACCTGGCGGGCGTCTGGACCTTTTTGTTGTTGTTTCTTCCATGTCTGTGTCTGTGTCTGTGTACGTAATTCACTTTATTCAAATATGTAGTATAATAAAATAAATGCCTGGGCCTGCCTGTATGCAAAATACAATAAGCAAAACAAGTAAACTACGGGGCTGGCTGGCTGCCTGGGCCATTGTCGAGCCAAAATCTGGTTGCTCTGCCGTTTGCTGGTTTGCCTCGAACCTCGCGTCTCGCGGATACCGATACAAAGGCTAAGGCTGGAGCTGGAGCTGGAGCTGGAGCTGGGGCTTGAGCCTGAGGGCAGTCTTGGGCTTTGTGCTGTGCGCCGGATGTTTTTTTCACAACCAAGTCCCCAACTACAACAGCAGCATTATGCGAATTGAACTTATCTTCAATGAAGAGTGACAACGGCGACAACAGCAACGAGTGCCCAGGGATGAGAGGGAGAGAGAGGGAGGCTCTCGAGACTGCGGCTGGGGGTGTCGCACTGGATAAATAACGGGACAGTGCACTCTAATGGCAGTCTCTAGTGGCTATCAGTCCGCCAAAGTATACACCCACAGCCACGCCATGCATAGCAGTGGATAAGAGTGATTCCAAGTAGATTCTCGAGGGATCTGAAGCTGAGCCTTGCATTATTGCACTCAAATTAAGTGCTCGGATAACAGCGGATAAGGGAAATGAACATTAATTTGCATCTGGTGTGATTTTCATGGAATATTTAAATTATCCGTCACAACAAAAGGTCAGGGATAAGCTATAAATAACATTAAATAGCTTAAGTGCTTGAATTATAGTTATCCCAGCCTTTAAATAACTCTCGGATAACAAATTAAAGTATCACAAGTGCTGGCATAAAAGCAAATAAAGGGAAAAGCGTATAGTGTATTTCAATTATGCGTCTCAATTACAAGTAAAGGATTTTTAGCTATCCCAGGCTTTAAACAACTCTCGGATAACAAGGGATAAGAAATTAAAGTATCAACTATCAATGATATATTCTTTTCATAAAGTATTTCTATTATCCGCATCAATAGAAGATCAGGGATAAGAGCCAAGGTCAAAGTTAAGCTTTAAAAGCCTTAAAAATATTTATAGAATGATATTGAATTATCCTAACTATCGGATATCAAAGGAGAATAAAACAAAATAGCTACAAGAATTAAAATATTTCAATTGTAAAGTATTTTCTATTCTATATTCGTCTTGATTGGAAGGAACAGATAAACCTTAATAGATACAATTCAACTGATAAAGAAATGACGCAAAATGTTAGAACAAACCAAAAGGAATTCGCAGAAAATTCTTATCATTTTCGAAAGTTTCCCTTAGAAACGCATAACTAACCCACATCGATATGATTTACATACATTTACAACACTTCCTACCGAATAAATGACACTGATAACGATATAACCAGATCTGGTCATTGATTTACAACTTATCCGGCTTACGAATCCAAGCACGGATAACGTTTACAGCACAGAGGCAGGCAGGCAGGCAGGCAGCAGGCAGGTTTTGAAGGTTATTTAATCAAGGGGAAAATGGACAAATATTTACCCCCCCTGATCGCGTTCTCAGTTATTAGATTTTATTCATTAACGAAAATATATAGCTATATGTAGGTATGCCACGATATATAACGATACACACACACATACATACATATACGAGTATTTAATATTTTGTTTTTTGTTTGTTGCAGCTGTGAAGTGAAGCCCAAGCCCCCCACCGAATGAAATTACTTGCACAAATTAATGCCGCAGACAGAACAGACACACACAAATTGATTGTTTGATATCTCGTCGAGGCATATGCTGTACACAGTCAGCTGTATCTGTATCTGCTGCTCTCTATATAGAGCATTTCTACTCGTATATGGTGGGAGAGAACGCATTCATATCGCTTAAATTGCTTTCGGTCGCTTCGGTTTTATTTTAGTCTTTATTTTTTATGCTTGTCGGTGGGCGTCCGTTGTTTGTTTCGCTTCTCTGTTCTGTCATTAACACACATCGCACGGATAGGTACTTGATTTAATAAATTTGATTAGGATTTACGACTCGGTCAAGTGTGTGTGCGGGGGTTTTCAATTTCAGACTGCAATAAAGGCAAAGCCAGATCCAGCGAGAAGCCAAATGTGCGAAGTTTTTCCTGGTATCTGGGTATAATTTCATCATGTGATCGTCTCCAATAACGTATTAGTAGAGCAGGCAAACTTGAAGATCAATTATTCAAAATTGTTACACAGATGTTCCTTATTTACTTATTTATTATATTACAGAGTAGGAAAATTTGTGGAATACTCTTTCAGGTTCAACGAATACATCATTTTAAGATCTTTTATACATCTCTTTGTTAAACTTTTTACAGATTTATTGTTCCTTTTTAATAATTCATCCAGCTTGGGTGTCTGATCTTCCAGAGTCCCAAAAGTTTAGCCCCAAAAATCCTTTGAGATGTTGGACAGTACTACAGGATCATCCTTCGGTCACATTGTACTCGTATCTACCTTGCAACATTATAGAAAACCGTGTAAATATTTGGTATTTTAATTCCATATAAATACACTAGAATCGGGGGTTTTTTTCAGCTTTTCCACAAGGAAACTGTGCCAGGGAATAAATATATTCGCTTTCAATCTAAAAGACTATCCATGCATATACCCCTACGTACATTCAGGTAGCAACAGACCCAGAAACAAGTCTACATACATCTCGTACATCTGTATACTCGTACATCTATTCGTAGTCTCAGTTTTCCCATATAAATACTATTTTTAAACCAAAAGCTAAAGCAATTACAAGTACACATCCGCTAAAAACATTTCAAGCCAACCTCAGTTGCAGAAACCAATTAATTTTCTGGTTATTTAACATAAACCCAGTTGCATGACAACCAAAATATATTCAGAGTTTTTGTGCAACATTGTGGTGGCCACAAAGCGTGGCATGGCCATAAATATAAACAGAAGCACAAATGAGCCGAAAATTATTGATTTTCCCTGAAGAAATGGGGTTACCAGGCGATGATTTGATTGTGGATTGTGGATCCTGTCGATGAGGTGGGTCAGTCCTTAGGTTGTCCTGAGTTGAATGAACCCTTTGGGCTTTGTCCGTCTCAGAGACATTGAGTTGTTTGTTGGATTTGCATTTGTATCCATCCATAATCCATAATCGCGAGTGAATCATCGAATAAATCACGCTGTCATCGTCTAGGCAGTGGCACGTACACACAAATCAGAATCTCTGAATATTCGATATGGATAAATATGCCCCTACTGGTAGATGGATTGAATGTGTTACTGAGGGATTGAGTGCCTGCCTGGCCTGGCCTGGCGACACGTTGACTCGATTGAAATCGATTGATTCCGATTCTCGGTACTTTTCTGGTCTTTTTATTTCTTTTTTGCTTTTATTTCTGCCGGATCTGTCTGTAATTGCAAAAGTTTGTTTGTCGCTGCACGACTGAGTGTTTTTTTATTTTCATTTTGAAAGCATAACCGATTTGAAAAGTCGTTTTGCATAACTTCTCGACTGGCGGCGATTGACTCACGTGAGCGAGCGATTTGCTAGGTCCCTGGTGACAGATAGACAGCCAGACAGATACAATTTGTCCATTGCCAATCGTCAAATGTATTAATGATAAAAACGAATATTCGTACGAGTGCTCATGCTCGATATCCGTTTATTTAATTGGGTCGCTGGCTGGGAAATCACAGATAAGATAAAACCAAAGCAGAAATTGAATTTTCTTATTGCCAAATGCTTGTGTTTTGCGAAGAATTTTCCAAGAATTCTAATGTCTGTAAGGCCTTAATAAATATTGTCAATTCATAGTGATCGGATACAAATGATTGTTTTAACTGTGACTCATTTAAAGAATTATAACGAACACGAGGGTACATTTACCAACGTCATATCTGATTGAAGTCAATCCCACAAAAACCCCAAGTTATATCTAAAAAAATGAGTCATCAATAATAGATAAATCTTAACAAGCATTCGCGGATACCACAGAAACATAGAACCATCTTTATCTTATTTCGATTTCTTTGAAGATTATAAAATACAACATGAAATATCTATACAAATACTAAAGTTGTCAACAAATAACTCACGATATCGAAGCAAAAAGACATTGCACCAATTTAGAATTCCCCCTTAAAGCAAATATAATAAATAACGAAACATCTCATCTTCACTTTAATCAAGGGTTAACCCCACTATACCCGTCGAAACCCTTCTTTCCACTGCCATTATCTACCCAGAAGACATCGTTTTAGGGCCGTCATAAATTGTGCAAGGTTGGGGAGCCAAACATACTAAAAGTATTCTATCTAATCAGTTACGTTATGTATAACAAAAGCGGAAAAACCTAAAAAGAAAACCAAAGAGAAACTAAAAAGGTTCAACATGAATTTGGTTTAAAACAAAATTATGTTTAGAACTGTGATTCATTTAAATTATTCATCCTTTTAAATGTTTGAACCTTTAACCCAATGATTGGCACAAAAATTATTATCAAAGAAATGGTTGGGTTAACATCGATGAACAAGTGAATCATGGAAGAAGCGAGAAGCACAGCTCTCGAAGATAAGAAAAGAACCCAAAAACCAGACTGAAACAGGAAAGAGAGTGGATAGCGAGGCTATTGATACCCTTGTAACTCTTTAACACTTGGGGATAGAAACCGAAAGACATATAATGTTGCCTGGTCCTGAATATTTATTTCAAAAATCCTTCCAAACACAACAGCTTGTCAAAGTCTTCATACTGACTCCCTCCATTGGGTATACCAAAAATGCAACGAAATATCAATTTCAGGCACAAGGAAAAAGGAAAGGGAAAGGGATAGAGCCATAGAGAGGAGGAAATGGAAAGAGATAGAACCATAGAGAGTGGGAGATGGCCAGATAGGGAGATAGAGTGAGGCTGAAAAGAAGAGACTTTGGTGTTGCTTCCCTTACCTGTCAATTTTCGTTGTGTTTTTTTTTTCGGTTTTTTGTTGTTCTCCTTGTTTTCGCCTGAGGGCCACCTTGTCCCTTCGTTCGTTGATTATTTTTATCTTTTTTTATTCTCTCTCTCTCTCTCTTGTGTTCTGCTGCGTTTTGTTCTCCTTCTTTTTATTTTCACACACACACGCGGGTTTTTTGTTTTGCTTGCCTCGTTCGTTCGTTTCGTTCTTCGTGCTGTCACGTTTTCACTTTCACAGTTAAATTCTAAAGGAAAAGGGAAAAGCAAAAGAATTTATGCTCAAGTGCAGCCGGGGGCGGGGTACCAAGCACCTTGCACGGGGCTGTGGCGGGGTCGGTTTTTGCACTGGCTCTTGACTGCTCTTTGGCCTTTGCACAAGTGTGGGTGGCACGAGAGAGTGTGACGTTTGTTGGCAGAGTGTTCGTACGGTTCGTACCAGTGCTGAGTGCTGCGACGACGGACCACCTTACACTGCCGAGCGTTGAAATTCGAATGAGCGCCAGCGATGGATGACGTTGGGTCCAGAGCGCGTGATACCGTTACCAGAGCGGGGGACAGCTAGAGAGAGCGCGAGCGCCAAGCAAGAGCGTGCGCAAGTTTCTGTGAGTGGGAGCCAGGGAGCCAAATATGCGCAAAACGGTTCACAAAAGCAATTCATGGAAATTCAAATTTGGAAAATTAATTTACATTCCTGTAATGGGGTACAATAAACCGACACAATTAGTTCGGTTAATCAATCAATTTTTGACAAATAATTTATGTCACAATAAATGAAACTTTAAAAAGACAGTGCATGGCTTCAGGATTCATGTAATTGAAACTTTCAGTTTGAAACACAGGTAAATCGGTCACGTAATTTGATTGCGGAACCAGTTTCGGTTCAGTGAGAGCGAGAGAGCAAACTGATCAGCAATCAATCGCTCTTCTCTTCGCACTATTTCAGGCGCTACTCTTCATATCCACATACGCATGTACATATGAATGTGTTCGGGTGCGATATTGATAAAATACAAATGCTAATTTTGCCGGCTAATTTATGTTAAAAAGCGATATTTTAAACATTTTTCGAATTGTTACGGGAAACCGCTTCTTATTGTAGATCGCTGCACAAGAGCAGCTGCATTTTAGATCTCTATATTTTTGCACATAAATTGCAGGGCACTTCCTCCACACGTGGTTTTTCTCCTTCTTTAAGGCAACAACAAATTTGAGGATTTTTGTTCTCTCATCTTCGCTCATTTGCTCTCTTTCCCACACTCTTCTCTCCCAATTGTGAACATTGTCGTACGTTTGTGTGTGTTCGTGTGAGTGCCGAAAAAGGAAAGAAAAATTATCACGAAAAAGATTCAATTGTTATATGGGTTAACACTTAATTTGGGCTTTTAGTTAGCGCATTTTTTATAGTTCTTCACACAAACAATTTAAACCTTAAGCACTTGTCGAATATGTGTTTATATTCGTGTTCACAGCGCGACAAATCTGGTACGTTTATCTACATATGCATTGGTATTTCTGTGGCTGTGTCAGGGCGCCCACAAGTGTGTGTGTGTGTGTGGAGACGGGCCTCCGAGAGCAACAGCATTAGAAGGCGACATTTGTTGGCCTAATTTCATGCGGATATTCCCGGAAACTGCATTTAATCCGCCAGCGTTTACCTCTGCTCACGTTTCAAACCCCTTTAACTTTTATTGAAGATATCGCTAATATTATTTATAAAATTTCTTCTTTTTGTTTTTTGTGCACTTTTTGCCGCGTTCGTACCGATGAAAAAACTTACTTAACCCACTTAACCCCCCTCAATTTAAACAGGTGAACAACATGATTTAAGCAGCGGAACCTACTTCTGTTTTTCAATTCTTCATGTAAATCCATTCTTTCTTCTTACTAAGAAACAAAATCACCACGATATCTTTCACCTGAACTGCGCGAAAATACTTCAAAATTCTAAATTTTTGTGAAGCGTATTTGAATACCCACTGGGCTACAATGGGTTAATCGCTTATGTCCCATGATCAGAAATCATATTTCTTGATTTTGATATTCGATTTGATATTACTAACTAGCTAGGATCCTCAGCCCAGAACACATAATTTTACCTGATTGATGAGTCAATTTCCTACACGATTGGCTAATATTAAGTACTTTCTGTTATTTGGTTATGTCTAAAATAAGGTTTGAGCAAAGAGAGTCACCGCAGAAAACGTAAGTGTGACGGAATGAAACGTGTGGGAAATGCTACGTATTAATGCTGCGTATGGACATTTGTATACCCTTTTTCTTCTTAATTCTGTTATCCAAGCTGCTTTTAAAAGTAATTAATAATGTTTTTTTCACAGATTGGAATATTTTTGACCTATTCATGAAGTTAATTAGATTCCCGTTTATAAATCTCGATCCCGCGACTGCAAGAAGACTACATACATATGTACATATGCATGTATGTATACGCAAAATTTTTTTTCAGATAGCTTCTAAAAAATTTAGAATTGGAGCCAGAGATGACCACAAATTCTACATACTTATTCCTACAAGGGTATTTCTTATTTCGATAGTGAAGGTGCAAACAAATATCGTTATATTTGTGCAATAAACTGTGTAATAATTAATTCAAATTAATTTAGTGTACTTTTTTAAATTAAAAAAAACCGCTTTGGCATTGAAAATTATATTGTCTTTGTTCTTACAAGTTTACAACTATATCGAGTCTTAATCTCTGCGCTTTTTACATAGCATTTCAGTTAAATTGATAAAAGTTATGGAAGCAATCTCTCAAATCTCATTTTGTTTCTTGGTTTGTAATTCTACTAATCGCTAAATATCAGGTTGCACATCTCATTGTTCTTCTGATTGAGGGCAAAAGTGCAGCCGGGCGTCCGATGGTTGATTGTGGAGTGGACATGTTTCGCATAAGACCGCCCCACTTCTTGCAGAAACACCGAACGAGTGCTGGTTTGCCTGGTAAACAAAGGGATGGGATTATATATAAAATAAAGGAAATTTCGAGTATATTTCCGTGTAAAACTCACTTGAGTAGCTGTTCGGGTCGTTGCAGTTGCATGCACAGCTTGATGCCGCTGTAAAAGTCCAAATCCGCCTGCAGACTCAGTTTCGGTTCGTGCCTCAAAGTGAAATCCTGCACAAGTTTCGCATAGGTGAAGCCCACAGCCACATGTCCCACGACAGCGCTGCCCGTGCTAAAAAGAAAAGAGAATCACATAATATTATTATAATCCGCAAAACTCCTTTTTAGATGTTCCTGCACTCACTTTTGCTGTATCTCCGTCTGGGCATTGCGATTCCACAAGCTGAATCCCACCTTTCCATTGAGATCCACACTGCGGGCGCCGAGTACCCTCCAGTGGAGGCTGGCACCCGATGCCAGGACAATGTAGTGCTCATGATCCTGGGCCAAAGTGGTGGCCTGATACGCAGGCGTCGAGTCCGAAGCCGTTCCGCCCCACACATGACCCATCAGCTCTGTTTGGCCGCTGAAAAAGATCAGTGGACGCAATTGAGAGCCCTGCACACTGATCTCCATGCCAGCGGTGACGCTCTCCCCGCTGTCCAGCTCATCATCGGCGGGAATGGGATCGCTCTCATCGCTAGCGTCGCCATCGCCCACCACCGCACCCAGGCCGGCTGTGTAGATGCCCAGCTTAAAGCTGCTGGCCTGGGCATGGCCCGCCTGCAGTAGAAACTCCACTGAACCCCGCTTTAGAATGCCCTGCTGCACCTCCTGGGTGCTAAGCAGCGATTCGTTGAAGGCGGGCGACTGGGAGAGCTGTCGCCTGAGGACAGTGGTGAGGCCTGAAATAGGAACTTCCTTTAGCTTTTGGTCCTTGGATTTACTTTCGTTTCCTTACCCTTTTGTCCCATTACGTGGTAGTTGTTAACCTTAGACCGCTTGGCCAGCTCCTGCCTGAGGAGTCCCCTAAAACGTGGACACACCTCGGCCAGCATGTGCAGCTTCTGCAGCACATACGTTTTAATCTCAAACTGTCTGTCTGTTGAGGATAAATAGTCGAGGATGTGGCCCAGCTGCTCGGCCGAGGGTCGCAGGGCCAGCAGCACATCCAAAGCCAAGGTGCGAGCAGAGCTATCGAAGCGTCGTCGTCGCTGGTAGAAGATGCTCTCGAACTGCTGGCGATGCGAGACATTGAAACTTCTCGCAGGGAACGATTTCAGGGCCTGCAAAGCGGCCACCGCGAGATTGGGCTCCTGCCGTGTCTGAGCCTGCTCTAGCAGTGCCTCAATAGTGGCCACATCCTGGAGATTCTGCAGGGCGCGTATGTACAAAATGGGCTGCTTGGAGCCAAGTCCCTCCAGGAGGAAAGCGCGCACTTGCTGCAGCAGCAGATCGTTGCCATCGAAGCCACTCTGTCGCGTCAACGTGGCCAGCGTTTGGATGATACTTTCCCTCAGCGCTAACTGCTTGTTGGTGGCATCCACCTTCAGGAGGCCATACAAATGCTCGATGATTCGTCTTTCTGGATGCGTGGCCACGGCCAGTGATTGCAGATACTTCTCCAGCAGCTCCAATTGCTCTGTATTGGTCGCTGCATCGCTGTAGAATTGACTAAAGGTGGCATTGTGGGCCTCGAAGGTCTGCACTGCTCCGAGCAGATCCACCAATTGGGGCAAGATTTTCGTGTGCTTCTGGAGCAGCTTTTCGAACTGAGGCTGCTTGGTGAGGCGTGCCAGCGGCAGTAACTGGACGTACAGCAGGGCCAGCGAGGATTTGCCCACGTCATCGGCTTGCAGCTGATCTTCCGATTGTGCCAGCAGTTTTTCAAGCTGAAAATGAACAAAAAATAGACATTACCAAATACTTCTTTAAAAAGGTTTAGCCCTTCTGCTCACATTTTGCTGCTTTAGCTCACTAATGCTACTGTCCACATCCGCCTCCAGCTGAAACACGCGATACCACTCCAATAGACTCTCAATGGCCGCCTCCAGGCTGGGTACATCAAGCTGTGGCACCTCTTCTGCTCCCTGGTACGCATGCTGTAGGAGCAGGCTGCTTTGCACAGTGCTTCCAGCATCTGGCTTGGCGACCAGGGTCAGGCGGTGCGTCTCCACAGACTCGGCCCGCAGCAGGGCTCCATCTGCGGACAGCTCGTAGCTGACTTGCTCTTGGGACAGCTGAGATACGCCCAGAGCCTCTTCCGGATGGTAGTTTACGCGCAGATCCCAGAGCGCGCAATCCATCTTCCTTTTTTCCACGCTCGTCGACGATTTAACATTGTACGCGACACGACAGTGGCCAGACACATCGAGCTCCTCGCTGCCCTCGAAGCGTAGCTGCAGCAGGGAGGCGATGCCCCGCTCCAGATTCAACAGGGACTGATCCCGACCAGTGTGGGCAATCACTTGATGCGGCTGTCCCTGGACCAGGCTGATGTAGAAGGGTCTGTCGGGTATCTGGCTAATCGGACGCTCCACCTGATGGTCCAGGCCGGGCGCACTCACGCGACTCCCGCTGAAGGACACCTCCAGCAGCTGATCCTCGCCCTGGCTCCATACCGAATTGATCTTCAGTTCGGTCTCGAAAGTGTATCTCGTCTCCTCGGTGCCACTTAAGCCCTGTAGACTCACAGTATTCTGCAGCTTGAAGATTTGCTGACTGTTTGGAGGCACCAGTGCCGCTTGTACCACACCTGCGGGCGACAGTGAGGGGGAGCGGGAATGGGAGCATAGGAAAAGAAAGAAACACAATGGAACACGTCATTAGTAATAGAATTTGTATAACTTTCACCCAAGCAAAAGCTGATCAGAAATTTCAATTCCTATTCAACATGTGGCCTACGGCTGAGGTTATCATCAACAAGTGGGCCCCCTCCGCCGCACAGTGGGTGGCTCTAGCGATCTTGTGGAATAAATCAACTCGGAAGAATTCCAGAAAGAGATAAGCAAGGAATGGGATGAGCAGATAGGGAGCAAAGGTCGTACAAATAACAAGAAGCGATGGAAAGATGGTAAATAGTTTTGGAATCACTTTCTCCTAATCATAAAAATGCATTTCAAAATTTTTAAGATAAGATTAAGATACGCTGCCAAGGTCGTTCCTTGTGGTTTTTTTTTTTTTGTATTTGTTAAGCAAACAAATTGGACAGGATTAACACAAGATAGAATAAATATTTCAAAAGAAGATAAACTACATTTTTAAGAAACTGAATATCGAAGATGAAGAACAGAAAAGTGGCAAGTGTGCTCTTCAAGGCAGATAAAAAGTGCGTTTCAGAATATTTAAACTTTTGAATAATACTCTACTCTATGGATTTTTTAAAATGAATAATTTTTCGAATGCAATTAAATCTCAAAAATTCCTGTCCTAATTTGTTCTGATCTTAACAGTTTCGTCGTTTCCTTACTTGCCTTTTCCATATTGGCCCACTGTGCAGAAACAGCTGCTCCAATTGAGAAGTGTGTCAGATAAACGGTCTTGGTCTTGGCTTTGAATGTGTGAGTGGATAAATCTCTGAGGGAGAGCAATGTCAAAGTCTCTCTCTCTGTCGCCCAAAATGAGTGGGTGAGAGAGTTCTTTGAGTAAAAACCGATACAAACAAACAAAGTTCATTCAACTTAAAGTTAAGTACTTTCTACGTGCTTTGCATATGCCAAAAAACCATTTAGTAACTAAATATTTGCTTAAAGAACCTTACCCAAACAGCAGACAGCGAAGACACCGATGAGGAGCAGAGATCGCAGCTCTGGATTGTTCGTTTTGCTTTTAAATTTCTGCATACTTGTTGCTTTTTGTATTGCTTCACTTGGCACTTGAGTATTTCTAGGTGTTAAATCATTGATAAGACTAGTGTTAAGCCAACTTGGTGACTTTAAATCGGCGACCGCCCTTTACAGAAAACGAGAGAGAAATGTGTTCGCGACCGGGGGTACTGGTACTCAGTGCTGCCATTTTAGCCTATTTGAGGCTAGAACTAGCTTATTTGAAAACGGATATGCTTGAAAAATTATGAACATGCCTATAGCCTTAAATCTAGCCATTTTTAATTTCACTAAAAAGTTCACTTAGTCCCTTGGAAAAGCACAGATGACACTATAAACTTTGGTCAGAAGTACATACTGACTTATAAAGATTCTGACAAAAACAAACCTTTTAAAGAAATCGCTTAATTTGTCATTGTAATTTTAAGTCTACAGTGGTCAAGTGCTGTGATTGAACGGGTGAAATGATTAAAATGAATATCGTTAACACTAAACTTAGGAACAAAATGACTATTAATCCCTTAAACTTAATATTAAATATAAGGTTGGTTTTTTCTAAAATTCTTTTGAAATTGAACGGATATGGATTTCGCCGTCATAGGAAACTACCAATTACCCGGATAGCCTTTTAGCCTGTTTTATACATTTTGTAGCTTTATCTAGCTATTATTTTTGTGAAATCTAGCATATTTCGACGCTCAAAATCTGGCAGCACTACTGGTACTACCGGCTGAAACGAAGATGCACCAAAATTAGGCAAACGCTTGCACAAAAATACCACCAGTGCTGAAAGTGCAGCTATTTTATAGCTTGTTCTGGCTATTTTCACAGTACGATATGTAGACATATTTAAAAATTGCTGTAACCTGTTACCTGTTGCTATTGCTACTAGCTATTCTCTTCTGTTGATAAAATTGAATTTATAAATTCTGCCGCAGAAGTAAATACATCAAATTAATAGTATGGTTGCTACAGGACGGATAGTAATGACCAATTTGTCAAAAAAAATTAGATAAATATGTACAAAAATCGATCTTCAAAAGAGGTGACTATTTCTAATTGGAAAAAAAAATAGTACTTTTTCTTCTAAAAAGTTGTCAGCACTGAAACACCTGCAGAAAAATACCACCGAAATTTGTGCTGTCCACTCAGCTGTTCTCTTTCAAATCAAAATCGGATTCCACTCCATAGATAATACATTTTATATCATCTTTTCCTCCCACGATGCGCCAAAATAACTTGTCATAAAATTAATAATGGAATTAAAGAACAGAACCTCGATTTTTTGCATGTTACTTGCCTAAATTCATATAAGTTGGCAGCTCTATCCGCTGCGCTGAATTTTACACAAAAGTCTTTGTTTTTTTGAGAGGTCCGAATCCGGATTAATTTGATCAACTCTAGGCTGTACGGAGATAATATGCGGGCGTCTGTTATCACTCGCACTTGTGCCAGTGGAAGTCGCCAGAGAGCAGAACAGCTGCTGCCCAGAAACAAAAGCAAAAAGCGCAGCAGCGAGAGACCCGTCGAGCAATAACAATAGTCTAGATAGAATCGCAATCAGCAGAGCCACAGACCCACAGAAGTCACATTCATTCGGTGAGAGAAGGAGGCCTACTTAGAACTCGCCCACAGTACAATGAACCGCTCGTGAGACGGGAGCAATCACACCCAGAAGAGCATCAGACTTGAGCGGCGGAGCAACCAACAGGTGACCCTAGCCTACCCCCAAGATGACGGCAAAGCAGGATCAACAGCATGAGGATCTATGCCAGTTTTTGGCCTTACTGCCACCCGAACACCGAAAAGTCTTTCAAGTGAGTTCCAAAAGTATTCTGATTATTTTTTGTTATTTTAAATCCCTTTCAGGACTTTATCCAATGCCTCAATGGCATTTCAAGCGGATCTGTGCAGTCCTATCAAAGCCGATTGCAAGTATCACTCCACGATGCGCCATATCCCACGCTTCAGATACTGCAGATACTCCACGAAAGGTCAAAGTTGCACATTGGAAAGATCATTAGTGCGGTGCTCAATGAAATACTGGCAAACGATATCACATCACGTTCTCTTTGTGTGCTGGCAAACTTTCCGCCGAGCATTTTAGAGGCGGCTACGTTGCGGCAGAAGCTTATGACGCGTCTTGTGCATGAATCAGCCACCAGCGAGCACTTGATACTCGCTCTTTTAGCACGCCAGGACGGAGGACAGCTACTGGACCAGCTGCTGCGTGAGCAACAGCAAGCCATTCGTCAGCAGTGCAGCGAGGGGCCACCCACAAGGCAGCTGGTTCTGTGGCTTGCTCTTGACGAGCGGGAGAACTTTGTTCCGACGCTGTGCCGGCAGCTGAAGGACTTTGAGTGCTTGGCGGACAAAACCTTGAGAAATACTCTGCTGATCCTGAAATTGGCCAATGAATTTGCACTCGGACCGCAGACGGTGGACGAGTTGGGCTACCTGGACAAGGCTCTGGCCGCCTTTGATGTGGCTGCCGTTCCGGACGAACTTCAGCCCGTCCATCAGTTCTTCTATGCGGATTTCCAACGTCTGTCGGTGCTCTTGCAGTTCCTGAGCGTGCGAGAGGCCAGCAAATCGCTGAAAGTAGAAGCCCTATTACGGGCCCCGGGCGTCCTTTCCCTGGTTCATGACCACAACATCCGGTGTGATAGCCAGGAGCTGTTCAAGCTGGTCGGCGACACCTACAAGTGGCAGCAGCAGACTCCTGAACTGAAATGCTTCTACCAGCAGGAGATGGAGACTCTCAGCTACTATACGGCTCTCGGCCACGTCTACAATCTGATATTGGACCAGGATGAGGGGTCCACCATCAAGTCGAACCTGCTGCAGCTATCCAGCCAGCTGCGGCAGATCCATCAACTGGGAACCCTGTGCTCCTTGCTCGAGGACATCTTTCTGCTTGTATTCCTGCGCTGGGAGCAGCTGGAGCAGACCAAACAGCGTCGGTGCGAGAACAACAACGACAACGACGAGGAGGATGATGACGATGAGCAGTATGTGGATGACGAGGCACCACACACGTCACCACGACAGGCCCACATGCCGGCCCAAAGGATAAAGTATGGCTTCATCTGTAGAGCAACCTCCCTGCGAGTCCTTTTCACATTCCTCAAGAGCTTCGTCACCAAAAAGCTACACTCGCAGGACTACAAATGCGCCACCGACCATCAGCCGCGATTCCAGCGACTTGTGGATGCCATCAGCGAGGCCATTTGGAAGTTTGGTGTCCTCCAAAAGATCGAACAATCTGTGGCCCAGTCTGCTCCTTCATTGAGCTGCCTCCTGGAGCCGGAGCAATTGCTGCAGTTGGTCCAACTGCATAGCAGTACCAGGGAGAAGGCTTCCAGCGATGATGAGAGCCGGGAGCGCAGCAATCATGCCTCCAGTCTGACGCGGCGCAAGGCTAGAAAACAGCGCCGGGCAGTCAGCTTTAGTGGGACTGCTGACATGGAACAGTATAGAGCTCGTGCGCAGATCCTGAGCGGAGACAGCAGCACAAAGAGAGGCGTCGCCCCTAATGAACGCTCCATCATTCCAAAAATGCTGAGCACGCCCGAACAGCTGGCCATCATGTCGCTGGCCTTGAAGAACTTTAAGGATGTCAAGCAGATCATAGAGGTATGAGATCTTTTTGTTATATCAGCGACTATAAAATTACCAAGATATAGCATCAAGAAAAAATTCCATTTGAATTCCGCTTTGAGCTATCCTTCGTCTGTTCGTCAATGGTATTGTATAATCTATGTTCCGTTTTGCAGACCTTTAGCCTGGAGCACAGCCAACTAAATCGAGAACTGCAGTTCATGGAGCAGCAGCAGCTTATCAAACAAAAGCTGGCCACCATTTATTCAAACTATCGGGCACTGGAGGCCAGGGCCGGCAGCCCTGCCGGCACCACTGTAGAGCAGATCAAGGGCGTGGCAGCCAAGGGATTTGAGCTGTCAAAGATCATCAGTGTGGTGGACAACTTCGCGCAGGCCCAGGCCCAGCGGCTGCAGCAGAGCCCCGAGCTGAAGAGCCTCATCCATCGGCACAGCGGCCATGGACAGTACGGATTCCTGCAGCAGTTTGAAGAGCGGAATCTCAATGCGTTGATCATTTGTGATCTGATCGTTAATCTGGGTTTCAATCGGGAGATTACGTGCAATCTGCTGCTGGTTATACGCCGCCAGCAGAAGCAGCCCGCGACAGACGAGGCAGCAGCAACACCAGCATCTTCTGAAATTGGAGCCATGAATCTCTTGCAGAATTTGTGCGAATGCATGCGCCTGTTGGAGCGTGCTGGCCGCCAGCCGGCACTCAACGAACTGCTCTCCCTGCAATGCCAGCCCCTGCGACCGTCTGTGCTGGCTGTGCAGCTCCAACGGGAGACTGCTTTCTTTACCCTGTACGGCAAAAAATCCTCGGACTACGCCCATTCCTCGGAGCTACGTGCTAATGGAGTGCACTTCCAGCAGCTTCGCTCGCGCCACAATTATTACGCTCGATTCTGCGGGTACATCCAGCAATTGGCACGTCTCCTGCAGCTGCGGGATCCCAATCTGGAGTACCACAACAGCCAGCTGCTAAGGAATGATCCCTACGATGTGATTGGAGAGCTCATCTACGAGTGTGACATCACTCCCCTGGAGATTGAGGGCAATGTGGCTGCTCTGCATCTGAATCTGGTTCACGTGATTGCTCTGAATATCTGCCCCCAATTGGGAGAGGGTCTGCGCAGCCGTAAACTGCCACGTGTGGTGTCGCCACAGAAGCAGGAGTCCATCCACAACTACATGGCACAGCACAACCAATTGCTGGCCCAACTGCTGATGGCCGTGCAGCTCGGCCAGCAGCTGCCCGAGTCCAGCGAGGGAGGATTAGACTTTGCCTGCCTCTCGCAGCTCATGCGGCTGCCAGAGCTAGAGATTCTGGCCACGATGCACGAGGGCAATCGGTTGCTGGCTGCCTTGAGTGCCTATAAACTGGATAGCCATACCCTGGCGGAGGTGGTGACCAGCAAGGAGCTACTGCTGCAGATTCTACTGCTTGGGATTGGTGGACAGGCGGGTGAGGAGTATATTTCTTGAAAAAGCCCTTTCCCTTTTACATTTCATTTCGGTCCTGTTTCAGAGTCTTCGGAGGAGCTTAAGTCCCGCATAGATCATCTCATACGGGATCTGATCGAAGAGGATCCTCGTAACATACAGCTGGTGGTGCACATGAATGACCTGGGCCAAAGGGCGCGTCTGCTGAAGCAGCACTTTACCAAGATACCCAGCAGCCAACTGGCCAAAGAGCTGATCGAGCGTACGCTGCAGCATCGCCAGGCGGCGGATTCGATCCAACCGGCGCTGCGCAGCCAGCTGGAACACACGCTGTCAGACATAACGATATATGCGCGCGTGTCGGCCCTGCTGCAATTCGAGAGCTGGCCGCAGGCCTATGATTTTGGCCGGCAGACACCGAATGTGATCTTCGAGCAGCTGCTGCAGCGACGTCGCTATGGATTGTGTCTGGAGTGGTGCCGCGTGGTGTTTCATTCCGGATCGGAGGGGCAGCAGAGGGTTTGTCTGCTCACACTCTTGGATGCCCTGCTGGAGCTGCGGGATGGAGAGGAGCTGGACCCCTCATTACTGGGCATCGTTGAGATGTTTCCGCCCATGTCATTGGTCAATTTCCTGGACACGCACAAGGACAAATTCCGTTCGCTGGCACTGCTCCAATGGGTGATTGACTATCTCAAACACCATGCACGTGATCCGCGTCCTTATCGCAATTACCAGCTCTCCTTGGTGCTGCTCGGGCACATGGAAGGGGTCGAGCGTCAGCAGTTCTGGCGTCTGCTAAGGCATCCGCTGCTGATCGTCGAACAGTTGGTGATGAACGCCCGCTTTGAGCTGCTCTCGAAGCTCCTGGAAGCGGCACGAGACCGACTACAGCGTGAGAAGCCTTCGGGTCCGTGTCCCTACTGCTTCGAGAAGCGTGGACATGCGTACGATGTGCATTCGACAGCCACACAGCCGGGAAAGCTGCGCTTCCAGTTGGGTCAGGCCACATCGGAGGCGTTTATTCTGCTCAACTTTAACTCCTACCAGCAGGATCATTTTGTAGGCCCGGAGTGCCTGGATCTGCTGCTGAGGATCTATGCCAGCAAAGCGCTCGACTACCGTTCAGTGCCCTCCTCCTCCTCCGAACATAGCTCCCTGGGCACGGATCTGCAGCACTCTCTGGACTCGCTGTGCGGGGCTTTTGTGATGCCCAAGCAAGCGCCCGCACGACAACAGTGGACGCCAGATGAGGCAGCAAGCCATTGTATGTGCTGCCGAAGGGCAGCCTTTACCATGCTGATGAGGCGCCATCACTGCCGTCGTTGCGGGAGAGTTGTATGCTTTGCCTGCTCCACACAACGCATGCGGATACCAGAGCTATACGATGAGCTGGAGGTGCGCATCTGCAACGACTGTGCCAGTGCCATCAGCACCAACGGTAATGGAGAGGGAGATCAAAGCGCATCGTGGGAGCAAAGCACTGTGTCGGGCTGCTCTTCGCTGGTGGAGTCAAGCAAGTGGCGCCTTAGCGGCAACATCACCCACGACAAGCTGATGCGCGAGGAATTCTCCTACGAGCATGCCCCCAGCGTGGCCATGAGTCTGTCTATACTAAGACACCATCAGGATCAGAGGACATGCGTAGAGCTGTTGCTCTACCACTGTCGAAAGTTGGAGAAGCTGATCGACCCGAATCCAGAGGTGGACTACGAATTGGTGGCCAAAATGATCAATTGTCTGGCATTTGCAGCAAAGGTTTAATAGCGAGGATATTTTATATGGAGTGCAAACTAAACCCTTATCAACTTTTTCGTAGGTTCGTGGCGCGCCTGGAGAGTTTGAAAACATACGCGAGCACTCGGAAATCATAATGGCTGTGGTGCAGCAGGGCTGTGAATCCCTCCTACCCGTGGGAGAACTCGGTAATCACAATTTACGCAAGCTAGCCGATGCTTTGGTCGAGGCCGAGCACTGGACCTTGGCGCTCGAAGTTCACCTCAAATGCGGTTTTGCCACAACGGGCGTGATGGCAGCCCATGGGCTGGCCTGTCTGCGTGCTGGCTGCTACGATGCGGGTAACTCTCATGATTCCACGTCCTCGTAGATGCCTCGTATATATTTACAGTATTATTCCACAGCTCGTGAGAAGTTTGGGCATTGCATGACCCATCTGTCCAATGAGCAGCTCAATAGCTGCATCTACAAGAGCATATTCGGCACGGGAACGACTCAAACAGACCCCGTGCTGCTGCCGAGAAAGCGACCGCAGCGGGGGCCTGCTTTGCTGCAGGAGATCTTGCAGTTGATTGAAACTTTGCCACACAGCCAGCCCCAACCGGAGACCCTCCATCGAGCCTCGCTCATCCGCAATTCAAACACTTCGCTGGCCTCGCTCTTCACACGACGCCGCGAGCCCTACATTCAGCAGCGACCGCTCCAAGAACCCGCTTTGAATGTGATGAATGCTTTGGCCAATCTGAAGAACATTGCCAAGGGTCACTACGGGGGCCATGGCCATGCGGTGGTCAGCGATGAGAGTCGCCGCCAGGAACGTGGCTTTGAGGAATCCCTCCACTATGTCCTTACCTACGGCAGCCAAGGAGACATCCTGTCGTTCCTCATGCATCGCGAAGAGCTGCGCGCCGCCCTCCGCTACTGGCAGCAGCAGCAACTGGACACGGATCTGTTTATTCAGCACATTTTTCAGCTGCAATTGGCCACCGGCAATCTACCTGCTTTGGTGGAGGAGCTGCAGCAATTGGATGATCCACAGTTGGGGGCCTGGCGGCTACCTTTGCTCCAGACCTGTCGCCATCTGGAGCAGCAGCAGCAATTGAATTCACTGTACCAGCTCCAGCTGCTGCTCAAGGATCCCATACGGGCGAGCATGACCTGCGTGAAGTTCTATCCACTGCAGTGCGAGAATTTTCAAAAGTTGCAGGCCAATGCCCAGCACTTGCTGGCTGCGCACATGCATCTACAGGGAGAATTGGACCTCGCCGAGTGGGAGCACCTACAGAGACAGCAGCAGGGACGACGCGTGAGCGTCGTGAGCGCCCAAGGGAGCAGTGGCAGCAGCCATGGGGCCTGCTTTGCCATGCAGATGGATGCACGTGCACTTAACGGACACATCAACACCATTCGACGGCAGATGGAGGTGGCCAAATTCCTGTCGCAGTGCGAGAGGGAACAGTCGCCCGACGAGCAGCCCCTGAGGACCCTGCAAATACTGAAACAGGTAACATAATCTTAAATCTGACTTGAGGATTGCTAAAGTCCACTCTTACTGCAGATCCGCCTCGAGTCCAGTCGGGCTACGTTGCCTACTTTATTTGAGGGAGCAGCAGACAGAATTCAGCTGTGCATCCTGGTCCTCCTGTGCGGCAAGAATATTGACGAGGGTTTCGGACTGGCATACGGGTAGGTGTCCATGTCCATTCATTATGCAAATAAACCCATTCCATTCCATTGCAGCATCATACAGGACTACAAACTGTCAGCCATGAAGGTGTTTGGAGCCACAGCCAAGTATTTGGCCCGGAATCAACGCCTCTCGGAGGTGGACCGTCTGCTGGACTGCATTGGGAGCAACAATGGTGGCGCCATCACCTCGGAATCCGACGAGATTCTCTCGATAGCCATCAATGCGGCCGTGCATAGCAATTTGCCTGAGACAAAGCAGACCCTGGACAGGCTAATCAAGCGCATCTCGAATGTGGAGCTGCGCATTTCCTCCTATATATATATTGGCCAGCTGAAGTCCGCCTATTTGCTGGCCAACAAGCACGAGCGACTGAGTGATATACGTAAAATTCGCTGGCAGGCCGAGCTCACCAATCAGATACACATCAAAAAGCTGTGCGAACTGAAGCTGCAACTAACTGTTCCGCCAAACGCGGCAGCCTCAACGTCAACGTCAGCTTCAGCGCCAAAGCCTCTGTGATAAAGTGATAAACAACCCCCCCTTCATTATACGTTATTAGTACCTATTTTTGGGATAGAATATAATAATTTTTAGTAGCTAACATTTACCCTAGATCAATTTTAATCTTTCCAAAGTCCCATCCCATGGCATAGGCAGAGGCAGTGTCATGCTGCTGCTGTCCAGCAAGTATTCTCTCATCAAAAAAACAGCTCAAAGACTTGCTTAAGTAACCAAATTATATTATTGTTTGTATTTTATTGTATTTATCTCAATTTTATCAAAGTTTTTTATTTTATTAAATCATGTTATATATTCCCACAATCCCAGTATCGCTACATCATCCTGGAGATTCATTGGCAAGCAATAAGCGGAGATAGCCAGCTCTGATCTGGATTTATGCATTGGTTCCCAGCAAACTAGAATTTCTTCAAGCAGTGTTGGAAGTTTTTCTCTGACTGTTTTAAGTTGAATAATAATTTTGTATTACGAGTATTCTGGAAAGTGACAAGTACAAACTTCAGACAGAGTGAAAGTATTGAGTGTTAAATTTATCGGCTACAAAGTAGTTATCCGAGGAAACGTCGCCCTTAGTGGCTTGCATCACATCGTTGAGGGCTGCAGCTAAGCTATCCAGGTTGGTGGGGCTCACTGAAGTGAGGTTCATGCGACCCGAGCTCGGGACATAGATGTGTCTGTCCTTCAGCTGGCGGATCTGAGAACGGCTTGGATTCCAATATAGATGATATCCGTTCTGTTTCACCAAGTTCTGCCAATTTCCGGGGGTCTTAAGTTCTGCTAGCTTCTTTCTTATCTCGCCGCGCATTCGAGAGACCCTCTGGTGCATGTCCTTTAGGGTTTGGCACCTGGAAACGGAAAATCTATACAAAATGGTTCCATTTGATGGTTCTCTATAAATTCTTACCACTCTGAGCGGAGCTTCTCATCGGTCAGAATTTTTGCTACAATTCGACTAGAATGCACGGACGAGCACTCGGCATTTTTGTCCAACAGCATCGACTCAAATTGTCCACGAAACGCATGCACTTGGGCAACGTTTGACAGCACAACCATCAAATGCCCAACTGTCTCGTCTGGGGGTGGAAACAGTGATTAATGAATGACATTGGCTAGGCACTTGAGCTCTTCTTACTGTAGAGTCCAAAGTTCTTAACAAAAGACTGTGCACATAGCACATCGATGCCGCAGTCGGAAAAGAATCGCACTGGCCAAGCATCCTCATTGGGATCGCCACTGGCCAACCCAGGAGAGTCCAAGTGGATCAGGGGTAGCATTTTCTTGCACTTGACAATGTGGAAAAGCAGCTTCCATTCGTCCACACTGGGATCCTGTCCGGTGGGATGCTGCGAACATGCATCTAAAACGACCACTGCCCCATCCGGCGATGTCATCAAATCGGCCACCAATCCGTAGATGTTCAGCTCGCCTCTCGCATCGGAGTAGTACTGATATCTTTGGCAATTGAAGCCCGCCTCCTTGAATATCTGCCAGTAGATGGGGTTGCAGGGACGGGCGAGCAGACAAACGTCCCGTGTCGTCTTGTGGCGCAGAAACTGTGCGGCCAGGGCCAAGGCATCGATGCTGTTTTTTGTTTGTATGCCAACAACCTGACGAAAGAATATGCAATAAACACTCTAAAATCCATTCAGACAAGTGTGGCCTCTTTCTTCAGTGAAGAAACGATTAGCTTACTCGACCCACTGCTTGTGCTGGAGAAGACTTTCCGAGGACCATTTCAGTAGCTGCATGGAGAAAATCTGGATTCCCCAGTGGCGGAAGCGGTTCGCTCGAATTGAAATCATTGCAGGCAATACTGATCTCAGCCTTTTTCACCGCCTGAAACGTCTGAGCCTTGCCAACCTCATTTCGATACACCTCATGTGCAAGATTCATCTTCCGCGGCGATGAATCCAGCTGGTAGTCTTGATTAAGGTTTTCCATCTCGGTGGGCGTGGCTCGCTTAAGGCAGGCAAATGGCGATAACCTTTCTCCATCATTTCGGCGTCTTCCTGTGGCAGCACTACGATGACTTGAGGACTTGACAACGGTCTGCAGCAGAAGACTATGCCACACGGATAAGATCGCACTCATTTTGAGTCAGTCAGCCAGAACAGCGATAAGGTCGAGATCGACTATTTTGAATTTAGTCCGTAGGTGGGAAAATCTAAACAATTGTGATGATATTAATACCAAAGGGTACTGAATAGTAGATAGTAGGTGATGGCTACAAATCGGACTCAAGCTGACAATGTTGCATCGCAACACAGTAACAAATGCAAATCATAAGAAGTATGTACATCAAGGGGGTCAGGACTAGAGTAGATGATGATCTGCTCTGAACGCAATACCGTTATCTATAACTATATCCCTGAGTGCTAGAGGTACGGTTAAATGTTGGGCGCTAAGACATCTCCACACTTATCTCTTCTTCCGATCCATTACAAACCAAACCAAACCGCATAAGCATTATTGGTAATATGGATAAAAGTAATATGCTGAAAAATAGCAACAATAGGGAACGCTTGCTTTTCTGGAAACTTAATACATTTATTCGATTAATTATAAAGTTAGTGGATATTGTTGAACCAAAACATTTTACATGGTGCAAATAAAATGATCAGCATCTATGCTCGAGTAGATATGGCCCTCCGAAATCATAAAGTCCAAAATGTTGCTAAAAATTACCAAAATACTTAGAAAAAACATCAAGGAAATGCGCAGAAAATGTTTGCTTACGTCAATTCGGAATCACTGATGTGGGAAAACTTGGCCTTCAGCTCCTTTCGATTGATTCCCTCCTCGGACATGTTGCTCTTGATGGCCTGGAACACCGCCTGCTGCTTGGGATCCAGCCCATTCACAATAGCCGTGCTCTGAGAGGCGGTGAAATCAGGGACCATGGCAGACGAACCGCCCTTGTTCTGGTAATCCTCCGCCTTGTAGCGGGCATTCAGAGCCTCAAGTAGGTGGGTGCACACCTCATTGGGATCCAGGACGGGCAGCAGCTTGAATACCATCAGCGATTTCTGGCCCGCCTGCGAGCGTGTGGTGCCATAGACCTTGACGTAGTTGTTTAGCATCACTTCCGGTGCCTTGAGGGCGTCGCCCTCCTCCAGCCAGTAGTGGGCATCGATCCGACCACTGTGGTCCTCTAGCGTATAGGTTATCTTGGTGGAAGAGGTCTCCACATTCCGAACGATTGCCACCAGACACGCCATGCCAAATTGCATGCCGAATAGCTCAATATTCCCTTCGGGTGCATCCACAATCTGCTTTATAAACAAAGGCACAATTCCCTAAGAGATTTGAGGCACATTAATACACGGATTCTAATTAATTGTGCTAAAATTCACTCACCTCTCCTTTTTGATTGCTGGCGGCGCCCGCCGGTGCCGTCTGTGTGGCATTGAAATCACCAACTAAAATATGAAATAAACCTTAAGTTCTTTTATTTCCTTAATGGATAGTATTTAACTTACACGAATCATTCATTTTGCTCAGGTGTTAATAGTTTTCTAATAATTTCAGAAGTGAGGGTTCCGTAAACAACAAAATGCGCCAAAATGCACTGCAATAGTGTGACCGAGTGTCGAGACTAGAGAAATAGTTATTTTTTCATATAAGCCGACAAGAGGAAAAACGCGCGTATTAAAGAAATACTGTTTGATACTAGATTTTTTTATTCTCCTTTCTACCTATCCTTTTTCTTTGTGGGAGTGACCCCCACTTTTGCAGATGGACAAATATCTTTGTTCAAGCATTGACCACAGTTGGGCTTCAATGGCGTACAAACTGTTTGACCGAATCCCACAAACAAATGATTGACCTCCGCCCAGAGAGTGGAGGGTAACCAGCTCTCTAGAGCAACACGGGTTTGCTCCGGCTCCTTGGTGGGACGTGGTAGCCAGCCCAGGCGGTTGGATATACGATGGACATGGACATCGACGCCGATTCCAGTCAGCTTGTCCCAGGCAACGGCCATGCAGATGTGGGCCATTTTGGGTCCAACGCCGGGCAGGGCTATCAGCTCCTTGGCATTGTTGGGAATATCCGAATCGTACTTGTCGATCAGTATCTGTGTGGTTTGCTTAAGGTACTTGGCCTTGTTCTGAAATGGTTTTTCTTAAATGATAGAGATCTTCCAATGCGCTATAGGAAAGAATCTACCTTATAGAAGGACACGGGATGTAAAAGGGTCTCCAGTTCACCAATTGGCATGTCTTTCAAGCTGTCGGGGGTAAGTGTGCGCGCCTTCAGGCGATTCATTGCCTCGTAGGTAGTTTGATCTTTCGTCTGACTGGAAAGCATCAAAGCCACCAATTTCTGGAATCGTTGTGTCTGTCAAGGCGAAAGGATGATACAGAAGTGTGAGGTAGAAGATGTACATATGTGATATGTACTTTAAAATCAGCAGTTGTGTCGGCACATTGATGACAGCCCATTGTGTCAACAGGGGCAGCATTTAGACTCCGCATGGAACGAATGTTCTCCAACTGACGATACCACATGGACTGGGGCGACACAACTTCTTGGTTTACCAGAGGATCAATTTCATTCTTTTGCTGTGGTTCAATCATCTTGACCTGCTCTTCTACTTTCTTCTGTTTCCTTGGTTCAACTTCTTTCTTGATCCTTGGCTTTGTATCCTTCTTTATTGGAGCTTCGGTCTTAATTGAAGGCGTTTCTGCCCCACCCGAAGCCAAAGCGACAATCTTGTTATTATCCACAAATGAACGCTTTTTCTTTTGGGGCACTCGAGGAGTCAAAATCTCCTCCTTGGTGGAAGTTTTTCTAATGGCCTCGCCATTTAGTAAGCGCTGCTTTCGTGTTTTTATGGGAGAAAAATATAGGGGACCAGTGGACGGTGCGGCACCTCCTACCAGATCCTCAATATCCTGTGGACGATAAAATACGTCTTGACTTCGATTTCAATTCAAAATCTCCGCACTTACCCCCACACTGCCATTTTCCCTCTTAGTTATTGTTTTTGGCGAAATTACGGCACCCTGTCTGGCCAATTTGCTGGCCAATGTGAGTTTCTTGACATTTTTGGCCATATTGCGTGAGACTTGTGCGGGTTTTTTTATGTTCACTTTGATTTTTGTTTATAAAAAAGCATGTAGTGAGAGTGAGAAGGATATATGTATGTATGTAAACAGTTTTAAATTGCAATCTGGTCACACTCCTTGATTGTCTTGTTGATGTTTTCAAAGTGAAATAGGTTTAATAGAAAGGTTCCAATTGAACGAACAGAACGAGAAAGAGCGGTGCAGGAAAACTTGGATGATCAGTTCTAAGCGATACATAATATCGACCAGGAGAGAGCAGAAGGCAACACAAACCTCTTCGGCAAATGAAAAAAGCAAAAAAACACAAAAATCGAAAGTAGATTCAATCAGCCATACAGCACAAAAACCTACAGTAGATTTAGTCATTCATTAATGCACAAAAATCTGCTGGAGATTCAATCATCAATACAGAAAAGAGTCCTGTGATAGATGCCATCAGCATGGATCAGCATAACACTTGCGGTGACAAAGTGGTGCATCAAGAGCTGCCACTCATTTGATATATTTGCCGTTGAAGGCTTGCATGATCTGTTGCGTGTGTTTCTTAAAGCCTCGTCTCGATATGGACCTAACATTGACATAATGGAGAGCCTGCCGCATCCGACATCAGTCGCCCAGGTCGCTTCGGAGTCATTTGGACAAGTGCTTTCCACAATTAAAGGAGAACTGGCTCAGATCAAAGAACAGGGCTTCAGTATTACGTCTGATATATGGACTGACATGTTCTTAAAGCGGTCCTACATTAGGGTGAGTATACACTATATACACGAGCACAAACTCTTCAACCGACTGTTGGCCATGCGTTCGATGGACGGAGAGTCGTTTACAGGTATTTACGAGTATTAAAGTCAGGCAATTTGAATATATTTACATATGTGTAACAATCGCAGACCAACAAATTCAGAAGGAAGTGGAGGACTGCCTACATGACTTTAATCTCGATTTGGCTGGACCCATCATTGTGACGGATCGTAGTTCGGAAGTGTATTCTGCATTCAAACACTTTGATCACATTTATTGCATCAATCATTTATTGAATAACGTTGTGGAGAAATCATTCAGAGATGTCAAGGAACTGGAAGATATGAAGCTGCAAGCGACGGAACTCGTTAAATACCTGAAAATATTACTGGAAAATGTTAATCTAAAGTCCAGCCTACAAAGTGATTATCCCACTCGGTGGAATAGCATATTCTATACACTCAAGTCCATTGAACGACTATCCACTTTCGTTTTTTTTTGTATGACCATTTTCGTTAAAACCTTTTTTTACGTAAAATCCAATAAAACCAAGTATTTAAAAAAACCCAGTCAAGTAGTAAATAGGTTCATTAGTCGGAGAAAATCATGTGGGCAGGGCTAAGAGATTTAAAAAGCTAGTAATATTCCAAGGAATATCAAAATAGAGGAATATGTATAATATAACTTGGATTCGTCAGTATATTCATGGTATATTTTTAAAATGAGACGGTATATTTTGGTATATTTCTGAGGGTCGGGCGGTATATTTTAGCGATAAGCCCGCGGCCACACTGATCCCTATAGAGCGCACGTTTTGTTTTGTTTCCTCAATTTCGGTGAAATACGAAATAAAAAGCCACGAATATGGCTGCCAAACCAGCTAGCAGTGAGCTCAGCATGGAGAACATTTCACTGGAGGCCCTTTCGCTGAGCGAAGGCATCCAGGACTCGCCCGTCTGCATTATTGTGCTGGGCATGGCTGGTTCCGGCAAGACGACTTTCACGCGCAGCCTCATCCAGCACGCCCAGGAAAAGTTCAACCCGTATGTAGTCAACCTGGACCCCGCATGCCGCGAGGTGCCGTATGCGACGCACATCGACATCCGCGACACAGTAAACTACAAGGAGGTTATGAAGCAATATCAACTGGGACCCAATGGCGGTATAGTGACGGCCCTAAACATGTTTACCACCAAGATGGCCAAATTCGCAGAGCTGGTGCGTCGGGCCGGGCAGCGTGGCCACAAGTGGTGCATCATCGACACACCTGGCCAGATTGAAGTTTTCACCTGGTCGGCCTCGGGCAACATCATTACCGAAGGCTTGGCTACCATGTTCCCCACCATCATTGTGTATGTTATGGATGTGGTACGCTCCGCCTGTCCCACCACCTTCATGTCCAACATGCTCTACGCCTGCTCTATTCTCTACAAGACCCGGCTGCCCTTTCTTGTGGCCTTGAATAAGATTGACCTTAAGGACTGCAGCTTTGTTCAGGAATGGATGACGGACTTTGAGGCCTACCAGGATGCCCTCGAGCAGGAGCAGAGTTTCGTGAACAACCTCACACGCACCATGTCCCTCACTCTGGACACCTTCTACGAGAACCTGGTCACCTGCGGTGTCTCGGCCAAGACAGGCGTCGGCTTTGCCCAGCTCATAAAGCATGTCCTCGACTGCGTGACGGAATACGAGAAGGACTACAAGCCCGTGTACGAGAAGATGCGAAAGGAGCGCCTTGCCGAGCAGCAAGCCACGCTACAGCCACCTTCCACGGTTGAAGATTCGGGTACTGCAGTTCCCATGGGCCTGGACCTCAAAGATCCTCCTCCTTACTCTGGCAACAACATGTTCCTGATGGCCCCTGGCCTTGTGCCGCAGCAAATGGATTCTGAAGAGTTCGAGGATGATATGGAGACTGATGCCAAGGGCAACACCGAAGAGCAGAACTTTCAGACATTTGTCCAGAGTCACCTGACGGCCCAGAAAACCAAGCGCAACAAATTCATTCAGGAGCAGCAAAAGCCTTAACGTGATATGCAGAGTTGAATATAAATATTTTGTAGGACTTAACCATAACTTGTTGTTCCGAAGTGACCCCCAAACTGGAGGTGAGATAATATAATATAATATATTCTATGTAAAGAATGATAAAACATAGTGGATCCAAATCGATTTACTTTAACTTTCAGCAGGCTTGAATTCTCTTATTTATTGAATGTCTTGAGCTCGTAAAGCCGTCTTCTAAAGAATCTGTTTCCATATCTTGTCTTGTACCTACATATACCCCACATGAATTTATTTATTATTTCTCCTAACTATTTGCGGTTGAAATATTAAATTTCGTTCATGGGTTCATTGGAAATTTCCACTATTTTTAGTATGTCGCCATTGCTGAACTTCTGCTCGTCAACAGCACCAGCCACCAGCTCCTCGTCATTTTTAATTTTTTCAACCGACACCGCCTCTAGGATCACGCGGTTCTGTCACATAAATGAGATGCTGACATTGAGGAACAAGATGCGTTCTCCCGCTTGGGAGGAAACGCAAACATGCCCCAGGACGCAGTCGGAGATGACCTAAACCAAGTATCGTATTCTTGATTCCTGCGATTTCTTTTATATGAAACTTATTCAGTTTCTTGGAAAACAGTTTGCCTTGAATAAAACTTGACCGAAAAAATGGTAAAATATATACGCTTGTCACAAAAACCCCAGATCAACTAAACCGGCAAATTGGTAAAAGATGGAAAAAGCATATTTATTTTTTCCGCTTCGATAAAAATTCCCCATTTCCTAGATATTTAAGCAAATTATAATGTTGCCCAAGACGCTGTTGACCTTCGGGCGCCGTCTCGTTCATCAGAAGTATATTTTTAAGGGTCCCATACTCCGAGCTCTACGGGAACCCGAATGCAACTCAATTGAGGTACCGCAGGTGGAGGAAGATACCGCTACAGTGCAGCTGCCTGACTATATAGATCCAAAATGCCTCCAGCCCGTGACGGCTGGGAAAGGTGTGCGTCTAAAGAAAACTGTCAAGCATCAGGACGAGAAACAGAAAAGCTATGACTACAAATATCACTCCTACTCTCTATACGATTTACACGAGGCCACAACGCGTTTGGCTGCGGAACAGTCGAAGAAGAAAGCCAAAAATTAGTAATTCTGTAAAGTTCAAAATGGTAGTCAACAAAAGTAGCGACCAGAAATCTAGGCAAATAATAAAATTTTGAAACAATACACGCAACAGCTCTATTAAACTGAAAACTGGATTTTCGAAAACCAATTGCTTGATTGATTGATTCAACTTTTGTTATTATTAGTATTATGTTTTACCACTAGCCATACAGTATACTTACTATACAGTATAGTACAGTAGTGCCCAATTTAATAGAGATATTTTCTGACGATATCTATCAAACGTAAAAATAATATTTGTTGAATATGAAGTAGCCTTAGTAAATTCATTCAAAAGATAGTTGCACCCTCATATATTTTCCAAATCAGATCAGAAAAGCACGTAAACATGTACAAGTTTTTCTCTCGTCCTCAGCTCCGTCGCCAGTTTAGCGACAAGGCGAAGATGAGTAGCAAACTCTCAAATACCAAACGTCCACCTAAGGATCCCCCAGATGAGGGTTACGAGCCGACGAGTATCGATCATGATGGTATTAAAGTGCCGGACTATGTGAGACCAGCAGCCTTTCGTCAGTTTTGTGGACCTGATGAACAGCTGGGACCAGGAGCAGGGAGAGGTTTAGAATACAAGAATGGCCAATATTTTGGCTACCATCGATTCTCTTTTGCTGAGCTGCAGAACCATGCCTTGGAGATGCGAGACGACCGCCGACTCAAAGGGGGAGTACACGACACAATTGAAGAAGATGAGGAGGAGGAGTGCGATTACGTCAGTATGGAGAACATGAAGAAACTGGAAGCGGAGTGCGATAAGATAATCGCACAACAGGCCAAGGAGCTGGAAGAAGCCGAACAGAGGGCTAAGAAAAAGCAGGAGGAACTCTGCAAGGAGCAGGAAGAGAAGCAACGGTGCGAAAAGAAAGCGGAAAAAACAAAAGCTGTGAAGGTCAATGCATTGCTAGAGATGACAGATGAACAGCTCAGAGAGTGGTGCGATAAGTCCCTCCAGGCACAACTGGTGGAGAAGAATCAAGGGAAAGAGAATAGCCAGACGGCTAAGTGCGAAGCAGAAGAAAAGCAGAAAATGGAAAAATGCGCTGAAGAAGAACAAAAGAAAGAGCAAGAGGAATTGCAGATGAAATGTGAGGCGGAGCAAAAGAAGAAAAAAGACGAGGAGTTAAAACCTAAATGTGAAGTGGAAGAAAAGAATAACAAGGAAAAATGCAAGGAAGAAAAACAGAAGAAAGAGCAAGAGGAATTGAAGATGAAATGTGAGGCGGAGCATAAGAAAAAAGAAGATGAAGCTAAAAACGAAAATGAGGATAAGCCCCCTTGTGGAACAGATGGGAGCAACAAAAACAAGACATAAATATAAAAAAAGCAAACAAAAAACAATCAAATTCCACACATTCTGTAATTGTGTCTCAAAATTCATGGTTTCAATAATGCCGACTTCTAGATAACTCAAACGATAAAAAAAATTCGGTATAAACGTTAGAAGTGGTACGGATTTACATACATATAATGGCGATCATCAGTACATTCAGTAAAGACAAGAACCACCGAAAACTCTCCACACTGGTTGGGGTCTCCGCTTAATCAGGCTCAACACCTATACAGTTTGAGAAGCACCCATCAAACGTATTCTTTCGTCATTAATCCGCCTTGAGTTTCAACTTCCACTGGCAATTTGAATTGTTAATAAATTCGCATAAAATCAATCGATTCGATTTCTCACAGCTGGGTATAACGGAAACCCCAAAACGGGGACGGGGTTGCTGCACAATTTCAGGGACAAATCCAACGCCCAGAGCAAAGCCGCCTTAGGGGTAGTGTGGCGAGAGTTCTGTGACGCCATACATTCATTCATTCCAGTATGGGAAGGGGAAGCTTAGGAATTACTTTTGCGTTGATCTCTGTGAACCGATATGAAGAGTCATTGTTATCACGTGTACCGCGCTCTCTAATTAACGCTAGGAAATTCCCCGAACCCAATATAGTAGAGAGTGAGAAAGAGCGGATCTGTACTCAATTCTGTTTCGTATATCTCTTTTAATTGGAGTGTAATACAAAAATCAGTTTATCTTAGCTAGTGTAAATCACATTTATAATTAAAGAGCACTAGAAATAGATTTATGATCAATCTCAGTTAAAAATTTACGGACGGAAACCGCTATATCGATTCGATTTTGTCTAAATTCCACTTTAAAATGTCTAAAATAGTTTCATTCTGCTATCATCCTCTACTATAAACAATATGTGGATGTACGCAATTAGCTTTCCAGTGTATATATGTATGTATAATAGCCCCAAAGAAGAGCTCTTTCCAAATGAATAGCGCTGAAGAAGGGAAATAAACCAAAGAAAAGCCTCTGGCCACCGCCAAAAGCTGTTGGGCATCTCGTTTTGCAGGCATTTAAGCTGAAAATTGCTGCTAAAATATTTGCACAGTATAGGTAGGTATAGGTTGCACAGGTATAGCTTGGGGCTATATATTCTACCCTAGCGAAGAGTATTTTGACTTTGAGCAGATTTTTGAAGGGCAGAGAAGGAATCATTGTCATTAAAAATAATAGGGCGGAAAAAGTAGGCCTTGCAGATCACTATATCACACACTAATTCGTGTTAACAGTTAGGAATCACACTGTGCACAGTATCAAACCATGATTCATGTATCCTTTTCCCACTATTGTATATAAAAACAACAGTTGCCATTGAAGCGATGAATCTGCAAGGGTATCTATAGCTGTGGCTCCAAAGCTAGCCTTTCTTTCTTTCCGCTTTTTTTTTGTAGCAGGTATCTTTTCCAGCTGCACTGATGCGTCGCCAAATGTTTACCCTAGGCCCATAGCTGTTGCACGCTCTCTTGTTGCTGCACTTAGCTATGCAATTTTCTGAGCCACCGCCTGTAGAGTGGTGCTCTCCCTCTCCCTCTCTCAAGCTCCGATTCTGGCTGTGTGCTCCGTAGCCTCTCTCTCTGTTTGGCATACAAAATGCATCTAATTTTGGGCCTAACGACAACTTGTCGCTTGTCATGGTCTCCCGGTCTGATCTATGTTGCTGTTGCATTCGTTGTTGCTGTTGCTGTTGCTGCTGGTGGCATGCCTCATCATCATTTGCAACTGCTGGCGGCAGCAGCTGCCTCACTTGGGGATCAACTGTTCAACTGTGCTTTATCTGTACAGCTTTTAGCTGCGCCTCGTAATCGCAGCTCATAGATCAAAAAGCGCCAGAGAACAACAGAAGAGCGAGACGTGTGGCTGCATCTCTTTTCCTTATGTGAACCAGGTCCAGTTCCCATCAGGCACTCGAGAGGCAGTCCAGTCAGGCAGGGGTTGATCACATTCCAACGCACAGCTGCTGTCGTTCCAGCCAGTGCTGTGGCCAGTGCCCACCCACGCCAATGGACAAAAAAAAAAAATAGAAAACCAAACCGAGTTTGGGCCACGTTTTCCCACTGACCAAATGACAGGATTGCGGCCATTCCCACAGTCCATGCAACATTTTCCAGCCAATTCCGGCAAATGCAAATTAGCCATCTCATTTTCGCTCTGATTAAAGGTAATTTTCAAATTTCCCCAACAACCCTCTGCGACACCGGGAACGGACAGCAACAACAGCAGGCCAGGCGGCAACTTTGGCACTGCCGGCAATTTCGATCTCGCCTGTCGTCCATTTAATGATTTCAAATCGGAGCAGCAGGCCCAGACCCAGACCCAGGCCCAGGCCCAAGACCAGAAACTTGTTGGATGTCTGGTGGTGCACCATGTTGCGCGACCGGACCGGACAATGTCTAGGGGCCATTCCTGTGTCTCTCTGGTTCCAGCTGTGGCCGCGGGAAATAGGAAAATTGCCGAAACTAAAACCAAAACGCGTGCGCATTGAATTATGCAAAAATTTTAACCATTTGCCGCCAATCAATTTGTATTGCCTACCATCTGTGGGATTTTCCCCGACAAACCAGCATAATATTAAAACAATGGATGTGATTGGTTGGCCCCTAAATATGCCATTACATATCGGACATCTTTATCCTTAACTTACTTGGTAGCACGTGAGTATGGACATGGTTTACTTTGTTTCTTCAAATTAGAATTGGTTATCAAAGTAATCAGCCGAAAATACATTATTCGGAAATATTTTGAATCGTGTGTGGTGAAGCTGTCATTAAAGAGTGAATGAACCTTCCTTTTCTTTGATTTTACCAGTTTATTTAATGGTTTTGAAACTTTTTTGCCAAGTTTTGTTCCAAAGATATCACACACTCGTAGATTTTTGGGTAAAATATATATATTTCAGGAGTTGTTTTTGTGTTCTGCTGTTATATAAAGCATTAATGTTATATTAAAATTCGGTAAAGGTTGAAAACCTTACGATATTCGTTACATTTGTTGGCTTACATAAAATCGGATCGTGTCGGATTGTGTGGGAAGATGGTGTTTTTGCGTGCATCATACTATATTTCAAATTTAACTTTGAAAGAAAAACCAAAACCATCTTAACAACAAGGTCTTCTTAGGAATTTACAAATTACAATCTTCCATTTTAGGTTTAAGTGAATAATTGCTTCCACATCTCGATCTCACCTAGCCCTGTATTTCTCAGTATTCTCTCTTGACCATAGATCAAAAGACACCGAATCGACTCGCCTTCCCTTAATTAAGTACACATTTCAATTGTAACTCGAGTACAGACTTATCAGCGCAAAAGGTGTCTCATAAATACACATACACGGACACTGGCATGTATGTATGTGCTATGTGCCGCCGCCAAACAGGAAGCATCATCATTATCTGCCCCCATCCAGACGCCTTCCCTCCAGAGCAGTCGGGCGGAACTTGTCCAGAAGGGTACTCGCACTCGTACCCACAACAAACAGAAAAAAAAGGTTGTGCAGGAATTTATTTGATTCTTGCTTTGGCAGAGTGCAAAATTTTAAGCAAAACTACAAAATTTATGCATGACAAAACCATTCAAGCAGGAAAAGGGTAAAAGACGGGGGGAATTCCCCCTCGGCTGGGGAGGAACTCTCTCACACTTGCAGGGCCTGGGCCCCCGTCCATTGTAATGTGTTGTAATTTGTTGCTGTTGTAGTCGTTGTTAGTGCTTCCTCTTTGGCATACTTAGTGCTAAAAGAAAAATAAGAAAAAAGAAGAAAAAAAGTTAATTATCTTTTTTACCTCTCTCTCTCTCTGTGGCCTGCCTCTCTCTCTCTTTCTCTCTCTGGTCGTCTCTTGCCATGGGCATTGGCATGCCCAACAGCTCCATTGGGTTATTATCCATGGGTTTTGTGCTATTCTCCGGGAGATTGGTACTTTGTTCGTTTCTTCTCAGTGCTCAGTGCTGACTTTTTTCTCCTCTCGCTCTGGCTCCATCCGCTGGTCTGGAACAGTGGAACGACTGGTTCATTGAACTGCTAATTGTGGGCACAAAATAAAAATAAAAAAAAAGAACAGAACAGATTCGAGAACTCTAGGCGGTGTGAAAGGTGATTTTTCAAGGCTGCCACCATGTCCGGTACCTAGTGCCCCATCAGGTTCCCAGACCAGACCACACCACTCCTCCTCTCACTTCTTTTAATGCTGTAAACTTCCATTTTTGTTCGTTGCCTTTATTTTCCTATTGATTATTTTTGAAAGTCTCTTCTCTCTCTCTTGCATACATTCGAAAATTTATGAATTAGATGGTCTGAGGTTTGAGGAGGGTTTAAGGTGCTAATGAGTCCGGTTTAATAATTAATTTCCCACACACAAAAAAAAACAACAACAAAAATTTCCCTTTTGAGTAACCGATTTAATGCAGTTCACACATTAACACAATTATCAACGTTGGTTGCGATTGAGATTGATTGAGATGAGTCCCGCACCATAGATGCCACTAAGAGATCACGGGTTGTATTGAAAAACCCCGTGAATTCTTCCAGTGCCATTAACTGTGCCGGGATGTGGATACACTTATGAGTTTTTCACTTCTTATTTCACTTTTGTGACTAGTTTTGATTTAACTTTGATTTAAGGTAATCTACTCACCTGATACCCTTCGTTACGCAGTACAAATCTGAAATATATGGAGTAAAGTTCCCTTAAAATGGGAGCCATATAACAAAGTTAGACTATAATCTAGAAATTTCATCTTCTGTCTTTCAGAGAATCTTCATCTATGTAGATTCTCTGGCTCCATTCTTTCACATTGTCTCACCCATTCTCCCACAAACAACTGATCTGAAAATCAAGGCCGGAATATCTTTCAAATACTATCCCACGTTTGGGGCCTGGCCAGGCCCCGACCAGTTCACCTGCTTGGCGAACTTTTGATAAGATGGCTTTGATCTATCCCACGATTTAATCAAAAACGCAAATTTTTGTTGTTGTCTTTTTTTCCTTCTCTTCTGCGGCTACTCGCGGAAGTTGCTTTTGCCTCTACTGTGAAGATATAGTAGAGAGACTGCTTCTTCATTTTTTTTTTTGTGCCTCTCTTGATTTCCATTCATTGGGGGCATGCGTGGGAAATCCATGTTGCATGTCTCTCTGGGGGCACCGACTGCGGTTGGCCGCATAATTTGCTGTGAAAATCATTTTGCGGCTGCGTGTTGCATAAAATTACAATTGAAATTTTTCTCTCTCCCTCCATCTAGACGGTCTCTTTTTCGTCGTCATCTTTCGTGTTTGTGGCGGAGACCAAGCCAATTAAAAATTATAATGGTGGATAAACTAATTAAGCAAAAAAAGTATTGAGAGCATTTCCATGCTCCAGTGGAAAAGTGGGAAAAAATTCAGTCTTAGAGCCAACTTCATGGATCGGAACTACATATTATCTGGGTCCGATTAAGTGTTACTATATATCCATATCCAGCGAAGCTTTTCAAGATCATTATTTGCGAATCGAAATGGTAAGCTGGAAATGGTTAACTTTTTCATTGAATAACTTTTGATTTGAGTTTAGAAGATCATCGCGATGAAGATCTTACCCCTAGACATGCTAGGCTACCCAGGAGGGGACTTCGGATCCCAAATTGACTTGTCGTTGCCCAAACAAATTGTAACATCAAATTGCTTTGGACATCTCTGACCCCTGGGACCTCTGTAATGATCCGGAGATCTCTGGGAAAACGTCGCCAGTCACGAAGAAAGCTCGGGTTTCATTCCCCAACTCTTTCTCTCTCTCTGGTTTCGTTTCATTTGGGTTTTTGCTTTTCTATCCTCTAGTTTTTTTTTGTTTTAGGCCAATTTATGCAAATGCCAAATGCTGCTCCACTTGAGGTAATTGCCACTCGTTTTTTTCTCTCTGGTTTCGGTTTCTTTTTTTTTTTTTGCTTATCAGGTAACGGTAAATCAGTACGGCTGTGGCATAGACATGCCGAGCATGCGCCGTGAGGCGACAGCCATCAATCAAATTGAGAGGCCGGCAATCAAATGCGAACGCAGGAAAGAGACGCCACAACCCAAACAGAAACAGAAACTGTTAAAAATCAACAGCTGCCTCTAGTTGCTCTTTCTCCCCAAGGGGGGGTAACCTTTTTTTTTTTTCGCTATTAAGCATCAAGGAAATATAAAATATTTATTACAATTTTTAGTTTTCCTGCATTAATCAATTTCAAGCCCCCCTTAATGAAACAAAAAATATCCTGTCTACACCCCTGTCTAGGTGTATAATCGCGTGTGTCTCCATTGCCGATCTCAAACATGATTTTTAACGACAAATTTACGCGCTTAATCTCGACAACAAAATATGCAAATGTGAGCGGGACGAGGCGGCGGCTCGAGTAGGAGGATAAGCCAAGGAAAGGGTAAAGGAAAGAAAGAAGTTGTTTTTTTAACGATTCGCCATGTTCATTAGTGCCGACACTTGAGTACACACTCATACGAAGAGCCAGAGGACCCCCGACCAACAGACAACCGACTCTTTAATGTTTAAGTGCGTTTCATTAATTGAAATGGTCAATTTGTAGTCGGAGATAAGAGAGGAAGTTGCTGGCAGAAGTAGAAGCAGAAGCTGCAAGTGGCAGATGCTGTTGAGGCAGTGGCAGTGGCAGTGGCAGTCCATCCTCGGCTGTGGCTGTGGTTGTGGCTGTTAGGTTGCATTGATATTTCCACGGAGGAGGAGTCGATCGGCTTGCCGTTGCCCTATATGGTAAGATTGTAAGAGGAGTTTGATAGTTCTCTGGTTTGTGGCGCCAGCAGACTTCCATTCATCAGGCGGCGGTGACAGTGGCATCTCGAATGCATATTAATAGGAATTCCATCCAGAACGAACTGGGAATACCCTCCTATGGAATGTTGATTGATGAATGTGTATAAAAGAAATAATTAAATATTAATTAAATTAACGGCAGTCGAAATTCTCTGTTATCGATACATTGATTGTCATTCTTGGCCACATCCGTTACAAACCTTATGGAAAAGCTCAGTAAATTAAAATCTGTGAAGAGCATGACACACATGGGACCCAAGAAACAACAACTGTGTACATCCACAAGTCATGGTCATGGCGACAAAAACAAAAACAACACATCACCCAACGGTAAGCGGTCAACGGAAATCTCTCTCTCTCTTTCTGACTTTCCTGCCATCCCATCTTCCTCTCGCTACTTCTCTTGATATGGGTGAAGCTCTAACTGTTTATCTAGCGGATCGATTTAACTCTCTCTCTTGCTGTGTTCTGTTCTCTTTCTGCTACATCTCCGCTTTAAGTACTGGGAAAACAAGGCAGCACCTGCTTTACAGCATATCAAATAAATTTCATGCTGGATTTTAACCCTTTATAATATAATAATCATATTATGCTGTTTGTTCCGTTTAGACAGTACCTAATAATCCCTCTTCTTTGTAGTCAAATGCTCGAAAAACGAAATCTTATATTGTCTTGCTCTAATTGTCTAAGATGACAATGCTGATTGTAATCGGGAAAAAGATGATGGAGAAGGTGGAAAAATGGTGTCGGGTACGCCAACACAGGCCAGCGGCATAACGGTACAAAGAACGCACACTCAAACAAACACACGCCGAAACAATTGGTGTCCAGCTCGAAGTCGAACTCGAATTCGAACTCCAACTTCAACTGGAAACCAATTGGCATTTCAATCACGCATCAATCTGGCACGTTTTTATGATGCAGATCACAAGGCGAAGCGAAGCAGCACAGCACACAGCACAGCACAGTCCCCAAACAACAACAATGTTGCTCATGATTATGATCATGATGATCATGATTATTATGTTGCTGTGGAATGAGGATGACGAACTGGACACAGCACGAGGCAGCAACAGACTGGACTTGACGTGAGACTCCTCCTATAGTCGATTCCCTTTGCAGAGAGCAATACGATTTTAAACAGAATTTTGTAACAGAAAGGAAGAAAATCTTCCACCATAGTATATATTCGGGAATAACTTCAACAGTGAAACGATATATGTACCAAAATGGTATGACTAGATCGTATGATCAAATCCGAATCACTACACTCCGATATCATAGGAATGATGGCTGCAGAGTATCACAAAGTTCGGTTCGTTTGGTAAGCCTTCCTTTCCTGCCTTTCTTGTTGAAAAATGAAATTTTTATTGGTCGGTTAAGTTTTCGTTACATTTCGAGGATTGTTATAAATTTCATTGATAATTGCCATATATTGATGGCATGATTATGTGCATGATTGTCTGATTGTTACTGTTACTGTTGTATCTTTCGGTGTGGTTTCTACGTGCGTGGCATATGCACTGCAAAAATTTCTCATTTTCTGTTGATCTTTCCTTCAGCCCCCCTTCCCCCCCATGCCTGCGTATACTGCTCCCCTTTGATACGATCCATGGCTCTGCAAAATTGTTTTCGTCGAAAATTGTTGCACGAACCCCAAACGAGACACAGATGGAAATGGCAGGGGGAAATATCAATATGAAGGGGGAATATGTAACGAGGATATGTACATATCTGTATAAGTGGAAGTCATATATAGGTCAGCAGCCTCTTGATTGAGTTGCAAAAAAAAAATTGATTTTTATCTCATGGTAATTTGAAATTTCTTTAATGGTACGATTCAATCAGGTCTCACGAGGTTCCCGTATCGGATTGCCCGAAATGTAAAGCTTTATATTGCTACACTTTACAAGCTATCATCAGGGGATTATTCTCAAAAACAGTCTACTTAAAGCTATTTCGTGAATACCTATTTACATATTTTATTATTCAGTTAGCAACTGAAATGTCTGCAAATTTCACTTCACCTTTGAGTGAGTTTTTGGCCTTTTAGCTCCTCCAATTCCTAGTTCCCATGCCTCTCCACTTCTTGTTAATCATTCTGTCCGTCTGTCCGTCTGTATGTTTGTCCTCCCGTGTCTTTGGCTCATAAATTTAAACAGAAAAAAAAGGCACAGACGAAAAAAAGACTCTCGTAAGGTACAACTGTCAACGGACAATGTTTGGTGGTATGTTTGGTGGCCGCTTGGAAAGTCGAACCACACAAAGCTGGACACCAAAAATGGCTTAATAGTTAAATTTAATGTTTGGCCATAACTAAAAGCTCAGGCTCAAGACAAACTGCCGTTCAATATGCAAATGTGGCACAGACAGACAGACAGATAGATAGATAGAGAGAGAGAGGAAGAAGGAGTACGAGTAGCTGGAGCTACCAGTACACAATCCCCAAGCCACAATCCCAAATCTGTTTGTTTTCCTTTCTTTCGTTCGTTTGTTGTTGGTTAAACAAGTCTGGTCGCCCCACTCCATTCTCCGAGGAGGTTCTTATCAGCTGCCCGAGCGGAGGCTATCAAAAATAATTGACAACTAAATGGACCATACAAAAGTCAATGGCGTGAAAAAGAGGCATTCAATGTGGCTGGGGAAATTGTCATTTGACAAAATCGTTAGCCCTGATAAGACAACTCAAGTTGGTCTTTGTGTGTGGGTCTCCTCTTCCACTCTTTGAGTGTGTGGGCTGTTTGTACTCGTACATAGTTCTACCCCTGATTTGGTCATGAGTGCTCGGGCTCAGGCTTAGGCTCGGTCTCGGCTACGGAGCGACTCGAGTTCGTGGCCTGAGTCTTTTGTGTTTCGACGCATTTCGTGTGCGCTCTGTGCTGTGTGCTGTGTAGGGGCCCCCATCATGATTCACTGACCAAGCTGGTAGATCTCGGAGGAGTCGGACCGAATGACGAGCTGAGCGACTGGCACGACCACCGCAATTACATCCGGTAATTTAATGTAATTTTATATTTCATTTCAATCGCATGCGAGATAGCACAGCAGCAAACTGAAAACAAGTAAGGAATGCTATATTCGCTATAGCGACTATGGGATACCTACTAATCAGGTTAAGCAAAACAACAATCCTCTGGGTATTTCATTTGTTGTCGACATATGGAAAGATATTGACACAGCATCGTTTTGTAGATCTATAGCTATTGCTCCAGATTAAGAATGAAAAAACATCCATTCTACCTTCCGTCACAGATTCAACGCAAATACCATATACTCGTACCTTTGTACTTTTCCACGATTACCGATTATAATACAAGTGTCTATCCGCCGCTTAATCATAGCCGCTTGACTACGCTGAGATTTTGTCAACATTCTCCACTAACGTGATTTCGCAAATTAACATTTAAATAATGGCCCAGACGTGCATCATCTGTTGATAAGACTCTGGCCCAAGTCCGAGCTCTAACAGTCTCTAGCACAGATGGTGGTCGGTCATAAAGGCCATACGTCTTCGAGGCGGCTTCGTTTGATAGCAAATGATTGATTACTTAATTTTCCTGTCAATCTTCTGAGAAACTTAGAAATTTGTCAACAGCTCCAAACGATCCAAAATGAGGGAAACATTTCTCAAATTTAACTTTTATTTTTTTTTTCTATGATTAATTGCCTTTTAGTTTTTGTTTTGGGGAGTTGGAACGCTCAGACAATGGCTCAGAAAAGTAGTTTTCGAGGCAGAAAAATATTTCATTAATTAGAATTTCGTTTGTGAGACCATTAAACTGGCCTAGGAACCAAGCCAGGCCAAGATTAATAAGCGGCAATTAACCAAAAGAAACAAAAATCAAACAAAAACTAAAAAAAAACTGAAAAAAGAAAGAAAAAACAAAACTGTTAGAAAGAGGCGTTGCTCAACGGTTTAAAAACGCATTTGGATATCTTTATGTTTCTGTTTCTGTTGCTGTTTCTCATTTTTTCCTTTCCATTGTGTATTTCTGTTTTGGTTTGGTTTAATTATGCGTGGAGTTGTTTCAGTGCTTCTTTCCATTTTGATAAATTGGTTTGCTTTCAGTCCGCTTTGAGGTCAACTCGGGGTCGGGGTCGGGGTCGCTCATTAAGCTAGACCCAGAGCCTGGTCCAACGTATCAACTTACCCGAACAGGAAGCATTCGATGCGACGACCATTTCCAGTTCCAGTTCCTAGGCCCCATCACAGGCCAATTGATTGACAAGACGAGAGTCCACAGCATTTGTCTGCAAGAAAAGAATGGGGAATGGTAATTGACATAAGTATCAATGAATTCAGGCGAGGGTCGATACGTAAGTTGATCAAATTAAGTAACAATTAGTTGCGAAGAGCTGAAAACCTCTATATAATATTCTTATCATATAAGAAAGTATAACTACATATGTATATCTTTGATAGATTTCAATGCTCTTTGGTTGAGACTGATGTAACCCCATCGAACGACCCTCGGTGGTATCCTATCCGCTTACCACTTACAGCTCCCATAACGACAGGAAACGAGAGCAACAAAAACTTGCCTCAATAAGTTGCCACAGCGTTACATGCGGCCTTACCTTACCCCTTTTTTTTGCCATGCCCGATGCGATGCCAGATGCGTAGTCCAAAAACAGTGGACAAGAGGGTTGGGACCCTGAACTTAGCATCCAGTTTGACTGGAACTGGAAGCAAGTTAATTGAATTAAGGCTGTCCGCGAGTCACCCGTCCCCCAATCTACTGGCCGGACTACGCTCCTGCGTTGATTTATGTGAACAGATCTGGTAGGGTGGTGGTGGCTGACTGGCTGGGGCTACAATTGACAATTGCTCGACTCGGGTCGACTCTGATCGGTTGGTTGACTCAATGGAATGCAGTCGGTGGTTGCAGCTGCAACGAGGCAGAGAGACGGAGAGCCAAAGAGCCATAGAGCCAGAGAAACAGAGAGGAGTTGTTGCCGACTGCCACATGCCATGCCACAAATGAAATGCCTGGCATTTCGTCTAGCTATCGGGAAAGTGTGGTACTGGTACCTCCAGTGGTAACCAACCAGTGTTGAGTAAGTCACTTATTAAGTGTCATCTCCATGTCGCCAAAGGCGCCGCCTCGCGCCAAAATGCAAATGATAAACTGACAGCCTTATGACAGCATTAAGCAAATTGCTCGCCAGCCGCCCAGACGATAAGCAGACATCGGGGATATCGCCATAGGAATGGGCTCGCTCCGAATGGAAGCAGATGCAGATGTGGCATGGGGCATGGGCAGTGGCAGGCGCACAAGTCGAGTTAACGATTGGCTTAATAAAATGAAATATTAAATGCGATTAAAAACGCAAAGACGACGACAACGACAACAGCGAAGACGACAACGTGGAAGGCGACGATGCAATAAATATATTGGGAACAGGCCAAACAGCTACTGGACTTGTGTGTGGACACCAGACGCCGGACGTAGTAGCACAATTCCAGCTCCAGCTTCAGCTCCAATTCGAGTTTGGGCTCGGGTCGGGGTTGGGGTTGCCCCTCTCCGAAAGACATGATAAAAATGTGAAATGCATGCGTTCATTAAATTAATGCGCATGGGGCAAGGCAAGCAGCCATGGAGCCTGAGTCTGAGCCTGAGCCTGAGCAGATAATTAAATGCGTGTTTGTGGCATGGTCAGTGGGCAATGGGGCAAGGTGCTCGTAATGACATTAAATATGTTTAAACATGCATAAATAAAAGGAGGCCGGAGACCCCGATCCCAACCCGAACAACTTTACTTTAAGCTGATGTTTTAATCAGGGCGATTCTTAGACTGCAGCAGCAGCAGCAGCCATAGCCATAGCAGCAGGAGAGAGACGAGACGAGACTCGATCCCGACCCATTGGGGCCTAAGCTTGTTGCAACAACTGGTTGAATTAATGACGCAACACGAGCCTGGGCAACAGTCGCCTCCTCGAAGATTTACGACGATTCAAATTGCTTGGCGATAAATTGTAAAGTTAATCGCTTGTCAAAGTTTTCGCGGTCGCATTTATCTTCTCCCCTTCAGGTCGCTTCAGTAGCAGCTGCATCGAAATCCGTATTAGATAGCTGATAGTCGATAGTCGATAGTCGATAGCCGATAGCAGATAAAGATATAGACAAGATTTATGCATCACCAGAGAGCTGTGGCCTAGGTCTGCGGGCACTGCACGCTTTATAATTTGTTTTGATTGTTCAGACTATAGTCTTTGATTCTTTGATGCGGTTTCATTGGGATTTTATTGGTGACGTTATCAGTGGGGCTATAAGTCAGGCAAAACAAAGTACAATTGATGGATTGCTTGCTTTATCTTTGGTTATCTTTTGAGAAATCTAATGGAAATATTCCCATGTATTTCAATTCCATCTATCTTCTGAATAGTATAATGATTGGATCGGACAACTTCCTCCAGGCCTGCAAAATTTATTGACTGATAAGACATGTGTCTTGTGCAACGTCACCGACTATCGAATGGGGAGGGGGGGCATTCTCCTCTGCAACTCAACTCCAACTTCTACCACATTCCTCTTATCGTTTTCAGAGTAATTACAGTTGTTGACTGCTACTGCTCTGTCGTCCGCGTACTTGTCCGCTCTTGTCCGTTCTTGTCTGTTGTCTGTGCCTGTGCCTGTTCCAGTTCCAATTGAATCAACGAGGCGAGACAACAATTGTCCATTTCATGAATTGAAAGCGCCGCGCAGGTAAGACCCCTGCCCTCCCCTCGACTTGTTTGCTGTTTGGCTGTCCATTGTTTGGTTTTCCTTTCGGGTGGAGGCAGGCTGGGCTGCTGGAAAATGTCATTCAAGTTGCCAGGCAAGTTGACAAATTTGTCAACTGATATGGATATGGAAGCGTACTAGTCCTCTGAATCGAGGGGGGCTAAGGCCACGGCAAACATGTGTAGATTTATGGGTTAAAGTCCCTCTCCTTTCCTCTGATTGTTGTCTGCCATGGTTTGCATATGCATGAAGAGCTCCATGGCTCTGATCGGTGGAGAGGAGAACGTGAGGCGTGCGTGTCACGAGTCACCGAGTGTGGGATTCGTTAAAGAAGTAATTTTGTTAAAGTGATACGAACATGAAATGCGTCTCATTACTTTGCTTTCCATACTAATTTCTTCGCTTTTCATTTCTGTTTCAAATGAGTTCTTCGTGACTTTACTGCATATCACGCATCCATCTCCAATGCTTGGCATTGCCTACTGTTTCCTCTTCGGAAACCTCATGTTTATTTGCGGTTTAAGTGTTATTTGTTGATGGTGGCCCATGTCTATGTCTGTGCCACGTCTCAAGTTCAGTTCACACGCTTTCACTGGATTCGAAGCGTCAATTTGAATTTGATGTCAGTCAGGCAACACTTTGATAGATAAGGCCACAAAGAAAAGCCACACCGTCAAACCCTGCATAATTAGCAGGTCCACAAAACTCAAACTCAAACTGGAACTGGAACTGGAGTGAAGTGGTGTGGTGAGGTGTGGTGGTATTATCCATGTGGCCTAACACTCACTGTGGTACAACGTGGGTTATCTGGGGACCGCGTGGCTTCTGTGAAAACGGCTTCCACGTTTGATGGCGGCGGCGGCGGCATGCCCAACAAATTGCCGCTAATGAGGCGCACCAATGTTGCCCCCGTTTAATTAAAACCATAAACAGCATTGGCTGCGAGTTGGAGTTCGAGTTCGGCTTACCTCAGAGGTGCTCTGACTCTGGCTCTGCTCTGGTTCTCGTCAGCGGGGGGTTTGGCCTCTGGCTCCGATACGGTTCCGCTGAAAGGACTCCTGGGAATCATTGCAATCGCTGTACGTCTTTGATGATGTTGTTGTTATGGAGTGCCAAGAATTTGACTGCAAAGGAAATGCATTTTTTGTTTGAAAAAGGGTTGTTACATGGGTAAGATGATTGCTTGATTAATTGGTGCATCCATCAAAGAAATGTTAGAAAACAAAAGGAAAGCGAAAAGAACCACTGGATTTCTTGAGCAATAAAATTCTCCCATGACTCTTGTTCTCTAATCAAACTCTAGCGAAATTCAATTTATTAATATATTATCAATCCCACATTCCATTCATTGATAGCTACACCCAAACCCCCAAGGAACCCACCTGCCTGCCTGCCTGCCTGCCCAATGTTTCTCCCCAAAATCTAATCGACACAACATTTTTGAGCCGAATTTTTCCACAGATAAATGTCGTTCCCAGGCAAGCAAAAAAATGCCAAGAGCTTGCCCCAGCATGGGCTTGTCAACAGCCACAATGAATCGTAAATCAATGAACGGTGCTCTTGTACGCACACAATTCACCCTCACTGTTCTTCTAGACGTTGGCCATTGGCCGGACGGCCGACCTGCCTCATAAAACATTGAAAATTATGATTTAACGCAAATTTTTGTAATTAATCTTGACAAATAAAGGCGGCCGGCGGGCAGTGCGGGTAACGTGGAGTGGTTTGTGGCAACTGGCAAGTGGCAAGTGGCATCTTCATCTTCATATGTTGCACGGCTCCTTTGGGTTGCGCGCGGGCATAAATCTTTTCTCCACTTCTAGACGAGGCTTGGGCTTGAGTCTGAGCTTGGGTTTGGGCTTGGGCTTGGGCCTCACCTGATCATCATCATCATCATTATCCTTCATTACGTTGGCCGAACCGGTTGGAGGTTTCTTTTGCAACTTTTTTTTGTGTTTTTGCAAAAATATTTCATAATTGTGCCAAGCTATGCATTTTTTTTCACTTTATTCTCTTCTTTTTGGTTAAAATATGGCCTTTTAAGAGGCAGAGACAAACAGAGACAGAGACAGAGAGAGAGGGAGAGAGAGAGAGCGAGTGAGAGAGTGACCTTTGTGGAGACTCAATCTTAATTATACGGTTTTGGACCGGGGGGCTCACGACAAGCCCGATGACGACCAGTAGCAATTATTACCTGCAACACTCAACACTCATCATTCAGACACACACACATCCAGCCAGCCAGCCAGTCAGCCAGCCAACAGCAACAACAAGAAAGCAGAGAGCTGCAGAATGATATATGACCATATTGCGTATACGCCACCAGGGACAGCCGCAGAGATAGAGATTGAGATGGAGAGAGAGAACTAATTGCAGACAACCTGAAGCTGTCATTAAATCCAATGCAACATCATACTTAATCCCTCCCCAAAATACACCGACAACTTCCTACTCCCCAAAGATTTGAGTGCCCCACATGATACGCTTTTCCGAGTATGGCATGAGGATTGGAAGAGATGTTTGCCATAAAAACGACGGATCTTCCTAAGGGTATCCACAGCTTCTGCTACCGAATCTAGCCTTCTTTTCTTCTTTGGAGTGTCTAATCTGATTTGCTGGAATTCAGCTGTTGAGCGGCTACCATACAATCTTTTGTGTACTATTAAATATATTTTTATGATTTGTTGGCTCTCGCACGATGCGTCAGTGGTTTTTTTTTTTGGGCGCGAGGTCTGCTCGATTTTCGTTTATGTGTTTTTTTTTTGTGGGGGTCTGGCCTGGTCTGTTCGTACTTTTCTTGTTTTGTCAGCAAAGTAAATAAAGTGAAATAAAAAACGTGACTGTTACGAAAAAGTCGTGTATGTGATTTTTGTTTTGTCTGTTATTTTTGTTCAGATACTCGTATTGTACGTGTATTGCTTTTCTGGTTTCAAGTAGTTGACAGTGAGCGAGAGAGAGAGAGAGAGAGGTAGGGCCACAATGTACTCTACCTATAGTCATCCCGAGCCCCGAACAATGCGCACAATTTTCAATGCGTTGGCAAAGCGTTCGTTGGTTGGGCCCATTGTCTGACTGGCTCTAATTTGTTGCATGCGAAGATATCGATAGGCGAGACCCTAGAAGCGCTGAGAGGAAGGTATTTTTTTGAACAGAGTGGCAGGGCCAAAATTTAAGGGGAAAGGTTAGCGAAGAGTGGCCACCTGGTCCTGGAGAGTTAGAGTTCCGCGCGCTCTCCGGAGCCGTTGTGAGAGGATTTCCGATCTCAGCCCATAACGGAGTCCCGAAGCCAACTCACCCACACCTAAAAGAAAAGAGAGCCGCCAGCAGCCCGAATCAGGCCATGCCCTTGAACCTAGTTCAAGGGCGATAGAAGAGAGAGCCATGGGGATCGGCAGCCGGGAGCATTAAACAGAACATCCAAGAGGGGGTTCAGAAAGAAAAATTCCCGCAACGGAGGAGCATGCGCGCCGGGCACAGTGACTTAGCGATTTTTTTTGTGTTCTGAAAGAAAAAGTGAGTGGGATGAGGATGGAGTAGTGGCCATCACCCTGCAAAAAAATGAATAAAATATAAATAAATGTGATTCCAGGGGATCCAGATCAGGGAAAGACCAGGAACCAGGACCAGGAAGCATAAGAGTGAGTCCGCTCCAAAGGGGGAGTAAAGAAACCCCAAAATTTATTTTTTTTTGTTGGCCGTAGGGAATAGGTCACAGCTCCGCCACCCTGGCTTGTTTTTCCTGCTGGTCTCGAAGGATCAGACCTGGCCACGTAGTGCGGGACCCTCGCCCACTTAGGGAGAAGAAAAAAAAAGCACATCAACTTATTTACTCCCATTAATTATTTTTGTTAGACGTCTCTAGTTATAAGTATATGTAATTTAAGTCCGTCCATATTTATTATATATATGTAACCTATTTATTTATATTTATTATATTATTTATTCCTATTAATCTAGTTATTTATTAACCGCCAGTAGTACTAAGATGAGGGGGGGATGAATAGGCAGGCCTAGTTTAGAAATGATATCGTGTGAAAATAGGAAATGAAGTGAAGATTATAACGAAGAAATGAATTGTTAAGTGTTTCGTATGGGGGGAAGAGGAGCCACAGCAACGAGAGGGTAAGGCTTTTGCCAATGGCAGGGAGATCCGGAACGTGTGATTCAGATCTCAGGTAGGGTGGGTGCGTCGGGGGTAAAACATCGACACCTCGTCCTGGTCCAAGTCTGTGTTGAGGGAAGACTGTAATGGTGTTTGTCGAGTAGAGTCCGTTTTTTTCAGTTTTTTTTTGTCGGTTATTTTTGTTGTTACATTTTGTTCGAGATGTCCAATCAGTTGGTTGTTGTGCGACCTGAGGGCTTGGGAAGTATCCAGCCCTGGGATGACTGGCTAGCCGGCCTTGCCCCAAAGAAAAACAAAGGTTCGTAACAAATTTTTGTATTTTTTGCTTACTTTTTTGTATCTGCTATGAGCTTGGTGTCGTGTCGAAATTTATATTAATTACTATGGCACACACACGAAACCAAACCATCTTTTTTCTCTTCTTCATTAGCAGTTGAACAAAAGCTGATGAGCAGCTTAAAGGCCTACCTACCATCTCGGGAATGGGGGGTATCTATCTTCTTAAAGATAGAACAAAATTCTTCATTCTTCATAGACTATAACCAGTTCTGTCTCGCAATCGATGAACTTCACAAATCAATCGAAACGGATCTCGACATTCACCAAGCATTCTACGAGTATGTATCTTTAATTATTGATGGCTTTAACAGACTAACCGCCATATTTACTATCTGCCAGATCTACCATTCTCTTTGCCTCTCTTTTGTTCGATAAGTTGCGCCACGCTCCACGTACAATCTCTTTTGGTGTTGTTTTTACAACCTTTGCTGTAAGTTATAGATTTTTAAGATTTTATTGGGTGATCTTTGATCTGACTGTTATCTTGATATCTAAGGTGTGTAGCCTTTGAATGGTTGGTTGAATGGTTCGATCTTTTCAACCTGTAAGAGGGCATTTTCATTTTCCCTACAATGCTACTCCCCATATAGGATCCCCTGCCATTGCCAACCAATTTCTTTTCTAAATTCTTTCCACAGACACTATTTTACCACCGAAGAGAGGCAATCAAAAGGCTGAAGATCAGCTTCTGCTGTGTACCAGACCCTGGTTTGGGTCTGGTTTGGTCTTTGGTCTTTTATAGTGAAGTGTAGTGTAGTCTAGTGGTTACTCCTCCACACAGCGATCACAATGACGGTGTTCTTCGGCCCCTCGAAATATCAGGCCGCCCATGTCCATATTTAGACAGCGCACAACGATCTCTATGGTCTCCGACTAGCCGGGAATTGCGCGGTTTTTCGAGTCTTGTTGCGTGGGTGCAGCCTTAGAGACTCAGAGACTCAGAGAGAGAGATATCAGAGCTCCTCGTACCAACCAAAAAGAAAGAAAAAAGGGGAAAAATACAACAGAAAGAAAACACAGCAATTTATGTTCGTTTGCCCGGCTCGACTTGACTTTGGCTGGCCTGGCTTTTAAGGCAGGGCCTGGGACTGACCAGATCGATCTCTACCTGTACCTCTACCTGAACCTGTACCGGTAGTCGCCTCCTCTTACTCCGCTTCGTGCCTCTCTGCCTCTATGTAGCAGTCTCTGTTTAATATTCGATAGTTAATCAATTAACTAACATAATTTCGTGCAAAACTAATTAACTACCTCTGGTCCGGACAAATGTTTGCTGTCAAGAGCATTTAGTGTCATTCATTTTGCGTTCAAGCGCGGCACGGTGCGGCGCCCACTTGGACACGGAAAAAACTTGTTTTCTGCCTCCCCGTATCGCATCCCAGCCACCCATCCACCCATCCCAGCCACCCAGCAACTACTCATCCCGGACTAAACTCTGGATTTTAATTTGTTTGAATTTAATAAGTTTTCTCGAGAAAAGCAATAGGAAAACGTATCCGCCGCTTTTAGGGCGAAATCAAAAATCAATACATAATTCTTTTGACATGCCAATCGCACATTTGTGGCATGCAACCAGCAACCAGCAACAACAACATGTTTGCCCGACTCATTGAGATAAAAATGTGCAATGTGCCGGGGAGATCGATCCACCAGAGCCCCGGAGTGTGAGGCAGATGGGGCGGCAGATGGAGGCTGAAGCGGAGGCTTGCAACAAAACGACGACAAGGCAGGCAACATAGGCAACACTGGCGCAACAGTTGCAACCGTTCAAGCTGCACCTTCAACACACACCACACACCACACACCGTACACCAGTAGGAGAGCAGGAGGATACAAAAACAAAAAACAGGATGAAAAAAAAAAACAAAAAACTGACATCCCAACTTTGAGGCTAAGGAAAAAGTGAAATCTGCTAGAATTGATCTTGTGGGGAGTCGAAGTCATCGTCGTCGTCGGCGTCGTCGGTTGTTGGGTTCGTCGGTTGTGGTCGAGACTCCAATGGGCACCAAAAAAACTGGTTTACACATCTGGCAAAGAAGTTAGCCCAACGGCAGAAAAGCTAACCCATGAACAGTGGAACAGTGATTAAAGATGTGCCCTCAAATTGAAAGAAAAGGGTACCTTAAAATCAATGCAAAAGACTTACAAGACTTACAGAATTTTTGAATAATATTTATGGGCCATTTAGAGAGAAGATCCTCCCTCCATAAGTTCTAAGTAAAAATCAAATCTTTTCTTTAATATTTGTCACACTTTCATCTGCCTTTCGACCACTGTGGCTTGGGGTTAGCTCTTCTTCGGCGAGGTCTCAGTTGCAGTCTCTCAGCCAGAGCCTTTCATTCGCTGTCAGCATCAATTGAGCCAGCTCTACACCGCAAAAGCCTTGCCCTCGCCTTCGCCATCGCCTTCTTCGCCCTCTGGTACTCTGGCTGTAGAAGCATCTTCTGGGTCCTCTGGCAAGAGCCATTCAGAGCCAAGATATATGAGCCAGTGCTATGTTGTGACTGCTGCCCGCTGTGCACCTGTGCCCAAAGAAGAACTGGGGGATGAGGATGTGAGGATGAGCCTCTGAGCCTGCTCTGCCCTGCTCTGAAGGTGAGGCTGAAGATGTTGCGTTTGCTTGGAGATGAGCAGGCGGAATGGAATGGACTTTTAAATGTTGCCATTTGTTGCGTGAAAACGCAACCGGTAGCCCAAAAACGTTCAGGCATTGCCGATTGCCGTTGAGGAGGGTTCAGGTTTAGGTTCAGGTTTTGGGTTTTGAGTTTGAGTTTAAGTTCGAGTTCCTTTCAGCTATTAGGCAACGTTTTCTCATCACTGATCCTCAGTCTCCTCGTTGCATGCCCAGCGGCGATCATTAACGCCAACGGTTTTTGCGGCGCTTTGAACAACATTTTACAACTTCTCCCGAAAAGCAGAAGCAGCAGCAACAGCAACAGCAGCCAGAGCACTAGCAACATCGACAAAAAGGTCAGCTACCGTCAGCACAAACAAACATACGAGTACTGCTCGTATAAAAAAAATAACATAAAAATAAGATAGAGACAGGGACAGGGAGCAAAGACAGAAAGAGAGAGAGAGACACTGCTGTTCTGCGGCCATTCCAGGAAACCCAACAACTTTTTTAAAAGTGCCCCGAACAGAAAACAGGGAAAACAGAACAAGTGACAAGCCACTTGAATGGGAAAGAAACCTTTGGCCAGTCAACCTAATAAAAATGTTGTGGCTGTGGCTGCGGCTGTGGCTGCGGCTGCTGTTGGGAACTGCCTGCCACTGGGGGGTTTAAGCGGAAGAGAGGTACGGCAGGCAGTCCGATTTTGGTCAACTTCCCAAAAACAGTTTTGGAATTAGCTTGAAAATAATGATGTAAGCAAATCCGTTTTGCTGAAATGGTAGCTCTTTCCAGAGACCAGAGACCAGCGACCATTTGTCAGCCCCGTCGGGCCAAACTGTCAGCTCACCGAACATGACCACGAGTGGTCTGCCACGAGTGGCGAGTGGCCTAGGCCTAGGCCTATCCTATCATCAGCCAGATTATAAGTAGATTCTATGTCGGATTTGTGTGTGTTTAAGACGCTCTCAAAGTCGCTCTGTTGCATGCTGTTGATGATGTGGATGTGGCTGCTATTGCTGCTGCTGCTGCTGCAGAAGTCGCTGATGTGTTGACCCGCTGGCAATTATCACCCAGAGCCGCTGGGGCTGACAGGTGGCGGTATTCACACGGACCTCGAGTGGAGAGTGAACCCTGAGAGCCTCTCACACTCCACCAACTTGACTGCAATTAGACATGCACAACGGCCAGCGAGAGATAGAGAGGAAGCCAAGGATACCGACCATGGTAGCCAGCCATGCTGGCCCGGAGATGGCCGAGGAGCACTTAGGGGTCAACAGACCTCCGGCAGACTCTGTCGGTTCTGACTGCCCTGATGGATTGCCACGGACTTGAGATATTCCACTCTCTTGGTATCTCTCCCGGTTCTGTTGGGTTCGGTTCGGTTCGGCTTGGGTCGCTGCTGGCCCTCTCTGGTGGTTTGGCACATCACACAAATCACGCACTTTTTATTTGCCAGAGCGGATGAGGCGGCCTTTTAAGGCTGCATCATGAGTTTGCAAATTGTTGTTGCTGCCGGTTGGACTTGGTTTCCTGCTGCAACTTTATGGCAATGAGTATGGGGCATGTCGGTGCCACTGGCAGTGGCAGTGGCAAAGGCAGTGGCTGGTACTGGCACTGGTACTTGGTGGTGGTGGCTCTCTGCTCTGATCGCTCTGGGTCATTTTCTGTGTGAGGATGAGGATGAAGTCAAGGCAAATGCAACATGAAACTTGTGAGCGCAAGGAGCATAAGGTGTCCCAGCAACAACTGCATGCCAGGCCCCACGAGATCATAAGAGGGAATCAATCGACTAAAGGTTACTCTAGCAATCATTAAATTACTGGATTTTCTAGGAATAGCCACTTTAAACTCACGTTTAAAAGAGAACATATATTTGCTTTAGGAATATCTTCCAAGTAGTTCCCGATTTATAAGGATTTCATTGAAATGGTAGCTCCAGAATGCGTTTAAAATTCGAAATCAATCAAGACGAGATTTAGCATCTATAAACGAGATTTTACGTCTCTAGAATTTGTTTTTATATTACCATTTCCAAATGGGTTTACAATCCTCTGGCTATCCTCATATACCCTTCAAGATTTCTGCCTCTACCCTAACTGAAACCAGTTACTGCTCACTGCTTACTGCTTACTGTGCTCCTGTGGCATGCTGTAATTGATATTGCAACTGTATGCGTTGAGCGGGTCAGAAAGAGAAGAGAGAGAGATACATATAGATAGAAGGAGACGAGACGAGAAGAGGCGATCGTTCGTGGGTTCTTTCGCCCGGCTGGCCGTCTTTCGCTGTTCGTCTTCGATCTGGCCCTGGTCCCGGTACACTGGTACTCTGGTACTGCCGGCACTCACACGTGTTGCTAATGAGACATAACTCAAGCATCAAGCATCAAGATCAGCTTTAGCTTTGCTCTGGCCTGGCCCTGGTGTCTGTCTTGTGATAACCTAATAAAGTCATAGCAATTAAAGCTCTCTCAGATATATATGTATATACATATATACACAGACTCTGTACAACTTGTTTGGCAATATCTGTCCCGAGCGGAGACTCAAAAATAAAAGTTGTCCAAAAAGCCAAAAAAAAAAAAAAAAAATGATGTCACTCGATGCCCCCGATGCCTCGGCTCGCAATTATAGCCAACACTCCACGAGCACTGAGCAGCTCACTGAGGCTGCCTTTTATTATATCATTTTTTTTTGTTATAAACTTTACTCTTTTTTTTCCTTTGAGAGTGTTTTTGTAATATACTTCTTTTTTCTTTGTGGGCCGTGTTACCTTTTCTGTGTCTGTGTGTGTGTGTGGGGGGGGCATTCGTTTTAGGCTTTTGGAGATCTCGACTTCTTTTTAGGTCTTTTGAAAAATCATTATTTTAATCGTTTATTGACTTGTTTAAAGCGCCGCTAAATGTTTTCCATGCCATTCCGAATGCTCCTCCGAATGGCCTGCCCTGGCTACAAATTATGTGAAATGATTGGGCAGAAAATTGAGGGATTTGTTTCCCCGCTCCATTTCTGGGTTTGCCAGTTTTGACAGCGGGAATTATGGCCTGAAAATTATTAGCGGTTTTGGGCTTTGTGCGAACGTATGAGAAGAAAGCATTGTGCCGGTTATAGGGGGGGTTTTTTTTCTTTGAGAAGGTTCTAAAGGGAAGCACCTTAGCTCTTAATTGTAGACATTTTTGTGCTGTTTAATATGGTTACAAGGGGGCACACACTTCGCAGTGCTTCCTGGATCTATAATTTGTATCTTTTATAAGAAATGTTTAAACCACTCCTAAAAAGAAACCTTTTAAATCCACATCTTAAAAAAGAACATCAAACATAAGAAATATCACACTGTTTTACTTCTTCTTTCAAGCCCAATTAAATTCTAGAAAATATGCTAATCAAAAAGCTATCTCTCACTTGTGCCTATCTCCATCGTATATGTACCTACTTCCTTTGAACGAATTCTCCTACCCCGCGGTACCATATCTCTATCTAGGCCCTGCTGTTGCCAAGGTAAACTTTCGAAACCATTCGTTCGAGCTGGTGCTATGAATGGAATCAACTGTGGCTAGATCAATTAGTTTTCAATTTTTCCCTCTCTTTTTTTTCTAGCTGTGCCACAATCGATTTCAATAGATTTTCTTCGGCTATGGCCGAGAGAGATCCATTAGGTTTTCCAGCCTATTGCCGCCACGCTCTCGGTCGTCGGTGATTAATGATGATGCACCCAATAATCATAAAACCAAAAAAATACAACAAAAACCAAAGAAAAAAACCAAACTCTATATAAATTTTTTTTAATGTTGAACTCACCTGCCCTTTTACAGGCCAAGGACATGAAAGCATCAAGCCTCGCGTCTCGTCTCGTCTCGACTCGTCGCCATCGTTTCGGTTGGTTATTTTTTGTCGACATTTTTACGATCATGGCTTTTGGGGTCTCTCGGTGAGGTGTACGAGGTATGGAATACAGCTATATGGGTATATACTCGTATACACGCGCTTCTATTAGACCTTTTGACTGATGGCCACGCTAATTTGTGTCTAGTCTGGTCTCGTCTAGGCCACCTCTCTCTCTGTCTCTCTCTCTATATATATACATATATATATATATATATATCTTCATATCTGTATGGGACTCTGTCTCCAGTTCAGTTCCGTTCAGTGTTTTCAGCGGTTTTCAGCTATCTTTCCGCTGGAACTTTTCGTTGAAATTTGCAAGTGCTTACTAATAGAACGTTTTGTGAGTTGTGTTAATGAATTCGAGAGTTTTATTGACACTTTACCGCTATGTTTAGTTGGGGTTTTGTCTTTTCATTTTTCGCTCGCTGTTATTTCGTATCGGTATTAGTTGATAGATATGTCTTTTGGGTTTAAAGATATACGAGTGTATATGTATTATTTATAGGTGTGCGCCACGTTTCGTTTCTGATTGCAAATATTCTTTTGGGTTCTATTGTATTATCAGTTTATCAAACACTTTTTTTGTTCTTTGGTATCTCTGCGATTGCTAGTTCTCTGGATGTGGGGTTCGGCTCTTGTTGCTGTTGTTGGGTGCGCGCTCTGCTCGTACGAACCGAGCGCGCCGCTGGCTGACGGTGCACTGATCAGATCGTCACAAACGTGGCCAACACGACAGGTAAGCAACGTACACAAAAGCAGTCAACAGCCAGCCAGCCACCAGACCCCAGTCGAAGTCCGACAAACTCTCAACTCTGTAGAGTTCTCTTCAGGGCACTTTTGGATATGTATTTAAATAGATATATATATATACAGATATATATACATATATATATATATACTGTATACTGTGGGTATAGATTCCGCGTTTTGGTTTAGCTCGTTCGCCTTTGCGTTCCACTTTGCGACTTGCCAGCACTCGACGACGACACGGGGTTTTTGTAACCTCGCAGCCAGCTTGCGACTCTCCAAATGTTCGCCGACACTCTAGTGGTCTCGCTCTGGCTGCTGCCGCGCAGCGAAGCGTATTAGCACAGGTGTAATTACCTGTTAGGCTCCCAGCTATAGCTATCTCTTTCGGCGGCCAGACAGAGAGAGAGAGAGAGCGAGAGCTTGAGCTCTTGATCGTGGTGCTCTCTTTAAGGTGAGGCCATCTCGCTTCCACAGTCGAAGAGAGCCACGCTCTTTGATCATAATGATCATGTCTGTCGCTGACTCACACGAAAGTTGGTCTTGTGAAAAAGCTGCCTTCTCGTAGGTCTCTTCCGACTTTTTTCTGGAGAACTACTACTACTACTGCTGCTGCTGCTGCTACTGTCGTTGACATTTTCGTGGCAGAGGTGCCAGCGCTGGTCAACACTTCCGCTCTCCGATCATTTTTTTAATTTGTATGGACATTACCAAACCGTTTAAAGCAATCTTCTTAACAGCACCTATAACCGATCTGTGATCTGCGATCTGCGATCTCCTTATCATTATGAGCAGTTCCAACCGGAACTAGCTTCCTTTGGGCGCATTCCTTTGGGCCTTGCACAGGGCCCAATCGGATGTCCAGCACGAGTCTAATGGGCCTTCAATCGATTAAAGGCTATTATCATTATGGAAATGGAATCCTTTACCCCAGAGACTGGTACCTTTTAATAGTTGCGAACTTCCGTCGGTTGCTTGGAGAATGTTTTTGCAACTGCAGTCATGTGGAAATTTTTTAGAGCTACTGTTAGTTCTTGGGTCGGGGTGATCTATGCTTTGATTTCGTTGGAAATAACAACAAAAATAAGAACTATAAACATGAAAACGAGGTGGTGTCTTTGTGACCGAAGATGGAGGTACGCTTGCTAAAAGATTAATCTCCTATTTTGTTCAAAAACGGCAGAATCATGTTAAATGAATTTAAAAGTAAACCAGCGAATCTTTACCTTTACCTTTACCTTTAGAAAAACTATTTCGCTAAGGGACTTACCCGTTGAAAGCTTTTTTAGGCGCGAATTTCCTTTTCCGGAAACTCCATTGCTTTTTTTAATCTCTGTAAGCTCTCAGTTCTCAAGAGGAAGTATTCTTTTGGCTTGAAAGTCTACTGTACTGGAACTTCGCTATCTGTGTATTTCAAACTTCTGTGCAGAATTATAATGCCCCCGGCAAGGGTATCAAAATACAGAGAAATAAAACACAAAAAAAAAGAAAAAACTCCATTTGTCGTTTTTCATGCTGCTTAACGGAAGCAGCCGCAACCGTTAGACGAGCTGTTGCCAGCGATGCCAGCCAAATGCAATTAGTTGCAGCAACAAACTGCAGCTGCCACTGCCACAAGCTGCAAGCGGCAAGCAGCAAGCTGGGATGTGCCACTGACGCTGAGGATGGGCTGCAACAGTAACAGCAACCGCTGCAGAAGCTTCGGGCCTGGCTTTCCATTTGGCTAAGCAGCAGCCTAAATACGTTCTGCAAATGATCTCTGGCAAAATATAATAAAGGAAGTTGGCGAACATACATTTATCCATCTAATGATGTGATCCCGATTCATCCTCTCTCTCTCGAAGAAATAGGCCAAACAGAAGAAGAGTCAAAATTAAGTGCAGCTTAAATTTACGATCATATGGACATTCGTGTGCTATCAAAACTTTAACAAAAAAATAAAGTAGATTTATTGTTTGAATTTCTCCTTTCAGGTTGAACAAATTAGGGGTAGGGGGTTTTCGTTGGCTATAAGCTTAAACGTTTTCATTACAAATATTTTATGTGAAATATAAAATCCAAACAAATCACTGTGTTTAAAAAACGATTGCTTTAGACTTTATCTTCATTTAAACAAAGTGTTCGACTATAAATTGGAGATCTACAAATACATTTGGGAAAATACATTTTTGAAAACCCAATAACCATTGAGGAATATATTATAGCTATATATTCAATATATTATACTAAATTAAAGCAATTATTTTGAACTTAGATTAATCCAAAATAAAATATGGAATGAGTTTGAAATTAAACTTTAGATAATTTCGTAAATTTAAAAGCCAAACGGAATTGACTGGCACATCAGTGGCTGTCGCCAAGCATTGTTCTAACAAAAAACTAAAAATATTTATAGAAATGTGTATTAGAGAAACAGCTAGCATGATGCACAAACGTAACTACTATTTTGGCCAGACAACAGACGACAGACAACAGCTAACAGCTCGTTGAATACCGGCACAAAAGTCGAACTATTCGCAGCTCATGTGTTTCAGTTTTATTTGTAATTCTCTTTTATTTTTCACATACTCATCGAACCGTGACGATGCGATGTTGTTGTTGTTGTTGTTGTTGTTGTGTCGTTGTACCTGTACCTACTACTGTATAGGTATGGGTATGGGTATGGGTATACCTGAGTCTAACCCCCGCAGAAGCTGATGATCTAAGTGTAGAACATGCGATAATGTTTATGGCTGTCGGTTCTGTTCTACTCTCTTCGCATAGGGGTGCACCTCGGAACACGATTCGACTGTGGATAAATATATACATGTACATACGAGTACATATATACATATGTATGTATGTACGAGTAGGTGGTGCGCCTGCATGACAACGTTGGACGGAGGTTGTATCGAAACGGTAGCCCCCCGAAAAAGGGATAATTAATTATGCCCGTGGGCTGCTGCTGGTGACATTATTCTTTTCACCTTTCGATAAGGAAATGACGAGGCGCAAAATAGTTTCAACAAAATGCTTCTGGCATGGATGCCCCATAGAAACTCTAGCCCCTTCCCCACCTCCCATCTCGCTGTGTCTCTCCTTGCGGAAGTTCTAGTTTTTGGGAAAGAACAAAATTTCCGCTTGTGAAATTATTTTTTCTGTCGCTTCAGCATATGACTGACACCCCAGTGGCAGTGCCAGTTCTAGTGTTGAAGCCATATAGATGATATAGTTTTTTTCTATGAAATGAGTCAGCTGAGCCAACGGCGATTTGTTTCGGCTAATTGTGCAATTTTGTGATTTCGTTATTGTTTTTCTTTCTTTTCTTTTTCGCTGCTTTGTTGCAATCATTGGCCAAGACATTTAGCCAAATTGCATTTGGAAAAGCATTTGGGGAACGGAACTGTAAGTGTCTCGAGACTTTCACCATATGGATTGCTGGAAATCCTGCAAATGGTTCTCCCTCTCGCTCTCCGCCGAGTTTCTGGCACTGCAATTAACAGTCTAATGAACTTTCACCAAAACCAAACCCCCAAACCCCAAAACCGAAAAAAAAGAAACAGGAAAATCATTTCCAGAACCCTACCTAACGGATGTGCCAAGTAGCGAGAGCACTGGGGGTTCGGGTCAAAAGCAATTGACCGCCCAGCAAGAAAAGCCAACACCGAAAAAAAGGGCCTAAAGCTTAATTTTGGATCAACACGGCACATGGAACAGAACAGTAGTCGTCGGAGCATTCGGGGGAAGAAATTGTGGAACTCTGAAAGGTACATATTGCCTGAGGACTTATTGATACCTTAGAGTGGTTAAGATTGTGCCAATGAATAGGAATATAAACAAAAAAACGAACCTTAAATACAATGAGATCTATAAAAGAGATCAGTGTGGGTTGTAACACTCTGAAACCTTCAATTGGTTCAATGAGCTATATAAATATATGATCCGATTTCACTTCTCAGGTGAAAATCTGCCCTAGTACTAGCCTTCTTACTCTAGCTAATGTTATGCTCCCGCAAACGATCCCCAGTTTCTTTTACTAACCACCAAAGCTCCTCTTCTATTGAGTAAACTCCCTAAGACGGAAGCTACCCTAGCCCTTCTGCTTTTTGGTCAGTTACCTACTTTGTAGTCGACCAGTGGACCCTTCATTTATGCTCATAACGTAAGAACAAGCCGTCTTTGTATGCTGGAATACTAGAAGTAATAATAACAATAATAACCCACATGCCCGAGTACAGGACGGGAGCCATTTGACTTTAAGTGAAGTCATCAAAACACGCCGCATCAGCGACAAAACCGAACTCTGAATTCTGTGAAACTTTTGCCAGAGAGCCCCGGACATACTAAAAACCCAAAATGAAAAAAAAACAGAGCGACAAAATATTACAGAACAGAACTGTAAAGAGGATTTCTTAATTACTCAAGAAGTGGAGCGGGAGGGAGACAACAACAAAATGCTGCGTTTAGGGTCGGTTCTTGTATTGGCCTCATCATAATTACAGGGCACTCTTCCACTTCTACTTTGATCCATAAGCCAGGCACAGACCTAGGGCCCTGGCCCCGGTCCAAGTCCGTTCATCAGGGCAATGATATGTGTCGCGCTCTAGTGCCAGCAGCTCCAGTCCGGCAATTATTTTACGACCTAACTGAAAACTCATCCAGAGACCAGAGACCAAAAGAACAACTCATAGCGATTCAGTGAAAAGCATTTGGCCCGGCTCGGCTCTTTTTTGGGTTCTAGTTTTTACTATACGAGTAGTACTATATATGAAATTCTGGTTACGGACGGCTGCCTTTGACAGATCTACGATAGCGAAAAAAAAAAAAACAAAAAAGAAGATCTTTTTGAGCATGTCCGCCGGTCCGAGTCTCAGCCCAGTGTCGCACGTGTTTTCTTTTGGGGTGTCGCCGAAAGTGCCTACAAGTCGTTACAATTTTCCACGATTTAGTGGGACAGACCCCTTGCACAACCTCTTTGAGAGTACAGTTGCGCTCAGTGGTGGATGCAGCGGAGCCAAATGGTTCCATGCAACAACATATCAAACTCAACGGAGCAGAAAATCAAAAAAGTGCAAAAGGCAGAACCCATCAACAGGTTGCCACAGAGTGAGACAAAGAGGTTACCCCCATAGACATAGAGAGAAAGAGGGAGAGCAGAGCGCCCTACAAGTGTATGATAATAATTTAGACGCTTATCTCTTGATAGAGCTGGCCAACATGCAATATGGTGCCCGGATGAATCCAACTCCCGAGTCAGGCTCCACAACCACGGCAACAGCAGAATGCAAACATTATTTTTCCGCTGCTTTAAATGGAAAATTGTGAAAGAATTATGTGTTAAACACGCAGCCGGGCCGCCGCAGAAGCAGCAGCAGCGGGCACAGCATTGGGTACAGTTACAACAAAATGTAAAGCACATTCTTGGCTAATGCGAAGGAACGAACACTGCACAACAAAATCTAACTTGGTTGAGGCTTCAAAGAACGTACATATGTAGGTGGAGAATGCAATTGTAACGAAAATGGGAAGAAAAAGATGATTCCATCGAACATGATAGCCGATCAGGATAAGGTTCTTAAGCATGCAGTGGAGAAACCAAGATGTTTTGGAAATATTTTCGATAATATTTTAATAGGTTATGTTAGATGCCTCCAGGTAACGTTAAGTTTTACAGATGAAGTGACCGTAATCTTAAACTTTACCGTTAGTTCTATCATATTTCGCCTACTATTGTTTATTCCATTATAAGACCTGAAATTATAGGATCCAATTCGAATAATAGTAGTAGTATCCGCAAATAGTATTCTTTAGAAATGTATAACCAGGAGTTTTCTTTGTTTTAATAACTAAAATCTAATCAAAATATTTATTATACTATAATTACTTTACTTTCATTTCAGTTTACCTCAACCCCAACCCCAAACGCAAACCATGTACCAAAAAGCTTTCTCAAGACCTGTTGCCTGTTGGCTGGTGTAAGGAAGTGCAGATGGCGCCTTAGACATGACTTCAATTAAAGTGCAATAACAACTCTATTACTAGCGAATGGCTGTATCAATAAGAGTCTTCTTACAGTCGGACAGACGGGCAGGCAGTCGGCAGCTAGCCAGATGACGTGAGATATGAAGAGCTCTAAAACAATAAAAATCTGAAATCAATTTCTATAAAAGCAGCTCCAGCAGCAGTAGCATCACAATCGGCCGAGCAGATGGAGAAGCAATGATGCGTAAACGTGTTGGGGCCGAAGATGATGGGGGTTGATGGGAGGGGTGGGGGCCTCGGCTACCGGTTAAAGTCGATTCATGTTCCAAAAGGGGTCTCCAGTCCCGGTCTCTGTCCCTGTGTTCCTGTGGCGGAGCCGAACCAGGCTCACACCTTAAATGGCGACTGGGACAAGCTGCAGCTTCAAGAGCCTGTGATTATCTGAGAAAGAAGCGAGAAATATTTATGAACTGATGGCCCCAGTCATTGATGAGGATCCGATGCTGTCCGGAGTGCTGAATGGACTGCAATGATGCTATCACCAGGCCATCTAAGGGGAGTTTCTCTGTCTCTCTAGATCTACCTCCAACTCCAACTCCATCTCCATCTCTAGCTCGAACTCCATCTCCTACTCCAGGTCCATAGGCCACAATGAGTTGATGGATAGTTGCGTAGCAGGAAGCACGCTCCAAGTAACTTATGAAAATGTATAAAGAAAAAAAGTAGTAATAATAAGAAAGAAACAAATCTTGGGACGGGGTTTCGGTGACCGAGCTCAACAGGTGTAATAATTGGAATCTGTTTTCCATCTGGCATCTCCATGGCGGCGTAGACCCTAATCATGGTGAGTGAGCGCGCGAGCCAAAAGATACTAAATTCTGCAGATACTTTCCGGGCAGTCTTCCGACTTGCGGTTACGCTTCGTGGGCTGTGTCTAGGCATTAAACCAACCAGCAGCTGTAAAATTACATCAAATGTTTAACCAACCCCCAAGTGGGGAGAGCTCCATCTACTCAACCTCCGAGACAAATTTCTGGTATAGACCGCACAGAATTTTACTTTATTTTGAGTGATTACCAGAACCGTACCGAGCCGCACTATCCTTGCAGGAGACTCAGACGAGAGTCTGACGCTTTCCCACGCTCAGAGCCACTGCTCCTGACCTGCCTCTAATTAAAGAGGCAGCCAAGCGTTGCCACATGTCACACCCAGTTCGCTGATGTTGCAGTTGCACTTTCCAGCTCTTCTCCTTATTTCTGTGTATTTTTTCGTGGATGACTTACGCATTACAAATGAAGCAAATGGGAATTTACATATCAATCCCCAAAACCTGCGCCTCATGCTGATAATTATCTTTGCACACCAAGTGCCAGGCTCTCGTTTTTTATTATTATTTTTTTTTTTTGCTATTTCCCTCTCTTTCTCTGTCTCTTTCTGTTTGTAATTGAATTGGAGTGCAGCCGCGAAAAGGTCACAGACACTGCACATGGGCCAGCAAGCGGAGTCAGCAATAAGCCAAACACCAAGCTACAAAATATGGGATATACAAAAAGAAGTGCGGAATATCTTAATGTCGAGACACGTGAACCATGAGAAAATTGCATATTAAGTGAATGATAAATTTGTGGCTAATCTTGTACATTGCAAATTATTTTATAGAGCTCTCCTCCCTCTATTTTATTTGAATCAATACCAGATGCAATTGGAAACTTCCATTAAATATATTTACATATCATATCGTACATTTCCTTAGAAATGTTTGTTGTTGTATACTTTTCCTATGTGTGGAGACTAACTTGAACTTGAATGATTATTTGTTCATCTTGAAATAACACTCCTTCTGTCTAGTGTAATTAAAGCCAGTGCCTTGGCGCGTGAGATCAGCCATGAATAAGGCAGGAGCCGTGGCCATAGCCATAGTTGTAGATGTATCTCCGGCTGGAGCTAGAGCTGGTGCTGGTGCTGTAGCTGGAGCCACCTGTGCGCACAAAAATAATGCAAATTATCAGCTGAAATTGCACGAATGGTCAGGTGCATCGTCATAATGAAGAAACTTAGGACGAGGCAGAAGGCAGAAGCAGAAGCAGCTGGGGAAGATGGGCCAGAAGTCGCCGCTTCTTTCATAATTGAGTTGCAAATGTTTCGGGGAGTGTTGCCTGCAGAAGGGGTTAAAGAGTGGCACTTTTTGGCTTTTTGGTTCCCATGGCCGACAGAAAAGCGGGCTTAAACACTCCGTTTCATAGATAATCATCATAATTATCTGGCATACAATAAATATAATATCCTAGGCAAATTACAACAATTAGGCAGCTCCCAGCTCACAGTTGGAAAACACCCAAAAAAAAAACCCAGGGGGAAAGCAAATGATCGTTGGGCTGCCTGTATTTATATTCGAGTATAGTATATGTATCTCTCTCTCTGAATACAATGTATTGTATGATCTGCTCTGCAGTGGGCCACAATGATAGAGACAATGGCTGTGCGGCCGCATAATAGACATAATTTTCACACGCGTTTCATTTCGGGGAGAGCAGCCCAAATTAGGCAGAAAAACACTCTGCGGCGACGCGACGGGACCTGCCTGGCCAAAAAGAGTAAAACGCGAGCAAATGTTTAAGCCACAGCGGGGTAGGCAGGGAAGGGCCCACGAGGGCTGGGGCAGAAACATTTCAAAAAGGGGAAATATCATTCGGTAATTTCGGGTCGATTAGAAAGTTGATGTGAGAAAGGTTATGCCACAGTTACCTCAGGTTAGATTGCATAAGACAGCTGCCTTACAATGAATAATATGGTGTGTAAAATGGTTAAATCGGTGTATAAATGTTCTTAGATATAAGAAAATCCTATCGGATAAAGCCATACCCAGAGAAAAAAGCCCTAAAATTGTAATAATCGTTTTTATACTTGGATTTCAAAATGTATACCAAGAAATTTGCTTCGAAAGTGGAAATAAAGAAGTTTGGCTTCTCTTTATTGGTATAAGATTATGTATTGTATATTTTACTTCAAAAAAAACCCAATATTATCTCTTGTACCCAAAGTTCTTGGACAATTCCCTGTTTCTTATAACCCTCTACTCAACTATAGGAACTTCTCTGTCCACCCGCGCAGCTTCTAAAAATCCTCCTAAAATATACAGAGCTTCTTCGTTTTTGTTGTTGCCGACATGTTGCATGGCTATACGGACATTGGATGGCAACAGCCCACGACTAAGCCCAATGCCTCCAAAAGCGGAAACTCATTGGCAACGCTTCGTTGCGTAAATTTCTCGACGCGACTTTTTGGCCAACAGGTTGGCAAAACAACAACAAAAAAGATACACACACTCGTACACTCGTATACCCGTACAAATAATACGAGTGGAGTACATAAACCGAAAAGAAAGAAAACAAAAATCTGACGCCAAACCAAACCAAACCAAAATGGCAAAATGGCCGACAACAAAACAACAACTGAAAATGGGGAAAAAATTGTTTTAATATTTCAGTTACGCTCCGGCAAGCGACAACATCGCGATAGAGCCTCCCCGACTTTGACTTCTTGAATCGTATATACAGTATATATAGGAGTACGAGTACTCAATCGTATGTGTGTTTTGGGGGCGGGGGATGATGGTATGATGATACTGGCACAATGGAAAAGGGTAAATCACAGAGGAGATCCAAACAGATGGAGATCTCGTGCCAAGCCACACCAGACCGCAAGTACAGAGAGGATTGGGCTGCCGGTCGGTCCCCCGGAGCCATCGAGCGAACACCTGAGCATTTCTTTATGGATCTTGAGCAGAAAACCTATCGCGGCGTAACGTCATTAAAATTAGTGCTATGCTGAGCTGAATTTAACTTAAAGAATGAACATATCGGGCAGAGAGAGAGGGAGCCCATAGTCTGGTAAGATACGGAAACATACAAGTATAGGGAGGATAGGGGTAACACACGTTACAGATGGGGTTTTAGTCACGAACGCATATCGGTTATAGTTAGTCGCTTCGGTTGTTCGGTTCCTTGCTGGTTACGCTTCGTTGTCAGAGCCTAAGATGGCGTTGAATATTTCGGAAATGTGGAGGATGGTACTATAATGGTGGGGGGTAGGAGGTAAGACCCATCCATAGGTAAAGCTCAGCAAGGGCTAGAGTTAGAGCAGCCATCCCATGTGGGAATGGGCAAACGTTGACTCTCAGGTAATTAGAGTCTGCAACAAAGGCCATAATTACCTTGTAACTAGGAATTATGAAAATATAATAAAAACTGAAAGACAGATGGACAGAGAGACACAGAGGGAGAGGAATGTAGTCTAGGGCCACGGCCACCCAACCACAGAGATCTGGTCTGTGCCGCCGCCACCTGACAGTAGTCAATCTTTAATGACTCTTATTTTTATTTTACATCTGACTTCTCCTCTTACCTTTTGGCATTAGAAGATTTCTCATGATTGTCTCCATTCAGCAGCAGCACTCGTCTGCCAAGATCTCTTTGGGTCAGGCCTAATCTCTGCTCTGATCCAAGTCGATTTCTTGTCTGCCCATTCAGATCTCTCAGTGCAGTGCAGGGCAATAAAAACGCAGACACTCGTACTCGTGTACTCGTACTCCTCTCTGTTCTTTTTGGTTTCTTTTATTAGTTTTATGTGCTTGGGAAGAATGCCAATTGCCTTTGGACATGGGACAATATTATCGGCTTCCCGGGCTGGGCTGGGGCAGTGGAAAACCTCACTCAATGCCCATAGGCATTCCTCCTCTTCAATGTTTTTGCCCGATTTTATGAGCACTTTCCCCCCAGATCCTCCGTCATGGCCAGAGATAATAATGCAGCTGTACGTAATGAGTTCATCAATAGTCGAAAGAACAAGAATTTATTACAAAGACGAAGACAGGAAAATAATGTTTGATTAATCAATATATGTGGAAATAGTCATATATGCTAGATGGGGAATATATTCTACTTCTATGATATACTTCTATGATAATTACGAAATATATAAGTGTTGCATTGGTTTTTTGGTTAAGGAAAATAAAACACGAAACGGTGGGGAGACTCTTAGTGATTCAAATTATGTTTTCATTACCTTGTAGATACTTATATTACTAAATCTCTATGGGTACAGGGGTATAATAATATAATATATGTATATAGCACCCATTGCCTCTATCGCTGCGAGAATTGAACAAAAATGTCTTTGCTACCGAAGTTCGATCCCCAGAATCCAATAACAAAATACAGGACGTGTGTAATTGCTGCTCGATTGGAGACTCCCCCCAAATTTTGTTGTTCCTAAATTGTATCTACTAGATTGAAGAAACTGGATGATCTATTCGATCAGTATTCTATCCAAAATAAAGAAAACGTGGATAGACGGTGGGCAGAAATATATTTTATAAGATGCATAAATTATACCTATGATTACCGATATTATGACACAGGCTTTCAGTAAGTATATAGATATAGATACCGTACTAGTTATGAGTTTGGAAGACTATTACTCGAACACTTGAAAGACGAGTACTGGGGAAAGTAATTTATAATATTTCCTTCTTCAATGTGTTCCAGCCTGAGGACAGACATTTCTTGTCGAGCAAGGAGTCTTAAATATGTTAGCTGTTATTCAAACTAATAAAATTGATTGATAAGGTGGCTCCAGAGAGTCGATCCCCCATTAAAGTTAATTCCTTTGCCGATTTGCAAACCGATAACAGAGCACTCAAGCCCTTGATAATGCAGAGATCCGACACAATATGATGGGAATGCAGCTCCAAAGATTATACCCACTCAGTTCAAACACCTCCGAAAATCCCCTTTTACAGATTAAGGATTACACTTAGAGAAAAAAGTTAAATTTGTAGGAAATGTATTTAATTTAAATAAGAAGAAAGCTAAAACACTTCAATTTTAATATTTCAATACTCGGTTCCAAATGAATGGCATAAATATTTAAATCAAAGTGAAAATATTTCAAAATCAGCGAGTTTTCCTCTACGTGTATGTATTATCAACGCCCTTATCAGCCACAAGTCCCTTGCAATCGACGAGGGAACGTGAGACACACTCAGTATAGTCGGACCATTGCTGCAAAGCGGATGGCAAAAAAAATGCTGCATTTTCTTTGGTTTGTCGTGATCCTATCGGTGCTCCGGGTCTGCACTGCTGTGACCCCGGAATCTTACCTGCTTCAGACCTACAGGTGTGGTACAAAAGTGGTTTTAAAATATAAAGAAAATACATAAAACTATTGCTGCATGTTGTATTTTTACTTATTGTGATGTGTATGTGTTCGGAACAAATTGTATCAATGGTAGATATTTCTGTGTTTGGAATTTATATAGTACTTCAAAGATGTATCGAATGTGTTCAATTGATATTGAAGTTCTTTGGAATTATTTTACATCTTTTTGGAAAGAACATATTATCAAATAATAATAAGATAACATAGAAAAACAAATATGAGTTTTTTTTACGCAGTTTCAAGTTGATATATATATACATATATATTCAGTCTTCATACGTTAAGAAATATTTGCGATTTAATGGGGTTTAATATGGCTCATCTAATCAATCAAATATACGAGTACTCGCACTGAAGAGCAAATAATTGAAAAACTCCATTCTCTAACGTTCTAATCTGAAATACGATAATGTGAATTCTCAACAGCTGGAATATCTTTAGTGTATTTTCAAGTATGCAGATCCTTGAGCCGTCGCCTTCAGTTAAAGACTTTCTAGTACTATGTATATACAAGCATAAATATATGTACAAGTAAACGATTATACTTTTAAACCTTTATTATAAATACTTAAACATGTTAAGATTCGGATTACTAGCTAAACTAAGAATCTTATTTAGTATACGATTCAAAATCTCTCTCTCTCTCTCTGTTTCTCGCATTTACTTTGCAGTCTCCCCTCGGACCTAAACTTTATGCCCACCCTGGGCAATGGTCATCTGGGCTATACGGTCTTCGGGGATTCCATCTTTATGAACGGAGTATACAATGGGCCCGCAGGCAACAGCAAGCGCGCTCGCATACCCAATTGGCTGAATATCACGACGGAAGTTTGCGATCGTTTCGGTTGCGCCACAGACGCGGATGTGGCCGTGAATGGTACTAGCTATGAGATGGATCTGCGTGATGGCTACTTCCGTTCTAAAACAACTTACAACTCCCTGGGACTATCCATAGAGCAAAGAACATATCCGCATAAGTTCTTCAATAGGGCCTTGGTCTATGAGGTGGTGGCCAGCAGAAGCACCGCATATGGCACCAGAGCGAACTGTAAGTAAAAGCAAGGAAAGGAGGTAACACACTGCCTGATGAGGGGATTCTCTTTGTAGCACCTCAGTTCCTGAGACTTAGCCAACACCCTGGTAATGCCAGCGATGCCTTTGAGTTTGTGGTTGTTTCCAATGGAAGCAGTGCTAGCGGAGATTATCGTACCATTCGAGGTCGCACGGATATCATCGAATTCGAGCGGTTCCAACAACAACCGCAAGAGATCTACATAATTTTTAGCCAATCTCTGGAGGAGCCTCTGCAATTGGAGTGGCCCACTTGGCAGGCGGAAGTGCGTCATCGCGTCATCATCTGCATAGATCGGGAACAGAGTGTTGCCCTCAAAGAGCTGCAGGATGTTCTACAATTGAATGCCAACAGCATGCTGCAAAGACACACAGACGCCTGGCACAACTTCTGGGACAGAGACTTCTCCATCGAACTGGTGGGCAATGTTCTGGAACTCTCGCAGATCATCAATGCTGGTATCTTCTACTTGGCCAGTTCGCTACCTTCCCTAAGCACCAACCAGGTCAACGAGCCCTTCTACGGCCTCAGCCCCACTGGCCTGGGACGTGGCAACCTCGAGGCGGACTATCAGGGTCACAACTTCTGGGACACGGAGATCTGGATGCTGCCGGTGGTCACTCATTTTGGCTTTGAGTATGGCAAGCAGGTGCTGGACTATCGCAGCAGGAAACTCGAGGCAGCCAAGTACAATGCACGTTCAAAAGGCTACAAGGGAGCCAGGTGAGAACTCAAAGATTTTGGTTCTCCGTTAACAGATGTAGAACAGATCGGAATCATCACACTTCCTTTAGGTTTCCCTGGGAGAGCGCATATACGGGCACTGAGGTGACGAATCCCTGCTGCCCCGAGGTAGCCCAGCAGGAGATCCACATCTCGCCCGACATCTCATTTGCCCTACAAAAGTTTTTTGCCCACTCGGGGGACTACGCTTGGGTCTGCGATAAGGCCTGGCCGATTGCCGCCGAAGTGGCCGAGTTTCTGGTGAGCCGAGCTGCCTGTGAGGAATTCCGTCCAGTGTGCCACCTGCTGAATGTGATGGGACCCGACGAGGATCATCCGGATGTCGATGACAATGTCTATACGAATGCGGTGTCCAAAATTGCCCTGGAGTTTGCCGAATGGGCAGGCGAGATGTGCGGAAATGACAGTACTGAACTATTTGAGAAGTGGCGCCGTGTCAGCGATCGCTTGTTGATTCTACACGACACTGCGCTAGACTATCATCCCCAGCATGTGGGCTATGTCGTCAACACCACCATCAAGCAGGCGGACACCATTCTGCTGGGATATCCCCTGCAATACGATACAAGGTAGAGTTGATCCTTAGTTCTAGAGGAGGTCTAGTGATAATCTTGTGATACCCGATACAGAACCACTCACCTGAACGACTTGAGGATTTATTCCAATGTGACCAGAGAATCGGGACCGGCCATGACCTGGTCCATGTTCGCCACCAACTATCTGACCAGCAGTCAGGAATGGCTTGGCCACGAGTATTTCGAACGGGGCTACAAGGACTACGTCCGTCCCGAGTTCAAGGTGTGGAGCGAGACACCGTTGGGCTTTGAGGGTTCCGCGAACTTCCTAACTGGCATCGGTGGCTTCCTTCAAGCCATGATTTACGGCTATGGTGGCGTCAACTTTGTCCGAGATAACAACAAGACCACGATGATTCTTCGTGTGGGCATGTCGCCGCTGAATGTGGATGAGGTGCATGTAAACTATTTGCGCTATGCACGTAACACATGTCGCTGGGTCTTCGGGCCTAGATTCTCCAATATGGACTGCGGCGTCAGATCGGGGGCTCAAGGCACCTTCGAGATGGTTCAGGGCAAGAAGAGAACTTTGTTGGGAAGATCGTTCAATGGTGAGTCTATCATACAATTCAAAAGTGTAACTCCCTTAAAATTATGGAATCCTTTGCAGTGACTCTCGTGAAAGGTGATGAGCCTGTGTATATCAGTTATTTGGAATAAATGAATATATTTTATTATGTGAATAAATATGAAGAGAACTACATATTTGGGTGCTGTGGTTGCATATTCGTGGGAATTCTAAATTAAAATATTTAGTATGACGTTTTTGGGAAGGATCTATTGCATTTGGTTATGGCTATCTTGGATTTGGTGGTTAAAACATCCCATGTGTGTCTGTGTGTTGGCCCCCTACTTAAACTTGGCTATCGATGAGCCACTTACGCCACCCGCATTCTTGCTGTTGCCACTGAGAACCACATAGGCGGTCTTGGTTTCTTTTTGCTTATGCTGCAACATGGTTAGAGTGCCCAGTGGGGTGTCCGTCGAACTCATTGTCTTCATTAGCTATAGGAAAAATGATTTCAGACATATATTATGAAGAGAGATATATATTAAATGGTTGACTTACCCCATCTTGCTCCATTTTCTTCAAACGTTTCTCGATCTTGTTCTTGCCGGGCCCCTTGCCATGGAACTTGTGTGACAGATAGCGGAATGCCTCTTTGAGGTTCAATATGCGGCCATTGTCATCAATGTAGTCCAACTTGACGTTGGGTTTAAAGGTCTCTTTATCCTTAAAGTCCATAATGGGTCCGCAGTGGAAGCGATCACGACGGCCAACCTTTTCGTCTTCGCCAGCTGCTTTGTCCTCAATAGAATAGTTCTTGGCCTGCAGATGTGCCATTTTGGTGTTGCTGGGCCTGTTCTTTTCCTCCCTTTCAAGGTAACCCTTGGACAGGGCCAAGCGCAGGGCATTCGCCACACCAGCGCCCACATCAGGCTCCTCATCCAGAATGGCACGGTCCTCCAGATCATCGCCAAGATTGTCCAAATCAGCTGGCTGCATAACCTCATCGGGATTCACCGAATTCCATGTACCATGGCTCAGCGCTGGCTCATCATTGTGCGTATCCATATTATCGTCCAGCTGCTCGATCTTGTCAAAGTCCATCATATCATTGGAATCCTCGTTACGATTTCCGGCCATGCCATACGTGGGAATGTCTCCCAAGGTGCGGCAGAACTCAGCCGTGGCATTGAGCACGATGTGGCCATCCACACTACTGAGCACCACACCCGAACTGGCCTCATCGATGATCTCGGGTTTGATATCCCTCTGAATGGACTCAAACTCAATGGGCAAGGATTTCTTGATGATGTTCTCCTTCTGCTTCAGCTTGCGGGCCTTGGATAGAACACGCTCGAGATCATCATCCTCATCGGCCTCATATTTAACCTCTGGCTTGGTCTCCTCCATATCAACATCTTCTGGATCGCGATGACGTCCCTGACGGCTACCGAAATTCGACACGCCTGATGTTCCGGCCTCAGCCAAAGGCTCGAGGTCTTCGGCTTTCAGTTTCTGCCGAAGCTTCTTTACCTTTTTCTTTGGCTTCTTGAATCTAAAGGGAATGAGATTATTTTGGAATGAAGAAGGTATATAATTATTAAAAAAAAGTGCAAAACTTACTTGGCCAACTCCTCCACACTGAATGTATCCGATGCCAACTTCAAATTGGTATCCTCCAATGTTTCCAGACGTTTTCCAGCCAGCTTTGTTTTGATTTCCAGAAGTCTGCGTCTGTTCTCACGATCCTCCTCGGAATTTTCGCCAATCACAAAGTTCTTGCGCTTCTTGGGCTGTCCTTCGATGTCCTCGTCATATTTCTCCAGCACGGAACGCTCAATGGGGTTGCCCAACTCGTCGTATTGCTCTTCATAGACATTGTAGCCATAGCTGAGGGGATTCTGTTTTTTGTTGACAACGTTCTTCTTGTAGCGCTCATCGTCGAGCATGTTAACATTGACCAGCGTGTCGCCCTCTTCCTCATTGAGAACGTCTTGATCTTTGAGAGTTAGGATAACCGTGCGACCTTCCCCAAAGTCATCCATATCGTGCTCCACACGCAACCCCTTCAAATTGTTATCGCCATAGGCACGCTGACGGGCCTTTTGCTTCTCCTGCTCGACCATCTCTGGGATGCCAAAGGTCTCATCAAGCTCCTCCAACTCTTTGGCCTTGGGGAAAATATAATGATTTTTATTCGAATTAAAAAAATTAATTGTAGATTTAATGGTGCTTACCTTCTTTTTTGCCTCTTCGCGTTCATTGACTACTCGCTTGTTCTTGTCCACCCACTTGGTGACATTATCCGTCTCCTCATCGGATTCCCCCAACGTTCTGATGCGTGCCAATCTCTCTTCCAAGAAACGTTTCTCCTTGCGCTGCTTAAGCTTCTCACGCAGCTTCTCCGCCTCTTTTTTCTCCTTTAGGTTGTCGGCCGGCTTGTGAAGGAACTCTCCCCACTCGTCCTTGTACGAGGAGAGATCGCTGTCCCCACTCGACTTTTTATTCTCGCTTGTCGAGGCAGGAGTCACCTTGCTGGGCCCACTCTCCACCTCGAGGGGCTTCAGACCTAGCTTGGCACGAAGTTTGTTGGTTTCCTGAACTGAGAGAACATCGCCAGCTCCATTTTCGGGTATGGGCGAATGGGAGCGTCCGAATGCCTCGCGTTCTCGGTTTGCTGGTCCAGAGGGCTTGCGTCCTGACTTGGACGGCGACTGAGATCGGGACCGTTCTCGGTTCCCTCTATCCCTCTCCCTGCCAGCACGCTTGCGAGCCTCTCGCTCGCGTTCGATTTCTCGCTCTCGGCGCCCCTCATAGTCCGCGTGTCTGGATATTTGTGGCGGAGGTGGAGCCGACAGCTCACCATGCCGTTCGCGCTCACGGTCCCGATCACGCTCCCTTTCACGGTCCTTGGGGCGCTCCTTTTCGCGATTTCTGTCGCGTTCCCTTTCACGCTCCCGGTCACGGTCTCTTTCACGCTCCCTTTCCCGTTGCTGGTCTCTCTCGCGTCCAGCATCTCTATCTCGAGCAGATGCTCTTTCTCTGACAGGCGGCTCTGGCTCGCGCACTCTTTCCCTGGCGGATGTCTCCCTTACTTTGCTCTGCTCCAGTGGCACCTCCACACAATCCGAACCTGCAAAGAAGAGGTACAGGTTAGAACGGGCTATCACGATGCTGACGAATCGCTCTTCTTATATCAAATTTTTTGGCTTTCTTCTCTCCCACTCACAATCTGCGGCAGCAGCATCGGAGAACCTGCAAAAACAAGAAACGGAGTGAAGAACACCAAAATTTAGTACGTCCAGAACTAGGATAGTGCAGCACCAAGGCAATTGCCGGTCCCCAGGCAGTCCAACACAATCAAAGAATCGCTTTTCCAGTTGGGTCTGTCGGCCACGGCAATCGCCCTTGAGCTTGGTCTGCACCAGCATCCCATCCGGCCACACTTACTATCCGAATCGGACTCCTCCAAGGAGATAACCTCGCTGGTACGCTCCCGCTCTTTGTGCTTGTGGTGCTTGTGACGGTGCTCCTTCTGCTTCTTGTGTTTGTGATGTGTCATATCCTCGTCTTCAGTGCCCCGTTCCTGGCGTTCCTCAGATCGCGAGCGATGCCTGGCCTTTTTATCCTTCTTGTGCTTTTTGCCAGACGACGACGAGCCCATTTTTTCTTTTCTGATTTTTTTTCACGAATTTCACAAAAAAAAGCTATATATATCAGAGTAGAGTGACCACAAATTGCTTGTTGAAAAAAACCCGGCACGCGATATTGAAATACTGAAAAATACTTTTAAAAAAGAGTATCATAGCTTCTTCTTCACTCGTTCGCCATTCACAACGCATTCATAACAAAAGCAGCACGAGGACAACAATGGAGATCAGTAAAGTATGTTTAAAATCTATTATGAAGTAATGCGTACTCATAATTGCATTACCTCTCTCCGCAGAAATCGAAGAAATCAAAGAACGCGAAGAAAGACTCGACACTCACACTAAAGCTCACGGCACTCCAAAAAAAGAAAAAAGAGGTCGCACGCGTTCTCACCCTGAAACACGAAATCCTTTTCAAATCCTCTGTTTCCTATTTGGAGTACCTGGAGCTGCGCGCCGAAATAGAGCGTCTCAATGGCCTCAAGGATAACTTTACGCGACGCGTCGACAAATTAAAACAACAAGCTAAATAGTCTATAAATTCTTCGTAGTCGTGAGGGCTTTAATGCCTGTTGTAATGGTTAAAGAAACTTAATCTAGGAGGAGAGTTGTACACAATATAAGGAACATTTGATAATTGTCTTTACTTTTTAATAAAAGTACTAGATATTATAGACGCTCTTTTTTAGGAACTCCTACTCCTTCACCAAAAAAGCTTTCCACATGCGGTTGAACTCCTCCTGGAATTGACAAGCCAAAATCTCGTCTGAGGTAATCGTGCAGTTCTCGAAATTTCCAACGAATCCATTATATGTCCAGTTGACAGAGCCGCTTATCAGGACGCTTTCGTAGGGCCGTGGCCATTTGCACTTCTTGAGTCCCATAATCTCTTGCACCCGGGCCACGCCGTCGATCACGCAGAATTTGTGGTGCATCATGGATTTGGTTGTGAAAGGTCCGCGCAGGGGCACACCGAGGTTAGCCAGTTTCAGTACCTTCGATTTACTGGAATAGGCCATTTCGTGATCGCTGATCATGCGAATGGACACTCCTCGATCCAGCGCGCGGTTTATGGCCAAGAATAAATCCGTACAAGTGAATGTGTATATGCATATATCAATAGAGTATTGAGCCTCATCGATCAGCATAGAAATCTTCTCCAATTGTCTCAAGCTGCAGTGCTTGTTTTTGCATTCAAAAGTTTTGGGGGCTGATTGCGTACCGTGGCTCTGATGCTCCTTGTTACAAATTTCTCCCAGTTCGTTGAAAAAGAGAACCTCGTGGACCCGACGGCGTCGCGTCTTGCTGCGTACATATTTTATTGCTTTCACTATTAGCTCCGCGGCTAAGCCGGTGCTTGCAAAAACTGTGACGGTGGCCACAATCGGATGATTCTCAAAAATCGCAACAATGTTCATTATTCAATACTTCTGATCGTTGAGCAAAAAAGGTTTTAGCAAAACAGATCACACCAGAAAACTATTTAGCGAAAAGGGTCACACAAAAAAAACGAAAGAGGATATCGTTCATATTGTTATATTTTTATACGATAAGATGCGTGTATAGGCATTTTTACACCCTATTTCAATATTTTGATATGAAGATGAATCGTAATTTATAAAGACCTTTTTCAAATTGATATTCTTCAGACATATTTAAGTACATTATAAGTATTTTGTCTATATTTATCTCGATCCTGATACCTACGGAGCCTGGGATAACAAACATTTTCTCAATTCTATAATATCCTTTTCCCTAGGGTATGAAAATTAATGTTGCCGGGAATAATTGTTGTCAACCGGTTATTCACCAATAAATACTTGTTTATTATCTTCCGTCGAATATTCCCAGCTATATAGAATATTTAGCCATGCCCACATAATTTTATACGATTGATGAATCAATTTTCTACTTGATTGGCATAATTTAAATATTTGCTTTTATTTGATTTTTATACAACGTTGAAAATGAAATTTAATAGATTGATGAAAGTGGCTAAATTTACCATTATATACCGATATACTGTAAATATACAGTCGGTTCAATTTTGACCTAAATTTTCAGGTTACAAATAAGGTTTTTACATTTCCACTACACCTAAACTACACATTTGCTACAAATGAACTACATATTTACGTAATTACCAAAAGGGAACCTGTAAGAGAATATGTGTAAACAAATTTCGGTTTTATTTCATATAATCGTCATGGAAAACATTGAGATTTTGGATGCAAACGATCAGGTATTTGATGTCCCCTCTCCGCTCAAGCTCAAGTTGTTCATTAGTTTTTAGAGATTTTTAATGGTGGGTTAAGGGTGTTAAGGCGAACTGTTTGTGGTTCATGAACCAAAAACAAATTCAAATAATTCCATTTTCCCTCTTTTTTATTTATGATCAAATCGAAAAATGAAGTCTTCAACAATTTTGCCCACTGACACCAAGGAGTTGCTGGAAGCACGAGAAAGTGAACTGAAGAAGGTCCTGCAGTTGAAACTTTTGCTGGATGTATTGCGCCGCTTGGAGCCTGCAAATCAGAGCCCCGAAATTAAGCGAGCTCTCAAATTGGTGTCCATTGGGGAATTTGTCCGACTAGACGATAGCGATCACGTACTTGGTAAGATCTGCTACAGTGATATCTTATTCTCTTGGTCATATTTATGTTTTTTTCCAGACCTACAGGACTACAAAATAATCCCGGCCCTCTCCTACACGGACCGCAAGGCCGTGCGCACCAATCTGACGGCCCAGCTGCAGGCCAAGCTCCTGCCCATTACCGAGCTGGGGGATCAGATACGTGAGGAATTCCCTGAAGTATTCAGCAGCGACTTGGAACTAGACCCAGGACAAAAGGAGATCATCAGGCTGGAGGTAGAGCATCGCACCAGCATGGAGAAAAGGGGTCAGCTGCTCAGCCGCAAATGCGCGCTGCTCAATGATGCAGCCGACCTGAAGATGGGCACCCACCTGGTGAACGAGCTCCAACTAAAGCAGTCGTCGGCGAATGTGACGCAGACCAAGGCGGAACTGCTGTGCAGCTGGTTCATCCACGAAATTGCGTCGCGCACGGAGCACAGTGTAAAGGCTATCAAGGAGGTAGAAGCACATCTGGATGAGCTTCTTAGTGCCAAGAACACCCTCACCAGCACCGAAAGACGGTGAAACTACATTAAGAGCATTATAAAAAAATTAGTTTTAAATACATTGCGAATTGTCCAAGACAGGGCTGTTCCCCATCGGTGGCAGGTGGCAACGCTGTTGCACAGCCCAATAGTTGGCAACGCGGCAACCAAACAATTTATAATAAGAAAAAAACCTTAAAAACGCTTTGGACTCCTTGGCGGTGCTGGTGGATTCAATTGACCATGACCAGTCCTACTGCATCGGATCCCCAAGCGGAAGAACAGCCGGCAGATGAGGAAGCTTTGGCCACTGAGACACTGCCAGACGCTGCGCCCACTCCCTCAACGAATGGCGACGGCGGGAACGGATTGGGCGCAGAGGAGGAAAACGATGCCACCTCTCTTGACCGGGACGACTCCGCCAGCCTGTTTAGCAATACGACAACGACCACCAGGAGCAAGTCTCCGAATACGCGCAAGCTGAACCGTCTGTGCCGTCGCGTCAAGGCACCAAAAATGGTTCCACCGCTGTACAAGTACAGGTGAGCGGCTCTCGCCAGGTGTGACGCTTCGTGCGTGGTGTGACTACCTGCCTTTTGCAGCTCCCACGTGAGGGAGGACCACAATCACCAGATCTTTGGTGTCCAGTTCAATCCATTCCTAGAAAGGGGCCAGCCGCAGGTCTTTGCCACCGTGGGCAAGGATCGGGTGTCGATCTACGAGTGCGTCAAGAGGAACGAGGAGGAAGACACCAACGGTGGCCTGCGCCTCTTGCAGGTCTATGCTGATCCCGATGTGGGTAAATTTACATAAATAAATCTCTTGAACGTAAAGATTCGAACGCATTACCCTTCCCCTTTCAGACCGATGAAAGCTTCTATACGTGCGCCTGGTCGTATGACACCATCTCTGGCGACCCAGTGCTAGCCGCTGCTGGCTATCGCGGAGTCATACGCATCTTCAATCCCATAAAGCATCAATGCAGCAAGAACTACATAGGGCATGGCCATGCCATCAATGAGCTGAAGTTCCATCCGATTCGGCCGCAGCTTCTGCTGTCCGGCAGCAAGGATCACTCGCTTCGTCTGTGGAACATTCAGTCGGACGTTTGTGTGGCAGTGTTTGGCGGCGTTGAGGGACACCGCGACGAGGTGCTTTCGATTGATTTTGATCTGCGCGGGGATCGGATCATGTCCAGCGGCATGGACCACTCGCTGAAGCTGTGGCGCCTGGACAAGCCCGACATCAAGGAAGCTATCGAGCTGAGCTCAGATTTCATTCCCGGCAAGACGACAGCTCCATTTCCGACTATCAAGGAGCACTTTCCTGACTTTTCCACGCGCGACATCCATCGAAATTATGTGGACTGCGTCCAGTGGTTCGGCGACTTTGTGTTCTCCAAGTCCTGTGAGAACTCTATTGTCTGCTGGAAACCCGGCAAGCTGTCGGTCCCCTGGGACGAAATCAAACCGCAGGAGTCCGCCACCACAGTCCTCCATCACTTTGACTACAAAATGTGCGAGATTTGGTTCGTGCGCTTCGCCTTCAACTCGTGGCAGAAGGTTCTGGCCCTGGGCAACCAGCTTGGTACCACGTTCGTTTGGGAGCTCGACTGCAACGATCCGAACTTGACCAAGTGCAGCCAGCTGGTGCATCCGAAGAGCAACTCGACCATTCGACAGACATCCTTCTCCAAGGACGGATCCATTTTGATTTGTGTCTGTGACGACAGCACTGTCTGGCGCTGGGATCGGGGAAATTAGTTCTTGTAGCATTTATTTATTTATCTATACATAACTTATTTTATTTAAAAATATATACACATATGTATTACATATATTGTAAGAACCCAGCGAACCAAACGCTCACAAATCAAATGCGAGACTTATTAGGAACAAGAACAGTGGAAAAAGGAAGCCAAAAACGTAGAGATCAATCTGCAAAAAACGGAAGGACCGTTTTAAACTGTAAAGGACGAATCTGATACTGCATCCCGCCAGAAAACGGTTAGACCATTGTCGACCAGAGGTTATTTTTTTACACACACAAATCTTATTAAACTTGAAGAATTTTAACGCAGCTCAGGTGACAGATATCGTGAATTTTTTTATAAGTAAAGAGCTAAAATGAATCTAAAAGAAGAATTTAGAAACAGCATTATTTTCTGCTGTTTAATTCAAGTTGTTCAACTGTTTAAATATAGGGGGCCAAGTGGGTTAAGTTCGGTTTTCCATCGGTGTATTTACGAACGCGGCACAAAAAAAAAAACCAAAAAGGAGAAATTTCATAAATAATAGACTTGTTTGTTTGTTTAAAAGGTTTTTAAAAAATAAAAACAATTTAAAGATTGTTGATTGCAAAATCGTCCGATTTTTGCATTTATTTCAATTGGTTGTAAAATGCTGACTGACAGAGTGATAGCCACCAAGGAGGCTCTGGTTGTGGCTTTGGGCGACAACTGGGAGCGCTACAGATCAAACATGAAGAATTGGTTTCGCAATCGCTGGAGCAAAGAGGAATTTGACTGTGAGTGCCGTAAGATCATGTCTCCGGACAAGTTGCATCTCCACAACCAGTTTCTGCTGGCGCTGCTCAACAAGATTGATGCCTTTGCCCCCGTGGAGACGACGCCACCTTTACAGGCCAGCAACAGCAACAGGAGTAAGCGGCGAAAGCGAAGCACGCGAACGTTTGCGGAGCGTTTGAATTTCGAAATCTTGGAGGTGCTGGATTTTGTAGCCGAGGACAATATGCAAGTGATTCGACCACCGCCCACGGTAAGTGGCGACCAGCCGATGCAGCAACACCCGCCAACCCAACGATACTGCGCCCAGGAACTTTTCCTGCCCGATGCTGGCTTCATAATGGGCCGTTTCCTGATCGGTGCCTGGGAGATTGGTCTCGTTTCTGTGGACGACAACGTGGCCGAGTATGTGGCCATGGCTGTGCAAGTGCTGCTCAAGGATCTGCTGGGAACCATCATCAAGAAGCGTAAGCACTACAAAACCAGCGGTGAAGGCAACTTTTACTACGATGTGGGCGCCCCAATTCGAGATCCCGCCCTAAGGAACACTGTGACCCGCCAGAAGGTGGACGACAGTCTACTAGAGTTTGACAAGGAGCTAAATACGGCAAACTTTATGAGAAGGCAAAACGATGATGTTATCTTTCTCTCTGCTTGCGAAGAAGTGTAAGATGAGTTCTCCCCTTTCCACTGTTGGCTCTACTTAACTTTTTCTCATTGACCATTTGCAGCATGCCCAGCGAACGGACTCTCATCACCCTCAAGGATTGCCAGCTAGCCTTTCGGGATCGCAACTTGATTGGCTCCCACTCGGTGTACTCGATCAACATGGAGCGCCTCAACATGATGATGCATTAACTTAACCAAAGTATTATAGAAACCTATTTAAAATCAGTTCTATTCATGTAGGTGTAGCACAAAGGGTGCTCATGCAGGGTATATACACAGCTTATACTATTACGAAGAAGACTTTTAACAAAATTCGCGTGGCGGTGGATTGAAGGGCACGTGGCCTGGCAGAAACTGATCCGCCTTGAAGGCTTCAATTTCAGCTGGAGTCAAGGATTCCAAGAGGCTGTACACAGAACTTCCCCCTGGCTGTGATTGCTGCTGCTGCTGCTGTTGTTGTTGTTGTTGTTGTTGTTGATGCTGCTGCTGCTGCATCAATTGATGTTGTTGCTGCTGCTGCATCATTTGTTGTTGTTGCTGTTGAAGAAGTTGCTGCTGCTGTTGGGTATTCACTTGCTGCATCATCTGTTGCGCCTGCTGCTGCTGCTGCTGATGCTGTTGAGGGAAGCCTACTGTCTGGGCCGCTTGGGCAAACAATCCACTCGGCGGCTGCTGTGGCTGTTGAGCCACCTGGCCAAAGATCCCACCACTGGGATTGACTGCAGCTTGACCAAAGACACCTCCTGGCTGCTGCTGTTGAAAACCACCAAAAGGCATTTGGTTCGGGGGCTGGGCCTGCGCCTGAGCGAATATATTGCCTCCCTGAAAGGTCTGCGGTCCGGCTCCCTGCTGTTGCTGTTGTTGTTGCGGTTGTCCAAAAACACTTGTTGCTCCGGCCACGCTCCCGCCGCCGAATATGCTGTTTCCAGAGTTCGCCGAAGCCATGGAGCTCCCAAAAAGGCTTTGTGTGTTATTGACTTGATTGCCAAGAGTCGGCTTGCTGAAGATGGATCCAGCGGTATTGGAAGCCGTAGCGGCAAATGGATTTTGGTTGGGAGCACTGGACACGGCGGAGGCACCTTCTGGAGCGTCGTAGATCTTGATCATTACATCGACCATCTGTGGGGTCACCTGGATCATGGTCTTCATCTTGTTGGTGGCCTCCATGACCTCCCGGTTGAACTGTTGATGAAACTGATCGAAGCTGTTCAGACGCTTCGCCTCGTAGCAGAGCAGGCGGACCTCCTCGAACGACTGGTCCTCGATGAAGTTGGGAATGTTCGCCTTATCCTTGAATGGGCCGTAAACAGAGAAAGGCCACATCTTCCCATTAATGCTGGCTTCCATGTCATTCTTCAGCACCACTCTAATATAATCTAACATGTTATTTATTTATACATATATTGTGTCTGTTTCCTTACTTGATGTCAAAATGTTCGTTGCTGCACTTGGTCCCAAAGCGGCAGGAGCCCTGCTGGAAGAACCGACAAACTACCATGCTTATGCTGTGAACTTTTTTAATTAATTTATTCTCGAAAAATTTATAAACAAAAAAATACGCAATAGGGATGGGCAGAAAACTTCCATTCACATGTTAGCGTTTGATATCGAAAAAACGGCACAGCAACAAATCAAGGCACCTACGTACCTCACCTTTCATCAACAATATACTGTAAGCAATCGGGTATATTTATTAATGGGGTGGGTTTCACCTGCCTGTTGCCTCAAAAACGAGGATAAATGTATGATGGAAATTGAATTCGTCAGTTTACTATTTTTGTGTGGTATATTTTGGTATATATCTTAGGATCCGACGGTTTTCTTGCTACCACGTCTAGCTCACACACCTTGCAGAGTTGATAATTTTCATAGTATTTTCTAGTATTTTCAGACGCGTTATGGTTTCACCCCCTTTTCCAATGTAGAAACCGTGTAGAGATACCACTTCGAGCCATGTCCCAGGCCACATCGAATACTAGTTCGTTATCAGCATTGAATTCCTGATCGTTTGCCATCAAAATCTCAATTTTTTTTAAATGTCGGAAAAAATGCATATCAAAAAGTAGATAACGGAGATTTTTCCCACTGGCGCTTCCATGGGGCTTATATGAAAAATAAACGGGCAAAAATACACATTTCCATTTCAGGTGTCGCCTTTGGTAATTACATGAAAATGTTGTTAATATGTTTCGAACGTGTAGTTAGCGTGTAGTAACCATGTATGGAAAATACTTTAGTTGAAATTGTTGTTGACCGGTTTTGCGCATTTGAAAGGCCTTCCTTGCCGCCTCAAGTATCTCAGAAATTGTTCGGACGCGGCCAAGCAAACACAGTGTCGAATTTTTCCTATATTCAGAAAAGGAATCCAAACATTCGTGTGACTATTTGCACCTAAAAAGAGTTATCAATTTGATTCGGCGCGTATGGTTTTACGCCTGCGCTTCTTGTTTTTTGCGCAGTTTGTTATTGTTTTAATTCGTATGGATCATCAAAGTGGGTGGCATTCTCGCATCAAATGACACGGACACCGGCAGGAACGGCCGCCTAAGGCTAGGAATACCGCTTCCAAAAACGCGCTTCGATAGTTTGCAAATAAAATAAACGGCAAAACGCAACAGGCAACAACGCGAACGCGTCTTTTTGGCTTGAAAAGGGCATTCGGGAAGGCAGGAAAATTCAAGCCAATAAAAGATACATACAAGAAAAAATGCAAAGAGTGCGCGAAAATTGAATGCGTGTGCGAGCGTGTTAGTGTGTGCTCGTGTGTGTCTGCAGCCAAAAAACAAACAAATAAAACTAGTGTGAAAAATAATTTGTGTGTTTTGTGTTGTTTAAACAATTAGCCGCAAAAACCCTCGCGTCTCTTACTGTGTCCGTGTGTACGTGTGTGTGTATCCCTGGAATGCGGCAGTCGGCGGCGCATGCGCAAATATTTGTGATTTGTTTTTGTTTGCGCGCAGAAGCTAAAAGAGAGGGAGCGAGAGGCTGAGAGAGTGAAACGGGAAGCCAACATTGGAATACCACATCGATATCGATGGCCGTTTGCATAAGGTTAGTTATACTCTTTAGTTATGCTTCCATTTTCCAACCATCCCACGGGATGAAGCCCACGTAGCCCCCAGAGACCCTGCCCACTCGAAATTAACCCATTCCGCCCATGCCCTCTCCCTGGCTGATCCCGAAAATTGCTCTATTCTCTGGCGATGCACAGTGACGCCCACTTTGTCAGCGCAACGCCCACACTTTCCATTATATTTATTTCTTCTTTTGTCTTGTATTTTTTTTCTTTTCCAAACCCATTTTCCCTTCCTTTTCTCCACTTATCTTTGGACACTGACAATAAAGAAAAATGCAAGTAAAGAAAAATCAATTTCCCAAAAAAAAAAACAAGCAGGACAAAAACAAAGGGACGGGGGAGGTTAAAGAAGATGTGAAGAGAGAGAGGAAGAGAAATCTGAAGAGTGGTATCAGGATCGGTAGAGTGGATTGGAGTGGAGAATGAACGACAATAACATCAATTTTGAGGCATTTATATGCGCCAATAAATTTAACAAGAGAAACAGAGACTGCGATAGAGAGAGAGACAGGGAACGGGAATGGGCTGATTGTAGGAGGAGGAAGAAGGGGAGGGGGAGAGAGAGGATCAGGGAGAAGCATGGGGAGAAAAACCAACAAATAACAAGCAGAAAGATACACGACAACGTGCAACAATAAGACACAAGATCAAACAAAACCAGCAGCCTCTGCCGACGATGCAGCAACAGCAACAGGTAAAAGCAGCGACCGAGGCGCAGGCGCAGCATTGCAAGGTGTGCTAATAAAGAGGTGAGGCATTCCCAGGAAAGTGCCATCACAACAACAGCAAAATTTTTATCAGTTACAGTTTAATTTGATCGACGTACTTAGTTCAAGAGAAATGCTAATTAAGAAATAAGACAACTCGGGAGGGAAGAAATTCCTTACCTGTTCAAATAATACACCTTGGCAGCATTTCGAAATGTGCAGCAAATCAATACATATATGTGTGTGTGTGAGTGAAAGAGGCTGCATGCTGGAGGCTGCGCTGGCATGCGGGGGGCAGCAACAACCTGTTACATCGGCGCTGGCCCTCTCCGCACCGCTGCCTGAAATATGTAAAGTCAATTTCGTGTATCGGAAAACTGTAACTAATGCCAAAGCGTCAGCGCAGCAAACAACCAGCAGCACCCATGGGGCAGGGACAGGGGCACAGTTAGAGGCAGCCGCAGCAGCCTTAACCCATTAACGTAGATTGGGGAAATTAAAGCGAAATAAAGAGGAGTACTTATCAGAAGAATGGGGAATAAAGAACATTTTTAAGGTTCTACCTCTCTACATTTGAGCCCAAATGGATTAATAGATTCTCTGCCTTTTTATCCCATTTACACACATGGAATGGATACATAAGCAGCTGTAAAGATCAGGAAAGTTCTGGACTTTATAATAGGGTAAAACAAAGTTTTTTAAATCAAATTATACAAATTTCCCACTGGCTGGGGCTAGTTAGTTACCCTGGAGTTTCCATGTCTAAATAAAACGAGGGGGAACGTTGTGAGTTGCTGCGGACACCGCAACTCTACAGTTATACCCGATACTAAGTCAGTATGGCTCTCCTCCGGCAGACGCCGCTAATATTAAACGACACGACAAAGAGTGCGTGCGAGAGAGACAGAAAATCAGTCTGAGCGTGACGTAACGCGCTGCGTAGCCACTGCAAATTGATTTGTTTCCTTTCGCTATAAAAATGATCTGATCTGATCCAGATTCAGCAATCTGATAGATATGGTCGCTATCTATGATTCTGCGTTTTTAGTTTTCTCGAATCTGCAATATTGTGGATGCAACAGATTTTCGTCCTTTGTGGGGGCGGAAGGGGGTGTGGCGAAATTTTGAGATATACGTTTTATAGTGAGATCTAACAGAAGTGCGGATACCAAATTTGGTTACTCTAGCTTTAATAGTCTCTGAGATTTGTGAATATCCCCAGATTTGCATCCTTTGCGGGGGCGGAAGGGGGTGTGGCGAAATTTTGAAACAAACTCGTCTCGGTCCGATATATTAGGAGTGTGGATACCAAATTTGGTTGCTCTAGCTTTTATAGTCTCTGAGATCTAGGCGCTAATGTTTTACTCTAAGCAAAGCCGCCTATGCTACGTGTGTGTTAGAGAGAGACAGGGCGAGAAAAAATGAAATTGTTTTCTTGATGCTGGCTATAATAATAATACGATCCAATTCAGATTCCGCAGTCTAAAAGATATGGTCATTCTCTACGATTCTGCGTTTTTGGTTTTCTTGTATCTTTAAAATTGTGGATGCCACAGATTTTCGCCCTTTGTGGGGGCGGAGGTGGGCGGGGCAAAGTTTTGAAATATTTTTGTAGCAGTATCACAGAAGTCTGGATCCAAAACATCGTTTCTGTAGCTCTTATAGTCTTTGAGCATTAGGCGCTGAAGGGGACGGACAGACGGACAGACGGACGGACGGACAGACGGACAGACGGACAGACAGACATGGCTCAATCGACTCGGCTATTGATGCTGATCAAGAATATATATACTTTATGGGGTCGGAAACGATTCCTTCTGGACGTTACACACATCCACTTTTACCACAAATCTAATATACCCCAATACTCATTTTGAGTATCGGGTATAAAAATGTAAAAAATATACATATGTACAAATTTGCCTACGCAGGGCATCAATGGGTTAACAGGGGCCACTTCTCGGACCAAGTTCGTTGCACGCGGCGGAAAATAAAAGACAACAAAGTAAAAAAGTTTTTGTCAATGAAAGAAGAAAACTTTCTTTTGGGCTTATCCACGCAAACATCGCCGACGGCTTTTGGCTCGGTCTGGGGGCCTCTCTTTCGCTCTCTCTGGCTCTCTCTTTCGCATACCAGTATACCCTTTGCAGAGGGTATTCTAATGTTACTGCCCAAAAGATATCAGAAAAGTATCTGAGTAAATAAATCATAAACCATCTCCAATTATGAAATGATGTCTTCGTCCGTAAGGTTATAAAACCGAATTATACCGAATTTGCGATAGGAACGAGTAGGGGAAATAATGTTGTTAATATTATTTTATATTACTTTCAACATAATTGAGTTAGAGAACTATTGTATTATGTAAGCTGTTCAATAACCTAACGTCTCTAGTTCCGACGAACCAAAATCGAACCTAATGAATTGTGTCTTAGGGCGTTAATTTCTTAAATTCCAACTCCAGAAATCGTATAGTCTATACAATTCTTATACTAGTCTGCAAGTGCATCCAACATTCTAGCATTCTGTGCTTTAATGGGGCGGCGTTTTGGCTTTACGCGCCTGCTGTTTGCTGTTGCTGCTGCAGTATCAGGTCTCGGCCCTGTTCGGCCCCAGCTCCTTGGGGCTCTTCATGGTCCATTAAGACGATTTAGGTTGGCTTCTCTTTTTTGGGGCCGCCCGCTGCCGCTCCCAGTTGGAGGGCGTCACAGCTGCGTGGGAAGATTCCGTTGCTGGTTCGAGCTGTTGTCTCTGTTTGTCATTTCTGGCCTCCAGGTCTGATTGCCAGCCAGCCAGCCAATCTCTGGAGTGTAGTGTCCACGTTGCTGCAACAAGTGTCCCAGTTTATGGCTTCGGATGGCTAGAAGCCACAAAGAGCTACTACCACTAGCTGCTGGCTGCTAGAACTAGTTTAAGTTTCCTGTCGGAGCGGCTCACATAGTCACATAGTCACATACTTACATAGTTGCGCACGCTTTTTCCTTTAGGCCCGTTGCTGCCGTTTGTTGCGGTTGCCGCACCTTGGCCCCCACCACACCACACCACACCACACCACACACCCCACTGACTGACTCTGACTCCCCCTCCCGATCAGCCGCCTGTTATTAACCGTTTGGCCACATTTTCTCACACAGAGAGCGCAGAAATGCTTCGCAGGCCACTCTCTGCCAATTGGCGCGCCTCTGGAAATGACAAACGGCCATGGGCATGGAGCAGTAGAAGAGGAGGCAGGCGGAAGAGGCAGGAGGTAGAGGAGAGTTAGTGTGGCAGGGAGATGCGACAGAGGAGAGGGGAAAAAAGCAGCGGGAGCCGACTCCAAATGGGAGCTGCACTAAATTACTGAAATCAAAAAATATTTCAAGTATTCCAGTCTGGAAAATTGATTTGGAATAACTGTATATTGAGATGGAACGAGTATTTCTTGGATGGGTGTAATCGAAACGGGACTAGCTGCACCGATCTAGCTCATCCAGTTATCGTTACAATCAAATTAACTACGATAGTTCGGCATTCTATGATTAGAAAAATGTTAAGATCAAGATCATAAATGCAAAGCTGAAATCTGTCTTTTTTTCAATCCAAGGTTATAGAAACTTTCAGTAGCAGTCTGACTACTGACTGTAACTCATGGATATCCTTAATATAACAGAGTTCATAAGAATCATATTGAGATCAAGTGATTCCATCTTCTATTAGACAATCCCCTTGATTCGATGGTACAAGTTCGACAGATCATGCTCAAATCAAAGATCAAAACGATTGCATCTTCCATTAGATCATAAGTATATGAATTAAGCTGAAGCATTTTTCGTTCAACTTTCAGCCTGGAACAAGTTTATCAAAAGAGGAGAGCGCAGTGTGCTGTGCTGTGCTCCACATCAAGTTCATTAGCCAAAAAGCCTAGCCAACCTTCCATTTGGTCTGCTGCCTCCTCCCATAACGGGCTGCCAACCGTTCTCCTTGCGGCCCAAAGAGTCTCACGTAACTGTAACTGATTTGACCTCCCATCACTTAGCTCAGCTACCAAAAAAGAACCTCCTCCATCCAAAGATTTCGCTGCCGTTCTTCCATTGTGAATGTTGTGGTTGTTGTGCGGTCGAAGGGAGGGGACGGACTGTTTGTTGTGACGGTTTTGATGCTTGGCTGGAAAAGCGGTGTGACCTCGACAACAAATTTCTATTGCATGCAATTTGGAATATCGCATGCGCAAATGAACATTAACACTTTTGGCCATGCGCAGAAGAAACAAAACACTGAAAACTTGTTTCTACAATACAAAAGTAATGACAAAAAGAAAAACAATCGTCATAAAGGAATAGAGATGGAGAATAGTGTATGAAACCGATTCGATGATACTCTAACAAAGTCAAGGATTCAATTCAATATTGCTCTGCGTCATGTACACGACATGTATGTTGTTTCTGCCAGGCATTCTCTTTTGCAATATCATAACTCTCTAATGTTCAATTTTTAGGGGATTGGATTCTCTGATGAACACTCATTGAAGACCTCTGATGGCATCACCATCACTCCAATGCTGTGATTGTCTTTCGCTTGGTTAGGGTATAAAGCCATCAAAAACGGCAGCCAGGCCAGGGACCAACAAGAGAGAAAAAGTACGCTTAGAAATTAGAAAGTACGCGCGAGCGGTCTTGGGGAGAGGCTGGGGGGCCTAAAAACGTGGCAAGGCAAGGCGAGGCGCGGCGGTGGGTATATGTATGTGTGTGAGTATAACTCGATTTGTGACTGTCATAAATGGCGGAAATTGTGGGGCTCGAGACAAGGCGGCAGGCGGCAGGCGGTGGTAGCGGCAGTGGCAGTGGCAGGCTGTTGGTGGCAGTCGGCCTCAACCGACTTGGGGCACTGTCTCTCCGGCTAGCTTTCTACAGCCTGCCGCCGGTCTTCAGCTTTAGAGCCTCGTCTTCTGGTTCGTTTTTTCCTCTTTCTTGACTATAATTTGTGCCATCAGCATTTTGTTGTCGTTATCGTTAGCAAAGCGAGCGAGTGACAGACAGACAGAGAGAGAGAGAGAGAGAGAGGGAGAGAGCAATGAAGCGTAAGTTTTGACATTTCACCAACTCTCTTTTCGCCTCTCTCTTTTAACATGCTCTCCATAATTAGCCAAGCAGAGAACGCGCTTAGTGCCATCATTTTGACAGATTTTTATTAATTCTTTCCCTTTTTTCTGCGTACCGTACACTCTTTATGACTTACTCAAGGCTAGAACGCTTTTAGCCGAAGCTTTAATGCCCTTCTACGGACTCCCATCGCCCCTAGATGCACAAGAGGGAATCCCTGACAGAGCATGCAAGTAGATTTCCGCGGGAGAGACTGGATATCGAGAATAAAGGAAACAACATACATGTCGTGTGTTCGACTCGATTCGTGCAGATAAGGGTTTGTGCAGCTCAAAAAGCCTGCCCACCCCTTGGCTTAAAGAATGAAGTAAACTTTTTCTTTGCTGAAAGGGTATAGAAAGCTGAGAGAACCGGCTCCGAGCGTTCCCTTCGAACTGCGTTTATTATTACACTTAATGTGACTTGATTTATAAACAAGAGCAGAGCATCCACCGAAAGACGGCTACACCTCCTACTCCTGCCTCTCAATCGCCATCTCCCATCTGTTTCGGAGAGACAAGCAACGACATGCCTGAGTGATCAAAAAAAAAAAAACAATATATGTATGTATTGGGTTACCACCCCACCCCAAAAACGCACTTCTGTTACCTCTGTTACCTTTACTGCTATCCGAACTGTCTTTTAATTAGTTCATACACTTTGTATGTAAGGAAACTGCAACGCAATTTCTACACGTCTCGCCATCTCTCCATCTCTTTTTCACTCTATCTCTCTCTCTCTTTGGTATATGCATAACACTTCCCTTCTACTTTCCTCCATCGCCCCATCCGTTCCTCCTTTTGATCGTGTCTTTCAATAAATCGTTCAATCCGGAAGTTTGTAGCGCGCTCACACAAAAGAAATACCGCGAACAGTCGCCTCCTCCCCGCCCAGTAAGCCGCTTTTGTGCCCAAGAAAGGAAATAGAATTTTCTTCCATTTGCTTCTTCCTTCTGGGCAATAGAGATTCTCAAAGTCATTTTAATGGTTTCCGCTTTTTATGGCATTGCTCGGGTATTATTATTGGTAAAAAATTAATAGAAATTTAATTGGATATGGGAGTGGGGTTCGGTTCGGTTGAAGAAAGAAGAAGGGGAGGGGTTAGGGCATTTATTGCGCATGCGCGCCGCCATCTCTTCCTGTCTCTCTCTCTCTCTCTCTCTGCCTCTATTGGAGGTCTTTATGGTTCGTTCACGGTTTGTTCTCCCCCCCCCTCTCCCACTCTCCGCGCGTACATGTGTGGGAGTGGGAGAGGTTAAAGCGTGCTAATGCTTACATAATGCTTTGTTTTCGGTCGTTTTTAGTGTCGCTTTTCTTTTGGAGTTTCGTTCGCTTCTCGTTCACGTACGGCGTAGTGTGTACGTGAGGGGTAGGCTTTGAAGAAAGTTGAGGACACTATAAATTATGTGATTTGGGTTCCATAATCTCCCCCGTATAGGGTACAAGATTGATATTTCGATCTAGTTTTATGGATTTATGGGCCCAGATATGGAATGATAAGCATAAATCAATTTGGACTGTAATTTGTTTGGTTTTTACTGGATGGAAAAACTATTTGGGTTAATTTGGGATCATTTCAAGTAATTTTAGACCCTCTTTGTGACCCTCTCAAGAAAAATATGATGCTAATATATAGCAAAGTCTGCTTTTTGATTTTTTATATAGATTTTGTATATAAATACTATATGAAGAGATAGAAAAAGATACAGAAGAGATATTTTATTGTATAGATTGTATATCGATTTTAAAGGATTTCGATTTCTATAGTGAAATGCGGATATATGTACATACCTCTGATCGATAGAAATTCTCATTCCGATATATGTATTTTGAGTGTATTTACCCGTACAATACATTAATGAAACATAAATCTAGGAAAATACGAAGTTTAAAGTCACATATCGGAAGTTATTAACCCAAATTCCAATTAATTTTCAAACGAGTAAACAAATACATACACATAAATCTGTTTCAAGCTTTAAAAATTTCAATATTTGAATCACTACAAATTTCAGCTCATAAGAGACAAAATCCACTCACAGATGTGTAAATATATAATCCCCACAAAATCACACCATGTACAGCACGCGCTCTCCGTTCTCCCGCATTCTCCGAAAGCAGCTGCCGCCCACACACGTACAAAGTCCACGTTTAAGGAGTGTGAAGGGGCTCTCTAATAAAGTTCTCTACAAAGAATGGACCACAACAAAAAATCGAAAGTAGCTGTCGAGCTATAGAAAAGAATTTCAGCAGCAGCAGCAACCCAAAAATTAATGAAACGAAATCTGTGGCCAGACAAAAGGTAGAAACCAAACATTAGCATAAATGAATTTATTCTACTTCATTATGTTTGGATGTTTGTGGAGTTAGGAACCACTATACTGGATAGAGGTTTTAGGTGTGGGGCCGCAATGAAACAACAATTTTACACCGAACGATGAACGATGAGAAATGTTTATTTTCTTTTGGATATTTTTTGATGAAGAATGTTTTGAGAACGCCCCAAGCCACATGATAATTAAATATTTGTACATATGAACTTTACTGGGTTACGGGGCCAAACAGCGATGGATAGAAATGGAGATGGAGTTGGAGTTGGAGTCGGGCCTGTGGAGTCTCTTTAGAGGTTTCTTCTTTGGAGATGCTTTGCTTCTTTTTTTTTGCTGCTTTTGGCAAGAGTTTTGCTAACAAGTTGTTCCACTCATTTGATGTTGGCCTCAAGATAAATGTACAAACGTCTGTACTCTAGCCGTAGCTGTGGGTCTAGGAAATTTGCATATTTCAACAATTTGTTACTTGTTCTTTGGATGTTGTAACTGTTTTGTGCCCCTTTTTGAGGGCGTGTTAATGGTGGGTTCGGTTCTTTGCCCAAGAGATTCTCATTCGGCGATAAATTCGAAAGTTACACATAACCAAACCAAAACCCATTTGCTGTGTTTCAATCGTTAGGTTTGGGTTTATTTTTCGTGGGTTTCTGTTAATTTACATGCATAAATAATTTGCACAAAAGTTGAGAGTTTTTGCGGCATGAAATGGATAAGTTTATGTCTATCGACGGGCGGTCCTCTCCCGTCTCCGTCTACGTCTCCGTCGCCGGAGTGGAACTGTCGTCGTAAAAATCAAATATGCGCTGCAGACTTGACGCAAATGATACCCATAAACCATAAAACCATAAAGTTAAGAAATGGAAATTGTATTCGAACGGATTGAGGGATTGGCGAAGGTAGGGTTTTCGTTTGGTTTTCGATTAGACCGGGTGTAGTCTGCGGGGAGTGTCACAAAAAGTTATTCCGGTTTGGATAAGGGAACCCACTTAGATGTAGAAGCTGTTATGGATTGGATATAGCAATAATTTAATCTACATATTAATTTTGTTGAGTTTTGTCATGTGCCTCGGCACAGGTTCAGGTTCAGCACATAATTAAGCAGTTTATAATCCAATAGACCCCCCTCCGGGGAGGGATCATTCGTTTGAAGTTTGCTAGAGATCTGGTTAATGGAGAAATTGAGGAAGATTTTAATACACAGCATCGAGAAATATAGAATGGTGTATTTTATATACTGATATATCATTAAGAAAGTTTTCTACAACGACGAATTTTATATAATAGACACAATATGCTTTCCCTGGATATCGTTTCTTTATAATCGTTACCTCTTATACTCGTTCCATGATATACATAATTTCTTTGATATATTTGTACTCGTTGTATAGTTTTCTCTTTAGATCATCTACTCATTGAATGAAACATTAGATGTACGACTTATTAACTGAGATGCACCCTCGATATATAGCACTGCATATATTATATATATCGCCGTATTATACAGCCAGGCCAGTGTATCTACATTTTAAAGCTTTACTTTCATATCTGGTAATATTTATGCATGTGCACTTAATCCCACATATAACCCATCTTTAAAATCGTAAACTTTCTTCTAAAATCTCTCCCCCACAAAACCCTACTCTTTAATCCATTGTGGCAAAGCCCGGCTTGGCGTAGTTTTCCCACAGCTTGTGCTCCACTTAAGGGGTTTTCATTAGGGAAAAGTCGCTGCATTTGTAATCAGTAATCCCAGTAATCCCCGCCCTCCCCTGGCACATTCTCACCGCAAAAGCTTGACTTATCGTTTAACCTTCGTTTGTTTATAATTTTTCCAGTTCTTCAAGCTTCTAGCTTCAGGCTTTTGTTTTTTTCGGTTTCTGCTCTGCCTTGCTTTATTTTTTTGTATTTTTTTGCATTGTTATTAAGTTTTTGTGTGTTGCCTACTGTGCTACACATGGCCTTTAATGACGGCTTGCCACGTTTATGGTTTACCATAAAAAAGGGCACCATACAAAACTTGTGGGTGGCCCCTAGATGTCTGTCTGTGTCTGGTCTTTGAAATTTATAGTATAATAATATTTGATTTCGTTTAAGAATCAGAATCGTGGAGTATGCATTTCAAGCATATCAATTTACAGAACCGTGGCTAAAGTTCTCCCACAGCATTTCCGAGAACTCTGGCGTGGATTGATAAATCTACTCGTAGAGTCAACGGAGTGTCACGTGCAATTTAATCGTCTTTTGATGGTTACAAATCTGCCTCAAAGATGAGCGGGCGCTGATAAATGGAACTTCCCGAAGAATACAGCGTGGAATCGTGTGAGTTTTTGTTTGGAGGTGTTTGAAAATACCCTATAATCGCGGAAGGGGTTTGTATTTGTAACAGGAAGATCTTCTGACCAAGTGCTTAATCTTAAAGGCATGACAGATCCAACAATAAAAATGTGTTGCATTTCCCTTACTTATTGCATTTGTGGAAAGTACTCTCTTTACAAGCAAATCGTTTTAGTGGGTATCCCATAGTCGGGATCTGCTTTTTTTTCGCTCGGCTTTTGTCCCGCGCTCAATGGTTGTGTGCATCCTTTTGTCTCCGTCTTTCGGTTCAGGTGGGTTCATTCATGAAAATTTTGCGCCTCTCTTCCGCCACAGTCGAAGAGTCATCTGTCTGACTTAGCGTCGACTGGTGGACGGACAGTCGACGTTTGTCGTTTGTCATTCGATACAACCAATGAAGGCGTTTGATATTTATTTCGTTTTCCTTGGTTTGTTTTTGTGGAGCAGAGCAGAGCATTTGAAAAACGATATATGGAGATGGTGGGGACGGCTAAAGCACGGATTGTATATGGGATACCTTATACCACGCGTTTTTTGGTGCGTGCAATGCAAATGCAATGGACCGTGGACCCCGGAGCTTTGGATCGGGTGATTGGCGGCAGAGAAGTCTGGTTTCTGATTTGGCTTTTCCGTTTTCCTCTCATTCTCATTTATTTATTTCTTTCTTTTTTTCTGTGTGGGTGTGTGTGTTGCTGTGGGGGTTTTCTTGTCTCATTCGAGCGTCTCTGTGGATGTCTGCAGTTGAGTAGTGGGTGGCTTGGTGGCTAGCAGGGACGGAAGGAGGCACTAGTGGGGGGCTTCGCTATAATTGAATGAAATTTTCGGTTGAATGCGAGAACTAGTTCCGTCGGAAAAAAGCTCTCGCGGCATGGTTCCAATCTACAGCAGCGGTGGGGAGCAGATAACAGCGAAACTCGATCAAATAGCCGAGTCATGCACACGACATGCATGTTGTTTTTGTACTATTCTCGGGCATTCTCTTTTGCAGCAATGTATAATGTCGAAGCGATGGGAGCACTCTCTTTTTGGGGCTCCCATCCATGGCTTATCCACTATGAAAGTTAAGCTTCATTTGACTGCGATCAGCATGTGCCATTTGATCATTTCGGTTCGGGTACCAGTCGCGCAGCCCTGGTAAATCCTCTATGCCACTTCAATCTCCATCTGGTCGGCCAGTTATCGTCGTCGCCAGTCGTCGCCGAAGCTTTTGCCTTTTCAATACACATTTCATTGTCTGGGCGCGCGGTCAGTCGTTGGATTGTTGTTAAGTAAGTGTACTTAACCCACATGACTTGCGGTTTTCCTACGTGTACCGGGTATTTCTGGCCCCCCGATTCGCGCTCTGTTCGGCTCTCGCTCTCTCTGCTCGTATTCGGATTCGGAATCGGAGTCTGGGGGCCCTCTGTCTGTCTGTCATCACCTCCGAAAAAGCTGTCATTGCCTGGGATCTGATCACCGACGTGTGCGTGCGTGCCTGCTAAAGAGATTTCTTAACCTTGAATGACTTTGGGCATTTTTCAACCATCCATTCCATCCATCCATACCTCGTATTTATTAACCAATTTTTGTGTTTTTTTGGGTTTATTAAATTACTGTTTGCACATGTGTGTCCGTCTATAGTGCTCCCTCCATATGCGTGTCTGTTTACCCCAATCCACGCTCATTTCCTTAATTAAACACTTGTTTCATGGTCTGTTGGGCCATTGCCTTAAAGATATGTACATTTACCAGGTACTCCTAGAGCCAAGCAAATATGCCGACTCCTAAAATAATATTAAATTCAAGAGCAACAAAGAAAAATGGCAATTTGCAGAAATAATTATGCTCGGACAGCAAAAAATAATAAATTAATAAAGATTATGTAAAAGTGATCAAGGCAATTTTTTGTATGGTTTGCGAAAATCAATCAAAAATTCAAAAATAGTTGCTTAATCATTATGTTTAGAGTGCGTTTGTTGTTCAAAAAAGAAATGATGAAACTTAATGTACGAGTATGTGGGGTTTATATTATTATTTATAAGGTTTTCGCTTGTAGCCACTTTGCCTTTAGCCGCAGAGCCACGCATATAATAAATTCCTTGGTTCCTCCTGAAATGCCAATTTGGTGACAACAATTTCCCAAGGACTACTTTCACGACGGTTCTTTTATCGACTCGCTTCTATGATTCTCTCTGAGCGAGCATACCCAATGCGCTCTCTCACTCCAGGCAAGAATAACGGCCAGAAAATTAACAGAGAGGGCACATATTTAAGAGAAGAGTACACACAGCCAGTAGAAGATTGAAAATATTCTCATAGTCAACTCATTCCACAGTCCTCTGATCAGACACATTGAGAATAATCTTACGACCCGTACACATCAATCAAATCATCAAAACAGGAAACATTATCATTAAAAAACCTTAAGTAATGTCAAATAAAATGTTATTTATGGTTTATTTTGAAATAAATTGGTTATTATATACTTCAGGTTGAGGATTTTAATGGAACAGAATATGAATACATCTAAGGAATCTAAATCTTCAATTGCGAATATCATCTACAAAATTATTCATAAAAGATCTCCTACCTTTTCAAAGTCAGTCTCTGGTAACATTGTTTCCCCGCTCTTAGTGGAATCCCCTTCTTCGAAAATGATATCCCCTTGAGGTGCAGCCTATCAGGCGACTACCATCTACCATCTATAGCAAATAAATTCATGGCTAGACCCATTAAAAACTTATTATACTTTTTAGTATGCCACTCTTGTTTTATTGTCCATTGTCAAGTTAAGATCTGAAATAGAATTCCCAAAGCACCACCCACTGTGCATGGGAAAAGTAATTTTCATAATTTTGCACTCCAACACCTTTCCCACTCCCACTGCCCAAAGAAGAGAAGAAGAAGCCGCCTATGCCCCAGAGGGGGAATCTGTCTCTCGGCTCGTTATATCTTCAGATTTACATACAACCCATTCTTGTGGGGATGTTTTTCAGCTGAAGCCTCATATTAAAATGCCACTAATTATGGCAATTTGTTATTGGCAAAGCACCAAAGCCGATGCCAACGCCTATGATCTCTCGGGTTCTCCTTCGCATCAACAATGCTAGACCATTAGCAAGATCAAAAGTTTATTAGCGAAAACAAAGAGGGGTAAAGACCTAATAGACATAAGAGGTAAAACCTCACGCACAAGTAGGAAAAAGTAAAGGTAACACAAATCATATAAAGGAAAAGAAAGGCGTTATTCGGTGGACAGTGCTTTGAATACCCAAAGAGATATATCAATCTTTTTGGGAGTTTTCTATGTTTCTGACCAGATTCTGGAAACATCTGTTCATTATCGTTCATACCCTCTGCAAGGGTATACTTGAACAAAATTCAGCAGTAAGTGCGTCCAATACCGACATTCATCGCCCAAGGCCATACACGCTCTTACACGCGCATATTGAAATAAATTTTGTATTTATTTATTGTATTTCGATCCCCCCTAGTCCTCTACCCTTTAACCAGGTGATGATTTGCTATTTGCTGGCCTCGCTCCCAGTGGGAAAAGGGGAATTTCTGGTCTCTGGCCCACCTCTCAAAGATTTAAGGGGAGGCTTGGGAAAAAGGCTAAGTCGAAATCGGAGTTGGAGCATGTGTAGGTACATGTGCTACAAATTGAAGGCTTTTTATGGGTATACCCTTGCGAAAGGGCTTTATATTGGTTGTGCCATAAATTTGGATTAGCTGAGGATTATGAGTCTTTAGTTTTAGGCATTTTATAGTCGTTAATTATGGAGTAGGCCCAGTCTGAAGTCATACAATAAATGAAACCACATGCGTATATCACAGTCGTATAGGCCTGTTTTTTAAAGAACTCATTGAAGAGGTATTATCGCACAAACCACTCAAGTAAAAGGATCTGGGTTTTAAATGTATTATGATTATTCCAAAGTACTTTTCCAAATTGCTTTCATTTGTCAGACAGCATTCTCATAAAGGTAGCTGATAATGAAATTGCGACTCAAGATATAAAATTGACTGTAAAAAAGAAAGGAATCCACTAAATCCTAAGTGATAGATAAAATGGGGACGCAGTATTTCAGACGCCTATCATATGTACGTTACCAAAACTTTGATAAATTTTCCAGATGTATAAATAGCTGTGAAACCTCTGGTCTGGTTCTCCCTCCTTATAGGGTATCGTAAGTGTCTTATGCTGTTCCTAAACCCTAATTTCACTCCTTCATTTTAATGCGCTGCCCGCGAAGCTTTTCATTTGTTGTTTCCCCTCGTTTTCTCATGGCAATACCAAAAACAAAAAAAGGGAGATTGGCTGGCAGGGGCCCAGGAGGAGACTCGAAGATTGGAGGGGTGGTGGAGTGGTGGAGCGGGGCCAGTTGAGGGTTAAGTATTGGCATTTCCGACTGGGAGAGACCCGAGCCGAGACTCGTCTTCATTGAAATCGAGCTGAGAGCTGCTGAGACGACTCTCGATCCCAGTTTCAGCTTTGCTTGCGGGGGGGACAGGGACAGGGACAGACACACGGCATGGCAATCAAAGGCAAAAAATCTACACCAACAGCACAGCAAAGCACAGCACAGCACAGCACAGCAACAACAATGAGAGCAATATTTGTGCTCATTAAGCGTAACTGACACACGAAGTTTTGTTGCTGTTGTTGTTGTTGTTTTTTTGGAGGGTTTCTTCATTTCGCAAGTCGCCAAAAACTACGCCAACGGGACAGAGTTTTTTTTTGTTTTGTTCGGTTTTGTTGTTGCTGTGACTCAACGGATCTGGCCCTCCATTCTCTCTCTCTATCTCTCTCTCTGTGTATCTCTCATGTCTTCTGGGAGAAGAGTAGATTTTTTTGCTGCTGCCAGCCGCCTTCTTGCATTGTTTTTAAACCCATTACTTGTAGAGCAATTCGAAGGGCATATCCGATACGGAGATGGAATAAATATACCTATAAGAATGTCCAGTGACTGCAATATAACCTAATAGGTTGTATTCTACAATTCTGCGCCTTTTTACATCCACAGTTCTGTAATGTGTATGAAGATCCTTGTCCCTACAAAATCCCTCGAATTAAAGGTTTAGTTTCCACCAGACATTTGAATCATATTAGTTGTACGCATAAAATAGATCTTAACTCTGCCTATAAGGATAAAAGCTAGCCACGTATTCTCTCTGGCATTACAGCCAAATCCCAAACAGATTTGTTGCTCAAGTGTTTTAGATTTAGTTTCTACTGGATCGTTAAAAGATTACATGTCACAAATATTTGAATATATTGCGGGGTATCCTTCAGTCATAAGACATTCCCCCCACCAATCCGTACTTGTTTTTGCAGTTTCTTTTGTGTGGGGCTCGGTTCGTTTTGCTTTTGGGCAATTTGCAGGCGGCTGCGGCCCCCCCAAACGGCCAGCGAGCGATTGCTATTATTTTGAGGTAATTCGATGATTTACAACTGTTGCCGTGTTTTGTAAGTTTTCTTTTCAGAATATGCCCACAGATCCCACTCTCTGTCCGTCTGTTTGTCCGCCAGTCCGGCAAACAACAATGAAGGGCCAGGCCTGAACCGGGGGCCAGGCCCTCACCGCATTCTTTTGTTATGTTGCCAATTCTTTTTTTCTCTTTTTTTTTTGGTTTGGCCAAAAGGTTTTTCTTCTGCAATTTTGCATACCCGAAACATCTCAATGGGGATGTGGTTACCTTTGTGTAGCGTTTCTCATCATTCGATTCGCGGGCAACTTACGATTCACACCTGTTGTCATTTTTCTTACCCCTCGATGGACATTTGTAAGGGGAGAAGCACGCATTCGCGTTCCAGGGCTTGGGCTGATATGTAGCTGGCAAGTTGACAGCCTAAATAGCCCAAGAAAAAGGGCGAGGATCCCACTCTCTCTCTTTGTTCTGTGGTAAATGTGATCCAGATGTTCTCTTTTGTAGATTACACATAATTTCTAGATCTTAAGAGCTGTCCTGGCTGGCTTGGCAATTCCATTCTGGCTACAAGGACAAGTTCTATGTTAAAACATAGGCAATTGTTCAGCCACAATGTGAGAGAGGCACTCGCAGGAGTAACAGCTGGAACAAATAATGAGTAACGAGCTAAAATTAAGCTCTACTTAGAGTGTAATGAATGATTAGTATCCCAATTATAAGAGCACGTTCAGGTATGGTTTCTGCAGAAATATCAGGATGCTTTCTTAGGAGACAGGATCAGGGATCGCCTTAAAAATCTATCCTAAAAAATGATATCGGCTCTCAGTTTTCCCTCTGAATAAACACTGAAAAATCACTTCAAGCAAATTTTACCTAATTATTAGGAATTTATTGAACCAAAACAGATGTCAAAGAAAGTCCATTGTTTGTGGTTGTGGTTCTAATAAAGCCAACTCTATTCATTAAGCGAAAGAGTGGGCATCCGAATTACTAACATGTGAGTAGCAACATTTCAATTGTGCCTGCGCCGAGAGTCCCATCCATCAAACCATGAACTGAATTTCACTTTTTAGATACAAATGCGACGATAGACCGATTCGAGTCACTGCGATTTACTGCTGGTGCAGCGGTACTTAGTGGGCTTTCAGTTTTCAAACCAGACTGCGGAAGCCTACGTTTAAGTCAACACATAGAGACGCCATCTGGTGATTAGACGCTTCAGCGCCAGCCCCATCCCCACCCATCCGGGAGTGCTAGAGCCTGGGAGACAATACGACCATGCCATACAGTTTACATTACAATTCCCTACGTCAAATGGAGTTTTTGGCGCCGCTTCGTTGCATTTTCTTGAGCACAAGACACGTGCACTGTGAAAAATTTGGTATTCAATTACACTAGAAAATATAAATAGTAGGAATTTCGTGATTCGATGAGGATTAGCTTGGAAGAATAGCTGTATGTCCCAAAATACCTAATTTACGTGCTGAAATGTACTAAATTTTAAAGAAAATATTACTCAAACAACCAGTCCTGCTCTTTGATGTATTGCAGAAGAGAATGCGAATGAGTCCAAAAGCAAGGTACATGTTGTGAACTTTTTCAAAAGGAAGTTTTGTTTAACATAGTCTGAGATCCACTCAGTGGATATCTGGATACTTTATAGATAGATTCTAGTCGGGCGAATACCTGGTTCAAATACTCGAGTTTTTTCTCAGTGTTTTAGAGATAGAGAGGGCGGCGGCCCGGCTCGTGTGGCATGTCATGGCTTCAGTGGTGCGACAAATGCTCATTTCACTTTCTATCATCGTCTGGCGGCAGTCTAATGGAAGTTTAATTATGCTACAATGACGGCGTGCCCTCGGCTGTCGCATAAATTACATTGTACAATGCCTTGATTTATAGTTTTTTTTCCATCCATCCACAATTTTTTGTAAATTTTTTTTTGCTAATGCCTTGCCCATTTTTTATGTATTGCAGGTCTCTGAGGTCGTAGACACCACTTAAAGACAACTAAAAGGAAACAAAAACGAAAGAAAAACCGAAAATATAAGACAAGGCAAACAAGGAACCGACTCAAAAATGTCCGGCAATCAACAGCAGCAACAAAACCAGCAGAAGACATTAACCACAACAACATTAACAGCAGCAGTAGCAGCAGCAGCAACAACAAACGGAACAACCACTTTGAACAATAATTTGATAAAAACAAATAGCGTTGACAAAATTATAAGCAAAACAGCGACGCAGGCAATTAGCAAGCAACAGCAGCAGCAGCAGCAACAGCAGCTACCAAGACGCTCTTTGTTGCCACCAACAGCAGCAGCTACATTACAGCAGCAACAGCAGACAGTGCCACACTCAACGCAGCAACAAAGCGTAACGACAGCAGGAAAGAAGCAGCAGCAGCAACAACAATCACATCAATTGCAGACTGTGGCCACAATCCATCAGCCACACTCCACGCAACAGCAACAGCAACAGCAGCAGCAGCAGCAACATCATCATCAGACATTGACTTCTCGCTTGCCCATACAACAGCAATCCACTAAAGAATTGCCCAATCTTGCAACACATCAACAGCAGCAGCACCAGCAGCAGCATCAACGTCGCAGCTTCTACCAATTGCAGCAGCAGCAGCAGCAGCACTCCCTTCGCAGTCCAAACCTTAAGGCACCAGCACCCGCACACTCCATACCACCTAGATACCAGCCACCGCCACAGCCAGGCACGGGGATACTTAAACCACATTTGCCCATTAAATATCCGCCGGATATACCCCAGCTATCCAACATCTACATACCAGACTCGCTCAAGCAACAGCAGCAGCAGCAGCATCCACAGCAAACACGCTATCTGCAACATCCGGCTGTTTTAAAGGGAGGAGCACAGGATATGCTGAAGTTTGTACGCAAGCCGGAACAGGAACATCCATCGCCCAATGCCTCGGTCACGTCCAGCGGCACTGGTATACCCACAGCCAATGGAGGTGGACGCCTGACAGTGGAACAGAATCGCCAGCTGCAGTCGCTGGTGAATGAGCTTCGCACCCTTAAGGAGCAGAATCAGCGGCTGCTGGATGACAACCAGGAGCTGAGGGATCTGTGCTGTTTCCTGGATGACGATCGGCAGAAGGGACGCAAGTTGGCCAGGGAATGGCAACGCTTTGGTCGTTACACGGCCAGTGTAATGCGCCAAGAGGTGGCTGCCTATCAGGTGAGTGAAAGCAGATAGAAAATCAATTGATCCGTATACCTAACAGGAATGTGTATTCTTTCAGAACAAACTACGTCAGTTGGATGACAAACAGCAAGAGCTAATCACCGACAATCTGGAGCTGAAGGAGCTCTGCCTGTACTTGGACGAGGAGCGTGCCCATGTGGCTGCCAATGCGCTGTGCGCCGGGTGTGGTGCGGCCACCAGGAATGCCCTGCGCGACGACGGCGACGGCTCCAGCTCCAGCACCCAAGCGGATGAGACCATCACAGCCTTGCGGAACTATGCTGAGCAGCGCCAACTCCCCCAGGTGAGCAGCCACATAAAGAAGCCACCACCACCACCAGAATCATCTTATAATGTGACTCATATGCAGGATCTACGTCATGCCCACACGCTGAACGATCAGACGCTTCAGTATGTGCGCTCGCTGGAGCGACGCATCCAGCAGCTGGAGGAGGAACGCACCACGCCAACAGCCCATATGCAGCAGCCCACGCCCACGCCTCAGGCCGCCACACCAACGCCACAGCCAGCCACAGCCACAGCACCAGCCAAATCAGCGCCCTCGCCCCATCAGCAGGAGATCAACAGCAGCAGCAGCAGCCAACAGCAGGCGGTGGCTGCAGCAGCGGCAGCCGCAGCGGCCATACAGCTGCCAGAACCGATTGCTGGCCGTCCGGAGGCGGTGGTGCGGGCCCTCCAAGTGCTGGAGGTGCGAGAGCAACTGGAACGCGACCGACTGGGCAATTTGGCTGGCAGCGCCCTCGATCAGATGGACGATGGCGAGAAGGCGCTGGTGCGCGAGATGTGCAACGTGGTCTGGCGCAAACTGGAGGGCAGTCCGCACGGACCCGCTGCCCTGGAGCCGCTCTAAGCACACCAACACAGAAACACACACAGAACCTAAACCGGGCTAACACTTAGACATAAGTAAACATTTAATCCTAACTTATCCGTAATATTTAATCCTAAAACATTGTACAAAGTTCAAACCACAACCTAAGCTTAAGACCCGAGAGACCACAAAAAAGCGAAAGAATACTCAAAAAAATGTTTCAGAGTACGCCATCAACGGACGCAAAATCATGGGATAGGTATATTGTGTTCCCCTAACAGTACTTGTATAATGATTCAGCTTTGAAATCGAGCTTTAACTGGTCTTAAAGCTAACCGATTTGGATGCGAATCGATCGCACTGCTCTGCTCTGCTCTGCTCAACTCAACTGAAAGGATGACTCCACAAAATCAAATAATCAACTCCATTGTTGTTTATTTTCGATTTAGAGGAAACTTTCCAATTCCGATCATTTCATAGGATCACTTTTTTTAATTAATCTAAAGTAGCTACCCCGACGATGATGTGGATGATGATCTGTTTTTCTGTTGATGGCCGTATTCTCATAACTATTTTTTTTTACAATTATTGTAAACTTTGACTGTTATTTTTGAGGAAATACTAATGTCTTTGCTAAATCAAAATACAAAATGCAACAAATATTTCCATAAACAATTAACGATGCTACTATGGATTTCCTTTGGATACGATTCTGGTATTTCTTCTGCAGACTACCAGTACCTTTCCCACTCCCCACAAAAGGTGTAATAAATAAATCTAAGCACATTAGCAGCCTTGCTTTTGTTGGCTTTCTACGCTTTGCTGGACTGGACCGGGACCTTACATGATCGCAACCCATTCTGAGACATGTTCATGCACATACAAACGCAAATTACCACAGAGCTGTTTAACCTGATTTTTCTTGGCCAATTTGGCCCCATATCACATTTCATTCAGAAAGATCAGTGCTTCTGGGACAGGATGATGCAGCAAGAAATTGCACAAAATGCAACACACAAGACACAAAGCCCCCACTTTTTGTTGATTTTTTGTGTTTTGTTTTGTTGTTCAGCTAATTCATGCACTGTCCGGCCGCGGTTTCGGTCGCGCCTGAGAGAATCATCAGGGTGTGAACATGTGGGTTTTAAATACTCATTAAATATGCAAAGGCAACCTTTCTTTTGGCCGCTTTTGCTTTGACGCGGATTGGCTTAAACGAGGGGATAAGCATCGTATGAAAGCGTGTGAAAGGAACGGTAAGGAGATCTGTCAGAGATATGTATGTTGAAATGATAGCCAAATATGAGATGGGAGGTGCAATGTTTAAGTGATCTATCAGACGATTATTGTATTGTCCGCAGACTTACAAAATTCCTCTAGCTACAGTTTTGTTCAAAGATTTCAACCGGTGAAGCATAGAAGAATGAAGAGGATCTGGGGCAGCTTTCAGAAAGTTTGAAATAGGTATATACGAGGTATTCTAAATACTGGTACAACGTCCTCCTTTACGGTGCTTCGGTACGCCACGGATCTACCAGCGAGTCCCATAATGTAGCCCCAAAAAATAAGAAATGGAATATTTAAGTAATGCACTTTGCAGAATATCTTGGGAAAGCCCATATATGAACAAACAAACAGTTAGTGTAGAAAAGTTTAAAATGTTCGAAATGGCCTGCCTGTGTAATCTGTGTTAAATACTTCTTCTGAAATCAAAGCATCTCTTTCAATAGTTGGAAGTCTGCACTCAATACTCGACACAGTTAGAGCAGTCAGTCCCAATGACCGAGTCAGCAAACAAAATGGAACATTACACCGCCGAAAATAGCAAGTAAGTAGAGATTAGAGACGAGAAGACGGCCACAACTGGGTGAGCAGAGCAGAGAAAAGCAGTCCCGACCCGGGCAGAGACAGAAACCACAGAGACACAGCAGCATCCAAGCACCTGGAGATGTGGAGACGGGCGCACTTTTCATTCAACTTTGCAGCGAAACGCACGCGCTCAACAAAAAATACGGAGTGGTGAAGCAGAGCCTGTAGCAGAAGGAGTCCACAGCAGCTGAACACATGGCATGGACATGGAAGCCATAAAAATGCTGATGTCGCAAAGCGGAGATGCGAACAACAAGTCCAATTGCCATATAGCCGCGATATTACGAGGCAGCAGCCACAGCAGCGGCAGCAGTGAAAGAAAAAAGAAAGTTATTGCTGGAGCCGGTTGTGGCAGTGGTTCTACTGGCAACCTGCTGCAGCCATTCATTGCTACACTTTGCATATTGTTGGTGGATCGGCTGAGCCTCACTCCTGCATCGGCATCATCATTGGCGCCCGCCAATGAAACCGCCTGGCCACCCATGTATCATTATGATATTTGGAACGACAATCAAAATGAATCGGACATAGAGGAAGAGGGGGATGAGGTGACTGCCATTGAAATCCAGGAACAAGTAGAGGTGGCGCAGCCAGCCATCCCCGAGCAGAGTCTCAATCAGAGTCTGGGAGGGAATAGCAGACATGGCAAGGGTACGTTAAAGACAATCCCAAGGTGCTTTCCCAATTGAATCTCTTTTTATATCCGCACCACACCAGTGATTCATCTGTTTCCTGTGCCCGTCGATGGGGAATGCCTGTCCAACGATGGTCGTCGCATGGGCAACTGCCTGAATGCTTACGAGTGCCGCCAAAAGGGTGGCCAGGCCCAGGGTGAATGTGCCATGGGATTCGGTGTCTGTTGTGTCTTTTTGGCCAGCTGCAATGTCACCATAACCAACAACATCACCTATATCGTCTCGCCTAGCTTTCCCAGTTTCATGCCCACAAATTTCAGTGGCTGCAGTCTAAAGGTCAAAATGATGAGCGATGATATCAGCCAGTTGAGGATCGACTTTCATCACTTTACGCTGGGACAACCGAATCGACGCACGGGCGTCTGTGAGGGCGATGTATTCAACATCAGTGGAGGGCCAGGCGGATCCATCTCCCTTTGCGGTCAGAATAGTGGACAGCATTGTGAGATGATCAGTATTCCTAGATGATGATATCCTCCCTAATCTCATTCCTTCTCCACTTCAGTGTACTATGATGTTGGAGCTCGTGCCTCGCCACGTCAATCCACATTGTATGGCAGCCTACGTCCCGTTGATGCAGCCAATGTGAGCAGCCCGAGCAATGCCACTGGGGATCGCTTCATTGACATCAATCTCAACCTGTCCAATCGGTTTCTGCCACTCCGCATTTGGGAGATGAGCGTGGTGCAGATACCCTTCAGCCAGCGAGCTCCGGCGGGTTGTCTGCAGTACCACACGGGTATCGAGGGCGTCATGCAGACCTTCAACTTTGCCGAGAATGGAAGGCACCTGGCCAACCAGAACTATCGCATTTGTGTGCGCCAGGAGACGGATATGTGCTCGATTATATATCAGCCTTGCGATGAGCAGTCATTTCGGATTGGTGGAGGTGGGAGAATGGCCTCGGGAACAACAGCTTTCTCGTTGAATGACGACGGAATTGGGCCAGCTGCGAATCCTGATCCAGCTATGGCACAGTCCGATAATGCAGGTGGAGGAGGACCAGCTGCCCCAGCTAATGGGGGAACGACTACATCGGCTCCAACGTCTACAAACCTGATGCAGATGCTGGCTATCATGGCCAACTCTACCACCACGACATTGATGTCGATGATGTCGAGCAATTCTACTGCAGCGGCGTCATCGGGGACTAGTTCGACCGCCAGCAGCAGCACAGCAGCGATGACCACGACGACAACAAGCACCACTCCGGCTCCTCTACGCTCCAGCACAGTGGCCGCCACCGAAGAGAGCACATCTTCCTCTGAGGCGCCAGCTTCTTCACCGGCCAGCGATGATGTGGAAGGTTCAGGTGGGGAGGATGGCGTCGACGATGACGGCGACAACGATGGTGGCTTCCTTTTTTTTAGAAGTCCTCCAACCACAGAAGAGCCCGGTTTTTCACGACGTCCACGGCCGGTGGGCAGCAGGCCTAGTGGAGGATTCGATCTTTTCGGCTTCTTACGGAATGCTTTTGATTTGCAACTGCGACGGCGGCGTCGTCGCGAAGCCCGACAATTCTTCAGCACCTGCACGGATCGCATAACAATGCCCTGCATCATCGAAGACTTCATTGGTACTGGCCTGGGTCCCCTGCCCGGCTGTGAGCCCGTCCACTGCGGTGCCCAGTTCTGCTCATCGGGCATTCGGCCATGCCGCATCGAAAGTACCGTCACCCCTTTCTACATTGGCGTTCATTTTGGCGATGGCGTAGGTGTGGGTAAGGCAAATGCTGAAGACAATGTTGGAGCCTGTCTGCGCTTCTCCCAGGTGCAGTGCATGTGAAGGACCATATCATCAGAAAGGATGTGTAGCCACATTTCGTTTTAGAAAATGGTACAAACTATTTAGAGAACACTTTTCCACAAAAAAGGGATTGAGAATCGCTTAACACATAATTTACATATTTTTAATACAAAATTTGTTGCTCTGTACGATTGGAAATAAGCTTTTACAAATATATTTCATATATTTATTTTCTATTGTATACATCCATCAAGACTATGTGAGTTATGTGCACCATTTACGAGTACCGTACCGTACCCCATGTTCAAGGAGTTGCCTCCAAGACGATATATTTTTACAAAATATTTGTATACATTCCCCCAGATCATACGTGTTTACTACCGAAAATACTTAGGAGATATCTTACTACTGTTTCGAATTCTTATCTTTAACCTCTCCCTCGGTTTCCGGTGAATCATGCATCGTACGTACATATTTCAATTTTCGACTCACCGACTGATAGCCTTTTTCATTTTGTTCATTTGTTAGTGTACTGTTATCAGAATTAATTTCCAAGAGTACTGCAAATAATATTGTGCAAATATAAATGTGGATTCGTATTCAGCGAATCAACAGAATGAGTATTTGAGATAATAAATGTGAGTTAGTATGTATCTGAATAGCCATAGCCGTTCTTTACAATCATACCATACACACAACATGTATGTGTTTGTTTGTTATATCGGAATGCGTGGTTTGCCAACATAATAATAAGTAGACATAGTAAGAAATAAAAAAATTAGCAACACATAAAACCTATAAACGATGACTCGCTGGGCGATAATTCTTTGGACTTCAGCGGGAAATATCCATATACAAAAGACTTAAATGAAGAGAACTTTTTAGATAATACTTCTAGAAGTATTCGCCCGCCGCACGATAGGCTCGCGGGCAATTTTGTTCGGCATATTTGGCATAGGCGTTGTTTGAGCCAACCTTGATCGGTAGCTGATTCGAGTGCTTGTTCCATACATGCACCACATACGAGTCTTTGGTGCGGCCCATGGTCTCCTCCAGTTTTTCGGGCTCGAAGAAGTCCCGCCACTGCTTCCACGGCACAGCGTAGAAGGCTCCTCGCCCATACACCTTGAAGCCTAAGCAGCGTTTGCTATCCTCCTGCATCAGGGTGATATCCTTGGTGCCACAAATCTGCTGGGCCACGCGTGTTATCACGCCTGGGCCATTGTTTCCCCAATCTTTGCCTGCGAAATTGTGTTGAAAGTCGCGCAAACAGGACTCGGCAATCTCATGGCCAAAGCCAGTGGCAGCTAAGCTCATGACGCCAGCGGCAAGGTGAGTATTGGACTCGGCTCCTGTGTAATTGGGTGGCACATCCTCCATTTTCTGCAGCACGACCACATCCATGTCCAGATACAGGCCACCATAGCGATACAGTGTCAAGTAACGCAGGAAATCAGAGATGTGGGAAAACAAATATCTAAAAATATGAAGACGTTATTGAATTTTCTGATTCACTCTTCTGAGATACAGCTTACCGCGAACGAAACAGACTACCGTCCTTGAGCCATTCCTCGATGGGTGTGCCCGCAGCGTAGCGCCAGAGATTCAGATTCCTCAAATGGACATTGCTATAGCTTAAAATGGCATCGACAAGCGGCTGCTGGTTGCTGTTATTTCGCCCCTTGGGTGAAGGTCGGTAGGTGGGACCGGCGAACAAGACGAACACCTGGAAATTCGGATTATGCAATGCAGCAGATTCGATTGCGCAGGCTTGACGGGCGGTTAGCTCCAGCAATTTGTACTTTTTGTTCTCGGCCTGGTGGCAACTGGTTTCGTGAAAGAATATGCTCCGTCCAGGCGTGGGCCTGGGCTCCGCCTGCAGAACATCCTCTAGGCGGATGGGTGCCAGCGGATCTGCATCTGCATTAGACACTGTCGACTGTATTGCCTCTTCGATGTCCATGAAGCACTGCTGCAAATCATTTTGCCAATTGTATGTGAGGGCAATGCCACCTATCAGCATAACAATCAGTGCCACGAACAGCAATCGAAGTCTTCCGTTGTGCAAATAACGCGCCACCAGCAGCAAAGGCAGACGCAGGAGCATGGCGAGGGCAGGCGGGCTGGTTAAAAAATTGACACTCCTTAGAGATGTTATGGCCAAAGAAAAGGCAACAACTTGCTTACTCCGAGTGCGCGGTTACACTGTCATTGCTCTCAACATAATCCAATGCACTCTGGTGGGTAAGAAAAGAAAACTCCGGAACGTCTGTTTTACAATGTTTTGCTAATATAAATTGCAAGCCGAGGGCGATAACGACACCTATGTATGTATGTACATTACCTGTCAGTGATGCGCTGTTCGTTGTTTTCGAGCCAGATGTCTTAACGGTATATACGAAACACGCAAACTGTACATAGATATGAGTTTACTTTTACCTCTCAATTAACCTGCCGGCCGCAAGATATGTATTCCTACAAGTTGGAAATTCTAATTATATCTTATCAAGTCTTCATATATATTCTATCTATATTTTATCTTCGCTATATGATCATCGTGCAAAGATAGAAGACCCATCTCTAATAAAATTTGCATTTTGCGATATGTTATCGATAGCTGTGAAAAGAAACCCAGCGATATATCAAATGTGTGGAAAGCGGCGTTTTCATTGAATTTTTTTCATTTACGTCGATATAAAAATTCTACTGGCGGCCGCATCGCATACGCAACGACCGGTAGACGTAGTACCGCTTAAATAAAATATAGAAAAATAGTGAAATGAATGTTCCTCCTAGCGCTGGCAATGGAGCAGCAGCGGTCGGCAGGGGAATGGGATACACGCCGCCGGCTGCCATAGTGCCACAATTTCCCCCGCCCGGCTTTGCTGCTCCCCCACCGCCCGAACTGGCAGCGGCATTCGGTGTGATGGCCTCCAACACAGAGTGGACAGAGCACAAGGCCCCAGATGGACGCCCTTATTACTACAATCAAAATACAAAGCAAAGTTCGTGGGAGAAACCCGAGGCTCTGATGACGCCCGCCGAACAGCTGCACAATCAGTGCCCCTGGAAGGAATACCGCTCTGATACGGGCAAAGTGTATTACCACAATGTGGCCACTAAGGAGACTTGCTGGGAGCCGCCGCCGGAATATGTAGACATGAAGGCAAAGGCTAAGGCGGAGGAGTAAGTACACTGGCTCCACAGCTATTGACTATTCTATTTACTCACCCTTGGCTCTCCCTTGGATTGGTTTCAGAGCTGCAGCTGCAGCCAAAGCGGTGGCAGCCATGACATCCTCCAGTTTGACGGGACTGCTTCCGCATGTTGCATTGGCAAGTATTTTGCCAGCTGCTTTGCCCGCAGACCCAAGGATACCCACGCCCGAGATTCATTCGCCGCTTACGCCGAGCAGTAACGAGAACTCATCATCGGCTCTCGATCAGGCCATGGCAGCCACATTAGCCGCCATCGAAGTGCCACAACCGAATGGTGAGTGCGTCTGACCCTAACGTAACTTCGGGACTGATTGCTCTATGGAATTATTTTAGCTAAAAAGGATGAAAAGTCATCGGATGGCAGTCCTCTGGTGTTTAAGGACAAGCGCGAGGCCATAGAAGCATTCAAGGACCTACTCCGGGACCGCAATGTGCCCTCAAATGCCAATTGGGATCAGTGTGTGAAGATAATATCAAAGGATCCGCGCTACAGCGCCTTCAAGAACCTCAACGAGCGCAAGCAAACGTTCAATGCCTACAAGACGCAGAAGGTGAAGGACGAGCGAGAAGAGTCGCGGCTGAAGGCCAAAAAGGCGAAAGAGGACCTGGAACAATTCCTTATGTCCAGCGATAAGATGAACTCCCAGATGAAGTATTTCCGCTGTGAGGAGGTCTTTGCAGGGAATCGGACATGGACCGTAGTGCCTGAAACGGATCGACGGGATATCTATGAGGATTGCATATTCAATCTTGGCAAAAGGGAGAAAGAAGAGGCGCGTGTCTTGAAGAAGCGCAATATGAAGGTGTTGGGCGAGCTTCTGGAGTCTATGACATCCATCAATCATGCCACCACCTGGTCCGAAGCTCAGGTTATGCTCCTAGACAATGCCGCATTCAAAAACGATGTGACCCTTTTGGGCATGGACAAGGAGGATGCTCTAATTGTTTTCGAGGAGCACATACGCACGCTGGAAAAGGAAGAGGAGGAGGAACGCGAGCGGGAGAAGAAGCGAATGAAGCGACAGCAGCGCAAGAATCGAGACTCCTTTCTGGCACTCCTCGACTCCCTTCACGAAGAGGGCAAACTCACCTCCATGTCGCTGTGGGTGGAGCTGTATCCCATCATATCCGCGGACCTACGCTTCTCGGCCATGCTCGGTCAGAGCGGATCAACGCCTTTGGATCTGTTCAAGTTCTACGTGGAGAATCTGAAGGCTCGGTTCCATGACGAACGGAAAATCATACGAGAGATTCTCAAAGAAAAGGCATTTGTGGTGCAGGCCAAGACATCATTCGAGGACTTTGCCACGGTGGTGTGCGAGGATAAACGTTCGGCCAGCCTGGATGCAGGCAACGTGAAGCTAACCTATAATTCTCTGCTAGAAAAGGTATGGAAATGGTAAGGATTAGCTTAGAATTCGCAATACAAACACTTTTTTTTATAGGCGGAGGCCATTGAAAAAGAGCGCATGAAGGAAGAGGTGCGACGACTGCGAAAACTGGAGAATGAAATTAAAAACGAATGGCTCGAGGCGAATGTGTCTGTGGCCGAGACCTATGACAGCGCCAAGAAGCTGGTGGAGCACTTGGAGGCATTTGCTGTTTACGAGAAGGAAATCGGTGTTGAGAAAATCTGGGAAGACTTCATTAAGGAAAGCGAAGATGCCTGCAGCCATCATCATTCCCGGTCACGTAAATCGAAAAAGAATAAGAAGCACAAAAAGCGAGTGAGATCTACATCAAGATCGGACATTGAAAATGAACTGGTTGAGGTGGAAAAGTCAAAACGAAGGCGATCCAAATCCCGTTCCGTAAGTAGTTTGAAAAATTCCGAAACCCTTAATGGTTCTTACTTCTGGTTCTACAGCATTCACTGAGCTCCATTGGCAGCATCGAGAGCGAAAAGCTGCTGAAGAAGAAAAAGAAACGCAAGAACAAACTGCGGGGCGTAAGTCATACACACCAATCTTCCCGTTTTGGAATCTAATTTTTTGGCTTTTGTTTTCAGTCGTCATGTGAGTCAGATTTAGGTGGGAATCTGTCGCCTAGCCTGGCGCTCCTGCATACCGATTCAAACTCGCATTCGCCAGCCAAGAAGAAGAAAAAGGAAAAGCGTTCCAAAAAAGACAAAGAAGGCAAACGACACAACAGACACAATCGTTCCACGTCACCACTCAGTCCTGTCCAGTCCATGGATTCGGGAGGCTCACGTAACGAGGAACTAACGTTAAGCGACGGCGAACTGGAATCAAAGCGAGCAGCACTCCTTGCACAACTCAATGAGCAGCTGGACGAATGACTGCCGCCAGCGTGTACTGTACTGCCAGCTTAGACCATCATAGACAGCGTGTGGGAAAACTCCTAATTTTCTAATTCGGGTGCAGCTGTGGCTCTTCCAACGCAAGCTTAAAATCTTTAATGGTGCACCTGCATCTATCCTTGCCTTCTTGAGCCCCAGTCCTGGTTTCTGGCCCCAGCACAAGTCACACAGCAAACACGTAATGTAATTTCTTAGAAGCAATAAGTTTGATTGTATAAAAAACAAACAAAAGCATTAGAGTGTACACAGAAATGTTTTAATTTATATTTAATAGATTTTGGTCTGTGTCCCTCCAACGGAATAAAACAAAACGAAGAATTTAAGGAATAAGAATGATGATGTGGCCTACTCTCGAGGGATGTGTGAGTTAATAGCCTATTCTTCAGACGGGTATTCGTACTGCTTAGTCCCTTAGTCCATACGTAAAAGAAAACAAAATATTAATTTTATAAAAGTCCCAATTCTCCGACGTCGATCATGACTGGCCCGTTCAATGATTTACATGATTATATTTACACAGACCAAACCAATTTTAAAATTCAAAGAATCTTGAAGATAAAATTCCTAAAAGTATTCACCTGCAGCATGATAGGCGCGTGGACAATTTTTCTCGGCATATTTGGCATAGGCACAGGTTGACCCAATCTTAATTGGTTTCTTTTCCGATTGGCTGTTCCACACATGCACCGCATACGAGTCTTTGGTGCGGGCCAAGGTCTCCTCCAGTTTATGTGGATTAAAGAAGTTCAGCCACTTATCAGAGGTCACAGCGTAGAAGGCGCCTCTACCAAACACCTTAAAACCCAAGCAGCGTTTGCGATTCGTCTGCATCACTGAGATATTCTTGGTCCCGCAAATCTGTTGGGCCACGCGTGTTATCACCTCTGGGCCATTCTGCCCCCAAACATTGCCATCGAAATTTGTCTGAAAGTCGTGCAGACAAGAGGCGGCAATCTGATGACCAAAGCCACTGGCTGCTAAGTTCATGATGCCAGCGGCAAGGAAAGTATCGGACTCGGCTCCTGTGTAATTTGGTGGTATATCCTCCATACTTCGAAGCACGACCACATCCATGTCCAGATACAGGCCTCCATAGCGAAATAGGGTCAAATAACGCAGAAAATCAGAGATGTGGGAGACCAAATATCTGGAAATATGAAAATGTTATTGCATTTTGGGAGGGACATCGCTCAGTTCCAAATTACCGCGAGCGAAACAGATTACCCTCCCTGAGCCATTCTTCCATGGGTGTGCCTGCAGCATATCTCCAGAGATTTAGACGCCTCAAATGAACATTGCTATAGCTTAAGATGGCATCGAAAAGAGGCTGCTGGATGCTTCTATTCCCTACGTTGGGGTCAACAACATGACTGTATTTTCGGTCAACGAACAAAACGAACACTTGGAAATTCGGATTATGGAGTGCAGCAGATTCGATAGCGCAGGCTTGTCGGGCTGTAAGCTTCAGTATATTAAGATTTTTGTTTTTGACATCATAGCAGCTCGTTTCGTGAAAAAATATGCTCTGTCCGGGCGTGGGCCTGGGCTCCGCCAGTAGAACATCGTCTAGACGGATGCTCGCCAGTGGCTCGCTAGATGCCGCTGTCGGCTCTGGGTCCTCTGCAGCTCCCACTGTCGACTGTGGCACCGACTCTACGTCTGCCCCTTTTGGCCAATTGTATGTGAGTGTAATGATACCTATCAGAGTCACAATCAAAGTCATGAACAGCAAACGGAGTAATCCGTTGGTAAAATACCGCAGAATCATGTTGAAGGTTTTATGAAAATTGGGCACTCCTGTGTAGATTGATGGACTATCTTGCAATACCTTGCTTACTTTGAATTCGATATCAACTTCTTTCAAATTTGGACAACAAAGTAATTTAGAAAACTTATAAACATTAGTTCAGTACACTTATATTTGTCCAAGGTTCTTCCCTGAAGGCCAAAAAAAATAGTAAAGGCATAATTCGTCTTTCTTTCAACAGCCTCCTTTGGGAAATACAATTTTAAATTAGTAGTTGAATCGGATTCATAGATGTGTCAATTGTCTTCTTACTGGCGATAATACTAAAAGATGTATACAATTTATTTCAAAGGCTTATAATTTGAGCCATTCTGAAGCTTCGAATATTTATCGGGGTTTTCCCAAAATTCAAGAGAGTGACCATTTTCACTGAGTGTGTCAATAAGGTACCCTTTCGTTCGTCTGTTCTTTCTGCTCTTTTAATTCGAATGTTTATTGCTTTATTCGTTCGACGGTTCAAATGGCTCCTTTCGTCCTGGCTACAATGTTCGCTGTAATACACACAAATATATCAAAGCATACTTGATTATGTTTGCACTTTAAATGATATTGTTCACTCATTAAGTTACTGATAGGTAGGTGAAAAATATTTACCTCTTCTATGGTTCTATGGTTGCCCGTATGGGAATCAAAATAATCCTTAGCTGGCTAAACTAACATATTTCTATCTTAAACATAAAAAAAATAACAAAGTTATACATGAAACAGAAGAAAATCTATATGCAACTCTCTGATGGCTCCATTCCCCTGGCTAAAGTCAAATCGCATTCTAGCTGGCAGCGCATTGTGCTGGCGAAGAGTCCTATAGATGGGTTCATTATTGCCATAGTTGGTCCCGTAAAGATCAACCGCAAAGGGTGCATGTCTCCTTAGGCTTCTGATAGGGGTACGGAAGATAACGATCTGAGCCGCAATAGTCCTTCGAACGGGTGAAAAAGAGAGTATAAGGAACATCAATTTATTGATGAAACAATTATAAAAATTCATAAACTTCTCCTAGAAGTATTCACCCGCCGCATGATAGGCTCGTGGGCAATTTTGTTCTGCCAATTTGGCATAGGCGCTGCTTGAACCAACCTTGATTGGCACCTTTTTCGACTGCTTGTTCCACACATGCACCACATACGAGTACTTGGTGCGGGCCATGGTCTCCTCCAGTTTTTCTGGCTCAAAAAGGTCTCGCCACTGACGGGAACCCACAGGGCTGAAGGCGCCTCGCCCATACACCTTCAAACCCATGCAGCCTTTGCGATCATCCTGCATCAGTGCGATGTAATCAGTGCCGCAAAGCTGTTGGGCCACGCGTGTAATAACCCCTGGGCCATTATAAGCCCATATACTACCATTGAAGTTTTGCTGAAAGTCGCGCAGGCAGAGCTTGGCAATCTCGTGACCTAATCCAGTGGCAGCTAAGTTCATGATGCCAGCGGTAAGTATATGATCGGACTCGACTCCTGTGTAATTGGGTGGCACATCCTCCATTTTCTGCAGCACGACCACATCCAAGTCCAGATACAGGCCGCCATATCGAAACAGGGTCAAATAACGCAAAAAATCAGAGATGTGGGAAGCCAGATATCTAGAAATACGAAAATGTTATTGCATTTTGGGAGGGACATCTCTCTGTTCCAAATTACCGCGAGCGAAACAGATTACCCTCCCTGAGCCATTCTTCAATGGGTGTGCCTGCAGCATATCTCCAGAGATTTAGACGCCTCAAATGGACATTGCTATAGCTTAAGATGGCATCGAAAAGAGGCTGCTGGATGCTTCTATTCCCTACGTTGGGGTCAACAACAAGACTGTATTTTCGGTCAACGAACAAAACGAACACTTGGAAATTCGGATTATGGAGTGCAGCAGATTCGATAGCGCAGGCTTGTCGGGCTGTAAGCTTCAGTATATTCAGATTTTGGTTTTTGGCATCATAGCAGCTCGTTTCGTGAAAAAATATGCTCTGTCCGGGCGTGGGCCTGGGCTCCGCCAGTAGAGCATCATCGAGGCGAATGCTCTCCTCGACTGCCGGCTGTGGGACCTCTGCATTTACAAGTATGAAAATCAGAGCCACGAAGAGTAAAAGTCTTCCGTTACGCAAATGAAGCGACATTCGTAACAGGGCGAGTGTAGGCCAACTGGCTATCAATAAGATACTCAAATTTAGGCATTGGTGCAAGGAAAATGTTACTAACTGACTGACTTTTGACATTAGATAATGAAATATACAACCATTATCGTAAACTTCTCTTCCTTAAACGTAAAGAACACTACTCTTAAAATAATACAATAAAGGATTTGTCTTACCTTTCACAGCCTTCTTGGTGAAGGACTATGAGTAACTGATATATTAAATAGCTCATCCGGCAAACTAGTATGGAGTGGGGGTTGGCATTGGGAGCATGGTATGGTAGTAGCCCAAAGTAGCTTCAAAGTCTCTTTGATATAGCAACCAAAGATTGGAATAGATGGGGGATCATTCGTGGGATCATCGGATCATTCGGGGGAGAGCCTTAGATGTTCTTCCTGCATTCAGATTCCTTCTATCGATCTCTTACACTTAGGATATTTCCAAAGATCAAAAATGAATATTCCCTTTTCCTATAGCCTTTGCTTTTTTATTTTAATAAGATCCTATGTATGTATTTCTATATGGAATATCGCTAATGACAATTTGCTAAAATGATCGAAACAGAGAGGATTGGGGGAAGGATCCGAAAACTCTCGTACCATATGAAGCATTAAGCAGCTATAGGTGCCACCAGGTGTCTGTTGTTGTGGAACTCCAATTCCACAATTCACGCGGTTCCTGAGGGTCGAGACAAAGTGAGGAGATCCTGGAAGGAAGAAGATCCTATCAGCTGATTGCTGAGTGTTTTACCATTGTCGCCGAAATGATTTAAATCGAATATCGAACTGTCACAAGAGATCCAACGAAGAAATTAAAAATGAAGGAAGTTAATGGGGAATCAGCTCCATCGTTTTCCACCATTAAATATGGAAGGGCATACAAATCTCATTAGTTACTATTTTTAATGACATTCTTGAAGCACAAATGGAAAATTACTTTATATTGTAGAAGATTAAACTAAAACTTGAACTCCTTGTACTTCTTTGTGGCCTTTGCCGGATCCGTTTGCTGTCGCTTGCGCTTCGATTTCTGACGTGCCACATGTTCGGCTAACATATCTGATAGATCCTCCTTCTGCAGGTGATTCTGTTGCTCGCGCATCTGTTGCTCGTATCGCTGGGCCATAGCGTCATTGTCCATGTCCAATTCGCTGGGATCTAGGGCCAATTCCACTATGCCCTCACGATCCGTAGTGGTCCGAGCGGGAGGCTGTTTGTTGGCCGCATTACCACCACTAACGTCATAGACGTGCGTAGATCCCATCATGGAAGCGCCTATGCGGTCTGTGCGCTTCTCCGGCAGCACTTGATACAGCACGGGGGTTTCATTGCTAATCGAAAGGAAGAATATTATGAGATTAGTGAAGAGTCTGGTCTGGTTCTGGTCCAGCAGGATATTATCACTTACTCCTCCATTTCAGCTTCAATTTTCTTTTTACGTAGTTCAATGTTTTCGGGCGTCTCCATGCCGGCTGGCACACTGGTAAGCCCTGAAGGTGTCACAAGACCCTCGACTGGGGTAACAAGACCAGTTTCATCCTGCTGATCGCCGAGATCTTCACCATCTTCCTCCTCTTCTTCGGAGGACTCTTCAGACTCTGATTCCAGTTCGCCCCATTGGTTGCGCTCAATGTCAGCTTCATCGATGCCGTTCTAGAAGTGTTTAGGATTTCAAGATTAGATCAATACAAAAAAATGGAGAAACGTTTCAATACTAACATCCAAGTCCAATATACTGGTACCAAATACATCACCATACAAGGGCTTTCCATTCTCATCGACAGGCGGTTTACCCCAGCCGCCTGCATGATAGCCAAACGATGTCCCCTCTGGAATGGGAGCATTGAGTCCAGGAATTTTCAGATTCGGATAGGACGGTGGCGGTCCGTAGCGCTGCTGTGCAATCAACCATGGCGGTGGAATCTTGTGCGAGTTCGGTCCCACCGGCATGCCCAGAGCAATGCGCAGCTCTTCGGATAGGTCGCCCGGTTTCTTCTCCTTTAGTCGTGTCTCAAATTCCTTGCCCTCGTAGTAGAGGTCGCCATGGATGGTCATGCGGGGTTTTGTTTGCCACTTAAAGAAGGCATCGTGAAGTTTTTGGTAATCAATGTCGATCTTGCCCATCTTTGGGCGGACACGTTCACGCATCTTTGCCTTCAGCGTCTTGGCATCTTCGCGCTCTTGTAGTGATTCGCGCATCTCCATGATGCCCGTCTTCTTGATAAAGGCTGGTAAATCGAATGGTGGCTTCTCGATGCCACGTTTCCCCTGAAGATATTTCCGCTTGAAGCACCAATGCCGAGGCACTTGGACTGTATTTCGGTAGGCCTTCAATTGGACCAGTAACTTGGGATCACGAGCCGTCACGTCGTGCATCTCAACGACATCGGGACGGGAAACTAATTGCTTAAGCTCCGCCACACTGAGACGCGTCAGTTTCTTAAGCTTTCTTTTGGATAATTTCTCTTTGTCCTCCTTTTGGTCATCATCGTCGTCGCCATCATCGTCATCGTCGTCCTGCAGCTTGTCTGCGGCCTTTTTAGCTTTAGCGACGGTCTCCGAATCTAGGGCCAATTTGTCCTTTTCCACAGGCTTGGGTTTATTTTCCAACTTAAAGAGTTCAAAAACTCTGTAGAACTGGCGATACATGGGCGCCAGATCTGCGATGGTTATCTTCTCAGGCACATACCTATAAACAAATATCATTTAATTAGCTCCGGTAATGTTTCAATCGAAAAAATCCACAGCATACTCAATTGTTACGTCAAGTTTGCTGCCCTCCGCGATCTTCTTTTCCTTTTCTTTCTCAACGCTGCGATCCTTCTTTTTCCTGCTTCGGCTGTCTCTATGCTTGTCCTTTTTACTATCCTTGTCTGGCTTCTCCTGCTCTTCGTCACTGGCCGGAGCTTTAGCCTCCTCGGCCAATGGCTCTGTGGCCTCCTGATCTCCTCCTGCCTCATCTACGTGGGCCAACTGTTGTTGTCTCTCGTACTCCAGAAGCTGGCGTATTTTCCTATTCTGCTTCTTGCGGCGTTTCTTTTTTTTGTTCTTCTCCGCTTTGCTTTGCTTTCCCGTTTTATCACCTCCTATGCCGTTCACCTGGTTCACAGCATCATCATCACTGTCCTCCCCCACATCGGCGTCATCGCCGTCCTGAAGGGCTCCCCCGCTGTTACCTAGGGAATCAGCATCCACGTCGAATTCGGCCACTCGTTGGTCTTTCAGGGCAAGCACGTCCTCCAGAGCCTTGGGCAAAACCAATTCAGCGGCCGGTTTCTCACCATCAACACTGTCCTCAGCAGCGTCGCCGGGTGCATCCACTACACTGCCATTACCATTCCCATTGATCGCTGTCACTGCATTGTCGTCAAGTTGTTGGTCGAGGCGGATGGACATCAGTGGCGCTGGCTGGTCGCCCTAATTGAGTAAACATTTATTGAGGGCATATGTTTATGACAACAAACTCACTTCGTTGATCAATTGGTCCGCCATAAATTAAACAAATTTATCAGGCAAAATATTTCCTGCGAAAAAACAAGTTTTGGAGATGTGCGACACCAGGGTTGCAGCCAAAACGCAATCGATAGCCGCTATTTACTGGCACATATCGATTGACACGTCAAAAAAAGCGTGCTTGCCAGCTGACGGAGGCATTGAATTTATAGGTAAATGTTTATAAATAAATATATAACCATTTTTGATTGTCTACGTTCTATTACAGTTCCGCGTTTGAAGGCCTTTACCATTGTCAGACAGAAAGAACCGAAAACGGGTGCCTCAAGCGTTTTAAAATGTTCAAATTCAATTTTGAAGTAGAAACTGAAGTAGAGCCAGAAGAAGCAGTTAAGAGTCCATTTACAGAGAATAGCGAACACAAAACTGAGCAGGAGGATTCAGGAATTGTCAAGGATATTGTGTGGTATGAGGCAGAACAAATTAAACCGACTAAAGCCGCGTTATCTCGCCTGGATCTGTACGAACTCAATGCCAAGGATCTGAAGGTAGGCAATACGGAAATACGGCATCTCATTGCCGGGTTTCTACTTGAGGACATAAAAATCCATGGAGATCTGGAGAGTCGCGACATTAAGAAGTCTGAGGAAAGTCATTCGGATTTAATAGCAGGAGTCTATGAAGGTGGTGCGAAAATATGGGAATGTACGGACGATCTATTGCTATATTTATCGGAGAACTATGACGACAGTTACTGGAAAGGCAAGAGAGTCCTGGACCTGGGATGTGGCTCTGGATTGTTGGGAATATATGCCCTACAATCTGGTGCAAAAGTTGACTTTCAAGACTATGTAAGTAAAAAAAAAACACAGCAACAGCAACTTCCACGAAATCATGTCATTTGATGTCTTTAGAACAAGGATGTTTTGGAACAAATAACAATACCAAATGTTATGCTAAATGTGCAGTTGGATCTTTCGGATGATAACAAATTAGAATTTTTAGAGGAAAACACGAGTTTCTATTCCGGTGACTGGTCAAATTTTGCTCTTCTCACGTTGGACACAGAAAAGTACGATATGATCCTGACATCGGAGACAATATACAACATAGAGAATCAACAGAAGCTGCTGGACACCTTTAACAGTCGCCTGAGAGGCGATGGCATTGTTTTAGTTTCTGGAAAATCGCATTACTTTGGTGTGGGCGGTGGCCTTGAGCAGTTCGTAGATGTTATTAACAAGGGAAAAGCTTTTGAAAGCAAAAATGTGTGGACGGCGGACAAAAATCTAAAGCGGGGCATTTTAAAAATAAAATTTAAATAGTACCACTAACCAATAGTACCAACTATCGAAACAATCGTGACAGCGGATAGCGATTTATTTAACATGAATTACAGGGTGACCCGGGTGCAGACGATTTGTTGTTCTTGTTGACCAACTGTGTGAGTATTTTCCGCCGTCGATCAGATAAAATAATTAAAATGCTTCCTACAGGGAAGTTTATATTCACTTGTACACTTAGATTCAGACTGCCAATTGGTCGTGAATTAATCTTATCTAAACTGTTTCTGTACACGCTGCCTGGACGCTGCCATTCTTGACGTTCAATCGCCGGTCGTTTTCGCCTAATCGATGTTCGTCATGTCTGCTGCTGATTTCATTGCAGCGGCGAGGAAAGCAGAATCTGACGAAGCCCAAGCCAAGAGGACTCTTTGCTGTTGCGAATATATTTCTCAAGCCAACAACCAGAAGTCTCATCTCCTGGGATGCTGTTGTAATTGCGAGGACTTTGACTTGGTATGCACACGGTATGCAGACGGACCCCTTTAAACCACATTGAATTCTTTACAATGATCGTTTTGTTTTGATTGGATGGATCTGTAGATTAGTCACGTGTAGGCGCATTGATCCACGCAATATAGACGGCATGCTGATTGCTTTCCAAGACCGCCTGCGCCTGCCATGGCGCGGCGGGGCCAAACGGATTTCGCCGGCCGCTGTTGCCCCAGCCTTCATAATTCCGCTCATGCTGGGACTGGCCACCTTGAACTCCAAGACTGCTATAGTTCTCATGCTGACCATGGTGGGCTTCTCCATTTGGGGTCTTCAGCTGGCCAAGAAAACGGCCACACGGACCAATTTCTTTCTTAGCTGGACTGTGTTCTCCGTCTTTTACATGATCGTCATATTTGAGTGTCAGGTGCCATTGCTAGAACTTGTGCCGGAGGAGAACTATTTCCTTATGTTTTTCACCTGTGCGGGCATATATTGTTTATATCGCACGCACCGCCTGGCTCCACTCAATCTAGTTTCGGCTCAGTATGGCACCACACCCAAGGACGAGCTACCCGGCATTGCAGAAGCATCAAGCGGCGAAGAGCAGGCGGAGGCGCAAACCACACTCCAGATGGAAAGCGTACTAGACCTGAACGATGCGGACGTCGTAGACATAGACACAGCGGAGCGTGCGGGTCTGATGCATGGACAACCGAACATCTGTGAGAGTTGTCGGAAGGTGACGCCCAGACGGGCCTACCATTGCCAAGTGTGCGGCACCTGTGTAAAGAGGCGTTCCCATCACAGCTACTGGCTCAACTGCTGCATTGGCGAGCGCAATCATAGCTGGTATATATCAGGCCTATTCACATCCCTGGTCGCTTTGATATTGGGTGCTAATTTGACCCTAACTTCGATATGTCATCCCTTTCTGGTGTTGCGTCCATTCGGTTATGCCGTGCTCCTACCGGACGATTGCAGCGAAGTCTTCGAGAGTTTCGAGTGAGTACAGTACACATCTATGTAAACAATCACTATAGCTCTTTCCACAGATTGGGCATATCCTTTGTGGTGGCTTGCTATAGCCTACTCATTGCCAATTATATAACCTTCCTGCTGGCACGCCAGGCATTCTTGTGGTGGAATGATACCACTCTCCACGAATATAAACGCGCAGCCAACGCAGCAGCTGCCAATCGCAGTCGCATCTGGAGCAACTGGCGTGCCATTCTAAAGTGATCCAATTACCAAACCAAACAAAGCACAAAACTTATCGCCCAAATACTATAGTATTTCCACACACTCTCTAAATGTTCTTGGTAGTTGTAGTAGTAGTAGTGCTTTTAAGGCTCTTAAATCAAATATCCAAATCTATTCAACATAAATATAATTAAGAAACTAAAATTAAACTACCATAAACTATCCTCTCGGGGCTTGTAGTCTGGCAACAGCTCCCATATTTTCATGCGCCAGCGCTGGCGTCGCTCCTCCGTTTCCTTTTCTATTTTCAGTATCTGAGGTAGACGTTGCCAGCAGTCCAGAACCTTCCATTTCAGGTGCCTAGAAATGCAAACAATATAAAAGTTCCCTGAGGACTTTAAACACAGGAGGTTGGACATACCACTCGTGGTGGGAGATAGCCTGCTTCATCTTAGTGTCCTCAGCCATTCGACAGTGCGTGGTGTACTTGAGCCATCGGTCAAACCAGTGTTCGACGGTACGAAGAGCATGCCAGTCGATGGCCACCAGCATTTTGCTTCTTTCATTCTGCACGTACGCTATCCAGACATTGAGGGCGCGTCTCTTTAGAATGCGCTGCCAGCACTGCTCTGCCCGCACCATCTTCTCGCGCTGCCTGAATGCCGTGTACCCGCGCCAGAACTGGAAGGCATTCTTCTTGTACAATTGTCGTCGGAATTCCTCGGACTTGACCATATTCTCCCGTTTACGTTGCAGCAAACGCTTAAAGGCCGCCATGCCCACGCGGCGCAGCAACAGGCGGCGACTGAACTCTGTGGCCTTTCGTGTGTTCTCGATAAAACGCTGACGCTCGCGCTCCTTCAACACCTTGGCCATTTTCTCTTGACGGCGTTTCTCCTTCAGTACCTCGATCCTCAGGCGTTTGGCCTCTTCGTCCTCTTGGCGCTGCAATGGAAATGTACAAGTATATAGGCAATATATGCTATAATTATTAAAGATTCATCCTACCTTGGCCTCCTCCAAGGCATGCTTGGTGGCCTCCCGCTCGGCCTCGGCCTGTGCTCGGCGCTGGCGTGCCTGCTCATGTCGCACACTCCTCTCCACGGCCCGTTCCTGCATGTGCTGCAAGAACCGGGGCTGAAGCAATGCCTTGCCCTGCAGCCTGGCCATTGCTTCATCATCGGCATCGCGGAGACTGCCAATCAACTGAAGGCACTTGGCCTTGGCCTTTGCCTTGGGATCGCCGCATCGAATGACTGTCTTCAGCTCCTGCTTTAGATCCTCGCGTGCCTCTTTGGCCTCGTCGCTGAGTTTGCTTAGCTTCAGCTGCATGATGAGACGTTCCTGCCGCTCCAACTTGATCCTCTGCAGGTCAATGATATCCTGTTGCACCTTCAATCTTTTGGACAAATGAGATAAACCACTGATTGAAAGAGCAATAAGTGGAGGTCATACTTATTCTTGAACTGCTTGGCCATCTTGACAGCCTCCTGGCGCTGTTCCAGCGACTGCTGAGTGACCTTGTTGACCTCGCTGGACGTGTCCGCCTGCTGGGCCGTGCGTATGCGCTTTTTCTCCATCCGCACCTTGTCCAGAAAGGCGTTGATCTTTTGTACGCGATTATCTCGCGCTTGACTAGCATGTCCCTGCTCTCGCTCGATCTTCTCGAGGGTTGTATAGTGTATCCACTTGAGGAAATATTTTCGCATCAGCACGATCTGTGTGACGGCCCTGGCCTGGAACAGTTGCTCGATTATCTTCTGCTTCTCATGGGTCGCGGCCAGGTCGGTCTCATCTTCACTGGAACTGGACGCCTCTTGGGTGGGCTCTGGTTGCTTCGGCTTAACCACCACCAGCACTTTGGGAAGCTCTATGCGGCGGATGAGTAAGGGTTCTAGCTCTGGTTCAGGCTCAGATTCCTCCACAGTTGCTATGGGAATGGGTGTAGGTGTCTTATTCGGCGGCAGTTGGAACTGCACATGCTTCGTGGGTACCGCCAAGTCCTTTTCCTTTTCTTTTTGTTCTTCTGCCGCTTCCATTTGCAGTTCGTACAATGCCTCCTCAGCCAGATCGGATATGACCGAGTCAATGCCATCGCTTGTATTGGAGCAGGTGGAGGGTTCCCTCTGCAGTTTTGGTGGCGGCTGCTCTAACTGCTGCTCCTGCAACTCTTCCTCGTGGCGTATTGTGCGAACGTGGAGCATCTGACGCTCGGCAGCAGCTCGCATTGGTTTGAAGAACTCCTCGGTGGAGGTCAGCGGACTGGGTGTACGGCAGCGCAGGAGAAGCTCCTTACTCTGATCCACTTGAATTTGTTTGGCGAAATTTCGATACTCCAGGGAGTCCATGGACAAGGGTTTTACTTGCTCCACCCTAAAGTCGGGCAGTTCCTCGACCAGAGCCTCTTGCTCTAGCCACTCGTGGTCCACATCCGCCTCCCGTTCGGCCCCCAGCTCGTGGAGCAGGCTTGCGGTGGCCACACTCTTTGTGGTCGAGCATATCTGTGCCGCCTGTCCCAACGCCTGGACAGGAGTGCTATAAAAATCATCAATGTGCTGGGCGGCATGGGTCAAACTCTGCATCAGGGGACCGTTGTTCAGTTTGAAATCCGGCTTGGTGGGCGGCACTCGAATGGCCTTGTTCCTCTGAGGTTGCTGCCTGGCCAGCTGCTGGCGAAACTTTTGCAACTGATTGTTGATATAGCGCTGCTCCACCTCCAGATTGTGAGCCTTGGTGGACTCTAATGAGCAGCCATGGGCCAGGGTAGCTAGCGGCAGCTTGTGCGGTATTTTCTGAAACTGAAATATTCGAAAAAGAGACCCATTACTCTCCGGTATTCTATTATCTGGAGAAGCATCCGTCTCACCATCTCATGGCGCATGTCCATGATCACACTGGGATTCAATTGCTTTCCCTGTTCGCCCTCTATCAGCAGTTTCTCGTGCCGCTTGCCCACGTAGTCCACTTCGATGAAGCGACGCACTGCATCTGTCTTCAGGCCCAAAGAATTCGCATTTAGATGACGCTTACGTATGCGATCCCAGCGTGTATCCTTGGACATGGACTTTTCGCGACGTTTTGCATGAGACATCTTTTATTGAAATATATTTTCACAAAGTATAAATTTCCAGTTTTCTTTAGTTCAAATATGAAATGTGAAATAAAATTGATAGACAGACAGGGTAAACAAGTTTCAAACGTTGCCTTGGAAACATGAAATTCTACCGGCCGTTTCGGCTGTCCCCATAACAATCGTTGGACCTATAAAAGTAATAACAATTGAATTGCATTCGAAGCACAGCTTGATCCATTTTAATTTATAAGAAGTGTTCACATAAATGCCATAAATAGTAGATAAGTCGTAAAGATAAGCAAAAGATTTTGAGGACTGTGCAAGCTTAGTTTTAGCAGTTATTAATCATAACGGGGCGCGGATAGGTATTCGGTTAACCGGCAGCTGGATCCTTCTTGCTCTTGTCCTTCTTTCCCTTCTGTTTCTCGGCCGCGGCCAGCTCCAGATCGATGGGAGCGGGCTTGACAAACGGAATCTCATCTTGGAACTTAGCCGGCATGTATTTCTTGAGTGGTTCCGGCACCTTGATGCCCGTCTCTGTCTGATGCGTTTCCAGAATGGCGCAAATGACACGTGTGGCAGCGCACATTGTCGCATTCAACATGTGTACGTAGTCCACGGCGGCGTTCATCTTCTTGGTTTGGCCAAAGCGAACCAGCAGACGACGCGCCTGGTAGTCCAGGCAATTGGAGCAGGAGACGAGCTCTCTGTAGGCACCGCTGCCGCCAAACCAGGCCTCCAGATCTAACTTCTTGGAGGCGGCATGATTGAGGGCACCGGACACTATGTTCACAACGCGATATGGAATACCCAGGGACTGACAGAACTGCTCGGCATTGCCAATCATCTCGTCCATCATCTCCCAGGATTTGTTGTCGTGTGGGGAAGTGAGCACAAACTGTTCGACCTTCTCAAACTGATGCACGCGGAATATGCCACGAGTGTCGCGGCCATGGGAGCCTACCTCCTGACGGAAACACGTGGACAAGCCGGCATATTTGATGGGTAGCGAAGCCTCCGGGAGCCATTCGTCGCGATGATAGGCGGCAATGGGCTGCTCAGAGGTGGCAATCAGATACTTCTCGTCGGTGCCAGCCTCTTCAGCTTTCTCGCTTCCCTTGCCCACCACCTTGTAGAGCTCCTCGTCGAACTGCGAGAGCTGGGCCACCTCTTGCATCACCTCCTTGCGCATAAAGAAGGGCGTATATAGGGGGACATAGTCCTTAGCGTACAGCAAGTGCAGGGCATGTTGAATGAGCGCCTGCTCAAGAAAGACAGCGGCACCGGTGAGGAAATAGCCGCGTCCCCCAGATACCACAGATCCTTTCTCGGCATTCATGCCATCAATCATTACAATCAGATCCACATGCGAGTACTTGCCACGCTTTTCGCAATCGCCAAAGGTCCTCTCGACGCGGTTCTCCTCTTCATCGTTAGACACAGGGACCGAATCGTGAAGGTGATTGCCGACCTCTCGTAAAGAGGTGTTTCTGGTCTGCTCCGCCAGCTCCAGGGACTTTTGGTTCTCCGTCATGGCATCGTCAATGAGCACGCGCAGCTGCTTGATCTGGTTGACCGTCAGCGGCTGCAGAGTTTCGGGCACAATCTCAGTTAGGCTTGTGGTTACCGCAGCAGGCAGCTCCTCGCTCACGGCACCCACTGGCTCCTTCTTCTTCATCTTCTCGCCAATCACCTTGCTGCACACATTCTTCACCTTGTTCAGGTTGTCGGCCCGATGACGGCACTGACGCCACTCGGTGTCTTTCTCAATCACAGTCTCCACCAGGGCTACATCTTTGAAGCGCTTCTTCTGGTTGTCGCGCACGGCATTGGGATTGCCGCCCTTGTCGCTGCGAAACAGATCCAAATCCAGCACCATATCTGATATGCTTTAATTTAGTTAGTTTTTCGATTCGGTCAGATTTTTGTCGGCGTTTTCACAACGTGGCTGAGTTTTTGCGTCAGCTGTGCAGTGCTGCAAAGTTCCCAAAACCGCGCACGCAAGCACTAAGTTGCAGAAGGTGACGCAAAGTTTTCTTAAAAAAGATTTAATATACCTGAAACTGATATTGGCAATTAATGTTTTTACTTTATTTCCGATAGAATTGGAAAGTAATTAGTTGTCAATGTTTTCGTTTTCCAAATTTCCTAACAAATTAATTCTTTGCGTCACCTTTTTACAAATAGTGCAGGCGAACAGCTGTTCAAAAACAGTCCAATAAAAAAAGAAACAACAAAAAGCCACTAATCAGAATCCAACCCACTTCAACCTCCAATATGGACTTTATTGAGCAGGAAGTTAGTGATTTTCGATCTAGCTGTGAGAAGAAAGTGCCGCATAGTAGAATCATCATTTGTTCCAGCTCCCTGATAAGAGTTGACATCTATCCTGAACGACCAAATCGCTTGATGACTGTCTGCTTGCGGTTCCCTGAGGATTACCCAAAGAGTACACCCATTCTGGTGGAATTAAAGAGTCGGGCGTACTCGGAAAGGCTTCTCACCGAGCTGACCCGCCTAATTGATGACCATGCCCGGGATTATTTGGGAAAACCGCATGCTCTGCTGGTCGTGTCATTTGCCCAGCAATATCTATCGGATAATCCCTTGTGCGTGTGCCTCGACGAAATAAAGCAGTTGAGGGTGGATATCAAGACTCGAGTGGTCTGTCCCGAGCTCGCCGATGGAGAGTCTCCTCATGTGGAGAGTCAACTAAAGTTGCGGCAGAAGAACAACAGCGTCGAGTTGATAGCCAGAGGCGGGAAATATACCTACAGGGTTACGGCAGTCGTCCCCGACAGCTATCCTGTGCAATGTGTGGAGCTGAAAGGCCAGGAATCTAATTTGCCGGCAGTTCTCGTTCGCTACCTCAACGGACAGTCCAGGGAGATCGCCCGACAGTGTGTGGAACCTCCGCATCGCCTAAGCAAAGATGAGTTGGCCAACTTTCGTCCAGCCAAGAGCATGTATCGTTCACTAAAGTTCTGCCTGGAGGCCACCCGGGACTTTCATGTTGAACGTTGTCCCATTTGTGATAGCACTGTTTTGCCCAACAATCCGGCGGATGTTGAGCTGGAGGAGAATGCCGATTCCTACATCGAACGTGTCTACTGTGGTCACGTGTTTCACCAAGGCTGCCTTAAGCAATACCTGGCCGAACCTCCATTCCCCCGAGGTGGGAAACTCTGTCCCGCCAAGCGACGCCACCCTAGATCTGATGCCCAAACCTACATGGGCAGCAGGGCGGGTTCGGTTCAGGGCGTTGCAGCGTCAGCAGCCAGCTCTAAGCATTTGGATAATGCTGTGTGTGGCATTAAGTTGGCCCACGATCGTTGGGTGGTTAGCGTGAAAACGGCCGAGGCACGCTGGGCACAGAAACAGGCACGCCAGCGTGAGCTGGAGGAGGTGGTGGATTTTCTACAATAAACAAAAGATCAGCTAGAGTGCGTTGTTGAATTTGTATAGCTATGTATTTTGTGATGTCTTATCGAATACGCTTATATTACTAAAAATGGAATAAATAAAATGATTATGAAGTGCGACTAGGATGGTTAATTTTTTGAAATTATAAACTCTGCTTATTGCCGAAGAAGTCAAAGAAACAATAGAGTGTTGAAATCGCCGACTTTGTGTAAATTCAGATAACAAAAATGTGCGTTCATCTGGAAGCCCTTTGAGTCGAGCCTTAGTATTAAGCTAAAATTCAAAAGTCTGTGATAATTTCATCATCCTCGTACCGCTTAATGGGATCTCCCTTGATTAGCGATGAAATCAGGCTATGGACAGAAACATAAACCAAATCGTTATCTGTTACAAACTGAATTTCGAAATTTGTACTTACCAATACAACCCCACAAAGAACATGACAAAGTAGTAGCCCAAATAGATCATGCAGTTCCTTAAATGCACCTTTAACAATCCACGACTATGTATATCCACGGGGTCGTAGACGCCTAAACTATCCCGCCGCTGACGATGCAGCTCGTAAAATAGCCAAATGACCATGGGCAGATTTAGCAAAAACATTATCCAGTGTCCGCCCAGCAAGAGAAGGCCGCAAAGCAGGGCGTGGGAGCCAAATTTAGGTATTACCCAGAAATTTAGCCGTCGACAACACTCCTGGGCGTTCAAATAGTCGCACTCCAGGTCTGCCAATGTCAGAACCTGTATGAAATTGTTTGTTAATAAATTTTCCATATATGAACATATAGATATACAGCTCACATAATAGATTAGCAGCAGAAGTATGGCCCCATAGACCAGCAGAGTGATGCAGAAGATGGCTGTTTCGGGCAGAAACATAATTGCACTAAAGATTCACTTTTTCACTTATAAATAAAACTATTTTAAACTATTTTAGCATTTTGCATTGATTTGTTTTCAATTAAGGGACAGTGTGACCGTCCGACCGATACAGGAAGATACCGACTCATTCGAAAAATATACCGTAAATATACTGACGAACTCAAGTTCTACAAGCAGTATAATTTTCGGTATTTTTGGTATTTTAAAAATTACAAAATAATCATAACTAATCAAATATCGATTATTTTAAATCATCGATATAAACCATCGATTTCAGCTGTCACGACCTATCGAAGCACTGCCATCTCAATTGGATTTGTGGGGAGATTTTCCGTGGCGGCCATTTTGAAGACGTGCCGCGTCCTTTGGCGCAGTTGTGGCCCACTATTCCGCGCCCCCAGACCACCCCGGAGCAACAATCCGACCACAGAGAAGACCCACACTGGATACCGGCAACAACATATTCCTAAATCTAACTGTGCAGTCAATGTGGCCGGCGCTGCCCTAGCCAACTCATCCAACTGGCATCCGGCCACACGAACCTGAAGCGCGTGACCCTGGAGTTGGGCGGAAAGTCCCCCAACATTATCCTTTCTGACTCTATCCGTGGAGACCTCCCAATTCGGCCTCTTCTTCAGTTCTGCTTAGTTCTGCTCACATATTTTCTACAATATTAACTGATGGCCGGCGGTAACATGGTTTTATTTGTAAAATACCTGTCATCCGATTAAGCCAAGCTGAAACAAACCAGAAAGAGCGATTATTTTTACCAGGAATTTTTATTCATCTCAAATTCGAGCGCGATCCCTAGTAAAGTAATCAGTGCAAATGGATAAACTGTCATTGCCGAAATCTAATTGAAAAGTATTGTAAAATGGGGAGACGAAGACTTCTGCTGCAGGCAAGTTGCTTATACTATTGGAATCCGTAGACCATCTGGTGGATTTCCACATCTCTGAGCATCGTCAGGCGGTCGCCGTAACCGCTCTGCAGGAGCTGGTACTCCAGCTCATCGTCAACGGTCAGCACCTGGTGGAGGGGCAAAGACAGATGATCATCGGTGCGCTCGTACAGCTTGCGTGCATTCCAGCGAAAGAGTTCCACTTCTTTGATAAATTTCGAGTGCTTCTTGAGAAACCGCTTCTTTACGTTTCCGGAATGAGTAAGATTGAGAAGGTGACGTTCCTCTACTAAGTCATTAAATGCTTTCAGCAGACGCATCATAATGAAGCGACGATAGCGTCGCTTTACTTCCGAGATGGGCATGTCGTTCTTCTCCTGCTCCCTGTCTATCTTTTTCGTGTAACTCCAAAATGTCATGAATAGGATGAGTGACACTTTAAAAGTCACAATGTAGAGCAAAGCAAACATGGGGCCCACTTTCAGGTCGGTTAGCTGCTTCTTCCACCACAGCAGATCGCAGTTGCTCTTCACGTAGCTATAGTCCAGAATCCCCACCAGCATCACGAACATAATGGTACACTTACTCAGGGTATCGTGGTTGTGGCGAAACAGGCAAATGATCTGCCGACACCACTCTTTGATAAAAACCATTCTGAAACGGACCTTAAGTTTTATTTTAGTGACCGAAAGCTAATTACGAGGTAATGGTTCTTACGCACAATCGAAATTTTTCGGATTTAATTTAGATTTGAGTGTTACAAAAATGTGTATATACAAATACATTGGACGAAATTTGTGTATGATCTATCAAAATTTAGTTTGATTTCAAAGTCCTTTCAAAGTGGCAGGTTACTTTGTTGTTATGATGCTAGTACCTAAAGTACGAATACAAAATTTCGAAAACAAGTTGTTGTTGTTGAAAAAGGACGTCAGTTAGCAGCGCATCGAATTCAGAAAGCTGGAGAAGTCCGATAGTAAGTACGATAATATATTAGTCAAAACTTATCCTCGGAAGCATTCTAAGGAGTATGACCGCGGCTCTACATTTATACCCGATACTCAGCCCGAGGGAGAATGTGTGTGTGAGAAAGAGACAGAGAATGAGTTAGCGAGTGGAAGGCGTTACGTTACCTTGTAAAAAAAAAGAGAGGCACATTTTTAATTTGAGCCGACTCGCTCGATGCGATGCAATCGAGGCAACAAACAACAACACATACCTTGCCACCATCCGATCGATTTCTATAGCACAGATTCCCAAAATTGATCATATTTATCTTAGCTTATAGCTTGTGTAATTTACGTAATATATTTTATGTGTAGTTTGCTATTGGTATTCGCGAAATGGAGGCATTGATTTTTTACCAAAATATAATTTAATAAAAATCGGTCGAGCCGTTTATGAGATTTGTATATGTATATTAGATTTGATCTGTTTCCATATATTGGATTGTATTTCCACAGAGAAACAAAGGCCGGTGGCTTCTGATTGAAAGTTCAATGCATTGCAATGCTGGCATACGACAGACCATGAACCCATATCATCGCAGTGAAGTTCAATGTTGTCGATTGCGGAATCATATCCAAGGCGTTGTTTCTGTCCTTCTTTATTGTTCTTCTTTCTTAAAGCTTTAAATTTCTTTTTAGATTTATCAATCAAATTTCCTTTTACACAATACATCGACTATGTCAGACATTGAAAACAGACAACAAGTAATTGGAAGATAAGAAGAATTAAGATTAGAAAGTGGTATAAAGAGCCCCAATTTGATGGCACTCGGTAGTCAATCATCAGCCGATTATGATGGAGTCAATATCAATGTGGATCTACTGGTTTCTTGTTTTTTTTTTCTGCAAAAGCACAGGTTCCTACAGGTAGGAAACCCAGAACCTTTTCAAGTTTCCTGCGATGCAAAGATCGCTGGTCCCGGTTGGACTGTGATAGCCCGTCGAACAAACGAAGATCTGTACTTTTTTCGCGCCTGGCAGGCGTATAAGAGGGGATTTGGGAACATCACAGGCGACTTTTTCATAGGAATGGATAAACTGCATGCCATAACAAAGTCACGGCCCCAAGAGCTGTACGTACACCTGGAGGATTTCGATGGAAGAACGAGATATGCGAAATATAATGAAATCATCATCGAAAGTGAAAATGATTCGTATCGGATGTCAAGGCTGGGAAGTTTTAGTGGATGATTCGATGCATAAATGCAGGAATAAAAAATTTACGACCTACGACAGGGACAATGATTCCTGGAAAAAAGGTAACTGTGCAACGGAACGCAGGGGTCCCTGGTGGCACCAAAGCTGTGGTGATAGGTATGTAAATACATAGATACATATTTAAATTTTTTGACTTAAATCTCATAATTTCAGTAATCTTTTCGGCTTGTATGTGAGGGGAACCGTTTCTGGCATGAAATGGAATGGAGTGACATGGGACTCTTACCGAAATGACTATTCAAATAAAATAATTCAGATGATGGTTCGTCCAATATGAAGATGCTTTATTAAGAAATTAAATATATATTACACTGCAACGTATTCCCTTAATGTCGTACAGAAACCCAAGCCAAAGTCATGGCTAGAACTTAAAGTCGCTCTCAAACCGGAAGTCCTTTAATCTGTTTATACTCTAAGTAACAAAAATTACCCCATTGTAACACCCCTATCTTTGTGACGCACTAAGTAATTATTAAGATTGGTGTTTCTTCAAATATTCTCAAACAATCGAAAATAGCCAAACGATATCTGTGAAACCTTCAAAAATAAAAGAACAATGAGTAGAGATGCAGTATGAATGACTCTGATAACACCAGATCTATTGTTCCACAGCTCAGTTTTTCTGGGTATAAAAACCACTGCCCAGAGAAACTTCCTCTTAGTCGTAATTCTGTGATTGATCCGTGGAAAAGTGAACACAAGGAATAACTCACAGGTAGTCCTTGCAAAGGACTGAACCCAGCTGGTCCATGGATACAGGACTGTGCATCCTGGCGGCATCCCTACTCAGCAGTGTGATCTGCTACAGTGTGGAGCCAACACGTACCTGGGTGGCCGAGTAAGTGAAAGGATAACCAATTGGAGATCGTCTCTCAATCTTTGCGTTTCCAGCAACCCGAACTGGGGTCCCAAAAAGGCACACGACATTTGGTTCAGCCAAGTGAAGAAACCCTTTCCCAACTGTCCCGAGTACAAGTTTCCGATAAACACAGATGTGAACTGTGTGAAGACGCCGGAGGGCGGCGAGTGCGAAGTCAGTTGCATCGGCAAGAACCACTTCTATGGGGAGCGGCCGACCGTCCGCAAAATGATTCTTTCGTGCAGGCGCGGCACCTGGGGCATTAAGAACGGAGCGCCCACGGCAAAGACCATACAGCACTGCGATGGTGCTTGCATCTGCCGCAACGGTGGCATTTGCAACGGCGAGAAGGTGTGCCACTGTCGCAAGGGCTACGGCGGAGTCAGCTGTGAGAAGTACAAGGAGTTCGCGTGTCCGGAAGAGCCGCCTCAGCTGCCCAGGAATTCGAAAACCGTTTGCCGTGGCGACACCTGTGAGGTACAGTGCTCCAGAGGATTTTCCCTCGCCGATGGCCGCAGTCGGGTTCTGCTGAAGTGTGAGGGTACCAAATACATTGATTTGGCTGGAGGCCACACCAAGATATCGGATTGCGAGGGTAAAGAAACAGCGGGCAACAGGCTCTCCCACTTAGACGGATTTTATGAAAAACTCATCATTTTCCAGCAACATGTTCTCCGGTTTGCCTCAACGGCGGCAAGTGCATTGCGGCCAATGTCTGTGAATGTCCACCCAGCTTCCGGGGCAAGCAGTGCCAGTATCCAGTCTCTAGCTGCAACATAACCACGTTCAATGGCAACTTTCAATGCGACCACGCCCCAGATCGCTCCGAGTGTAGGCTGACCTGCCCATCTTTACCCGGAGTCAGTGTCCAGGGTACGCTGCAGTCGCTATACGTCTGTGATTACAGCACTGGCCAGTTTCAGCCCACACCAGCGGTCAAGTGCATTTATCGTAAGTGTTGCATTTATAAATATCAATATTTCTGTAACCGATAAGATAGTCGGAGTGTGAATGAAACTTTTTTTTGCTCAAATAAGGAACAAAATATTTCTGTTTGGAACAGCTCCCAATAGAAACATTTCGCAGCACATCAGCACTTCCGACACGCAGACAAATGGAACAGTAACCATAACTGGTGGCCACGTCCTCCCATGGCCGGATAATCTGATCAGCATATGTGACCAATATGGTCGTTACAACAACAGTAATGACTGGATCTCTGAGCGGCCAGATGTTGATGACATTGATGGGGCCCACAGATTGCGTCCGAAGCCCCGCAAGGATATTGTTGTGGCACCAAAGCCGTCGGTTTGCAGTTCTTGGAATGGTCGAAATATACGAACCTTTGACGGATTGCTGTATAGGGTGCCACTGAACTGTGCCCACACTCTGGTCAGTGACAAGATCTATGGGGCATTCCATGTGTCCATTAAGAGCCCCTCAAGCACATCGCCACTGACTATTCAGATCCAATGGCAGTCCGTGCAATACACGCTGGAGAATCTCAGTAAGTGTGGATAAATATGCTCCCCAAAGAGGATTTTATATGAGATTATATTACAGATGGAAGTGTGACTCTTTCCACGCCCAGTAAGAAGCTTTCGCTGCCCGTCCAGGTGCTGGGCATGAAGATAGTGACGTTCGCTCAGCACATTGAAGTCGACCTTGAGTCGGTGGGTCTGCAATTAATCTGGGATCACCATCAGCAGCTCGCGGTGCACGCCAGTGTCGATCTCTGGCAAAAGTTGGGAGGTCTCTGTGGGCATCTCGATGGCAACTGTGACAACGATCTAATGAGCCGATCAGGCAGCGTGTCCAAGGCAATTCGCACTTTTACCGACAGTTGGCGCAATGCTGACCAAACGTGTGTCCTCGAGCCCGATGAGGATTTGGCTCAGTGCCACGGAGATCGCCATAAGAAGGCGGTCAGCAAGTGCAAGGATCTGCTGTACAATCTTAAGCTAAAGTCCTGTCTGGAGCAGTTCAACCAGGAGGCTCTACTGCGTACCTGTATCAGTGACCAATGTGCCTGTGATGATGGTCAGGACTGCAGCTGCAATCTCCTGCAGTCGCTGGTGGACGAGTGTCGGTTTGAGGGCCTTGAGCCAGCCAAGGATTGGCGCAATCTTCAGCTGTGTCCCATCAGCTGCAGCGGTGGTCGCATCTACCAGACGTGTGGTCCGCAATCGCAGCCCACCTGCGAGAATGAAGGAGTCAGTGCGCCCGGTGAATGCTTTGAAGGATGCTATTGCCCCGAAGGCAAGCTGCAGTACAGGGATACGTGTATCGAACGAAAGATGTGTCCCTGCGAGCTGCGGGGACGAGAGTTCCAGCCCGGGGAGAAGCACCAAAAGGACTGCAACACGTGCCTCTGCCAGTCGGGGAAGTGGCAGTGCACCGACAACAAGTGCGACAAACGCTGCTCGGCCTTTGGGGATCCCCACTATCGCACCTTCGATGGCAAACGTTACGATTTCCAGGGCCGCTGCCTCTACTACCTGCTCAAGACTTCCAGTCGTTCAGTGGAGGGCGAAAACATCAAGTGCTCTGGGGCCATCGATGAAGCTGTGGAGCCATCGCCCACTGGACACTCCTGCACCAGATCGATAGTTCTGCGTTTTACCCTCAGAGATGGCGGTCCAACGGTCATCAAGCTGGACCAGAAGCTCCATAGCTCTGTCAACGGTGAGGCTGTGACGCAGCTCCCACTGGAGTTGGGTAACTGTGAAGTGGTGCTTCGACTGGCCAGCCATAATTTCCTGACGGTCACCTTTGACGACGGCCTGGTGGTGTGGTGGAACGGCCAATCGACAGTCCACATTGATGCACCCTACAGCTACTTTGACAACACGGCCGGTCTCTGTGGCACGTTCAACGACAACACGAAGGACGACTTCCTCACGCCCGACGGTGACTACGAAGGCACCGCTGTGGCGTTTGCCAATAAATGGCGGACCAAGGAGATGTGCGCAGAGCCAGAGCCACCCGTGGCGCCCACACCCTGCTCCGAGAATCCCCAACAGCTAAAGGTAGCCGAAGAGATGTGCTCGCTGCTCAGATCCGACACCTTCTCGCCCTGCCACTGGGCTGTAGATCCTACCAGCCACTACGAGGACTGTATTGCCGATATATGTGCCGCCAAGGACTCCACCACAAGTCCGGCTACAACCAACAAGGCCTTGTGCGAGCTGCTTGCCGACTATGCACATCTTTGCGTGCGGAATGGCATTCGCACCAGCTGGCGGCAATCGATCAAACAGTGCTCAATCAAGTGTCCCGATGGCCAGGAGTACGACGAGTGCGGTGACTCGTGCGCCTTGAGCTGCCACGATCTGCAGCATCGGGATCAGTGCAAGCGCCAGTGCATCGAAGGCTGTCGCTGTCCCAAGGGACACTTCCTCAACGACGAGCAGGAGTGTGTTCCGCAGAAGGCGTGCTCATGCCACTACGAGGGGATTAGCTTCAAGCCAGGCTACAAGGAGGTGCGACCGGGTCCTCGGGTCCAGCAATTGTGGTAGATATATATACTATGAGTAATTGATGAGATATCCAATCCAAAGCCAAATGTCTTTTCTAGCACCTGTTTGGATGGCCTTTGGCAGTGCCACGATGCGGACAAGGATGACTTAATCGTTTATCCGCCATTAGGCAACCTTCGCAAACAGTGTGCCAAGACTCCCTACGCCAAGTTCGTTTCCTGTGCCCCCAAAGAGCCCAGGACATGCAAGAACATGCATGACTTCAAGCCGGACACTGCCGCCTGTCGTCCCGGCTGTGTCTGTGACGATGGCTACGTGTACGATGTGACGCGCCAGCAGTGCGTGCCATCGGAGAAGTGCTCCTGCTACCATGCGGGAAGGAGCTTTGATGACGGCGACACCTTCAAAGAGCTGTGCAATCTGTGCGTTTGCCAGGGTGGCTCCTGGAAGTGCAGCCGCAACGATTGCGAGTCCTCTTGCAGTGTCTGGGGTGACTCTCACTTCAGCACCTTCGATGGTAAGGACTTTGACTTCCTGGGCGAGTGCGATTACATACTGTCCAAGGGCGTCAACGATCAGGGCCAAGGCTTCTCCATTGTCATACAGAATGTACTGTGCGGCTCATCGGGTGTGACGTGCTCCAAGTCCTTGGAGATCAATTTGAGCGGCAAGGCAAGTGAGGGTAAGGGCCAGGGTCAGGAGCAGCTAAAGCTGAGCGCTGGCGGTATTTATGCAACGGATTCCAATACATCGACTATAGCAGGTTAGTGCATATTGCATCGACAAACCATTTTATAAAATGTTGGGTTCTTTGGCCAAAACACATTTCTACTCCGTAAATATATGTCCTCTTGTAGGTCTTCGCAAGCAGATAAGCTCTCATTCCTCCAGCTCATTCCACATCTACAAGGCGGGAGTGTTTGTTGTCGTCGAGGTACTCTCGTTGCATCTGCAGATCAAATGGGACGAGGGGACCCGCGTCTATGTGAAGATTGGCAACGAGTGGCAGGGCCGGGTGGCCGGCCTATGTGGCAACAACAATGGCAATAGCTTGGATGACTTCAAATCCCCATCGGGGGGACAGGAGACAGAGCCCACGCTCTTTGGTCACTCGTGGCGGACGCATCAGCAGTGCGTGCTGCCCCAACAACTGTTTGATTCGTGTCAGCGGAATCCACAGCGTCGTGCCTGGTCCGAGTTGCAATGTAGTGTCCTGAAGTCGCCCCTATTCGCAGCCTGCCATGTGGAGGTGCCGCTGGAGCGTTACCTGAAACGCTGCATCTTTGACACCTGTGCCTGCGATCAGGGTGGCGACTGCGAGTGCCTCTGCACGGCTGTGGCTGCCTATGCCGATGCTTGTGCCCAGAAAAGCATCAACGTGCGTTGGCGTACGCCCCACTTTTGTCGTGAGTACTACAGATCCTTTATCTTCCCTTGATATCCCATGCTAAGATCTTCCCCTTCCCGGTTAGCCATGCAATGTGATACCCATTGCTCGGACTACAGTGCCTGTACTCCAGCTTGTCCTGTGGAGACCTGCGATAATCTGCTAGATCAGGGAGATTCGGGGCGTTTGTGTCATCACGAGAACTGCGTCGAGGGCTGCCTGATCAAGCCCTGTCCGCCGGGTCAGATATATTTAAACGACACCCACACGGTGTGCGTGCCCAGGTCGGAGTGCAAGCCAGTGTGTCTGGTGCGGGAGGACATCACATACTACGAGGGCGACATCACCTACACGGATGACTGTGCCACCTGTCGCTGCTCCAAGAAGAAGGAGGTGTGTAGTGGCAAGCCCTGTCCACCCGTCGTAACCACTGAAGGACCATCTGTCACGGGCACAGGAACAGTGCCAAATCTAGATCGGGGCAAGAACTGTGTGCGCGGCTGGTCGCGTTGGTTGGATCGTGGCTCGAGTGCGGGTGGCATTAATCTCAACGATGTGGAACCGCTGCCCAAGTTCGATCGCTTCGAGTCCATTTATGGCACCTGCAATCGGGAGTACATGACCAGCATCGAATGCCGCGTTAAGGACACCAAACAGTCGTACGACCTTGTGGATGATAATGTCGTCTGCAACCTGGATCGGGGTCTTGTCTGTGTGGGTAAATGCCACGACTACGAGATTCGAGTACATTGCCTGTGCGATGATGATGGATACACCACCGCTAAGCCCCCACCGCCCCCACCACCCACAGAGATCTGCGATCCGTCGTTCCAGATGTTCAAGGAGTACCCTGGGGACTGCTACAAGTATCTGCGCTGCGAGCACATTCCTGGGAATACAAACTGGCACTGGGTGCCCGGTCTTTGTGGCACCAATCTGATGTTCAATACGGCCATCGGTGCCTGCGATCAGGTCTCAATAGTATCACGGATTAGGCCGCAGTGCCGCAAGATAACCGACCGTTGTCGCGACGATGAGGAGTGGAACGATTGCGCCAACCAATGCGAGCACACGTGCCACTTCTTTGGCCAGCAGTTGATTAAGCGAGGGCTCTGCAATCCCGGCGAACACTGCAAGGGCGGATGCGTGCCTAAGAAGCGGCCGGATTGTAGGGCCCTAGGTAAGTTCTGGCGCGATGAGAACACCTGTGTGGATCAGGATGACTGTCCTTGCCTGGACGACGACAATGATAAGTACGTGCAACCACATGGGATTATTATCAATGATCAGTTCGACTGTCAATGTGTGTTCAATCAATATGTGTGCGTCCCAAAAAAGACCACCACGGAGGCGCGTAAGTAAATATACTTACCCGGAAAGAGGCACTTCATTGACATTTCCTTCTTCATTTTCAGCACCGATTGGAGGTCACACCACAACTACAGCATTACCTTTGATACCCACAACTCTTACTCCGCCTGTATTGTGCCCAACAAATAGGTACGTATAAGCAAAGACCATTACCAAGATTTTGCATGAGGCACTAAAAAGTTGTTCTTGGGCAGCTGAGTCGGTCCCCAGAATAATGCAGTGTTAATAAAGTGATACCTCTCTTTTCTGTGCAGCATGGTTCGCTTCTTTACGAGGGAACCCTCTATAAGCGACAGTGCCTTCAGTGCTTCCAGCTCGCTGAGCAACGACCACGTGGCGCATTTGGCCCGTCTGCACCGTAAGCCCAAGCTCAATGCTGGGGCTTGGACACCGAAGATCAGCGATCAGTCGCAATATTTACAGGTGGACTTTGAGCGGCCGCAAGGCATCTATGGACTGCTCATTGCCGGCGATCCACACAACGACAACTATGTGACGCTCTTCAAGGTGCTGTACAGCCTGGATGGCGAGGGCTATCACGAACTGATCGATCAACGAGGAGAGCCACAGGTGCTGATAGGACCTAAGGATTCGCGTGTGGCCCGTGCGCATGTTTTCCAGCGCCCCATCGAGGCCAAGTCTGTGCGTCTCTATCCGCTGAGATGGCAGAATGCCATTGCCATACGCTTTGATCTACTGCTTTGCAACCATGTGCCAACCACCACAGCTCCAGTGCCCGATAGGACGACGCCTCTGCCGCCCACGAAGCCACCACTCGACAGGCTGATCTGTGACGATCCTCTCGGTGTGGACAACGGAAAACTGCAGCCCCATCAAGTGACCGCGAGCAGTATTTGGCTATCCTCGCAGG